>NC_081538.1:4000661-4600661 GCF_030273125.1 Centropristis striata | reverse complement strand
GCACTACAGGTATGGATTTTATCCAGGTGGCTCTGGATGGTCTGTAGGTTGGCGACACCATCACCACGACAGAGCTCCAGGACCAGCTGCAACAAGGCACAGATGGGAGACAGGTAACTCAGGTAACTGAACATGAAACAGCTGGGAAAAGATTGATCTCTATTAGGGCTGGGTTTCAGTGCTCAACACCATTAATTTAATTGAATAACCCAGTTCCAAGTAGTATAACTTCTCGAAGATTACTTTATTAATCCCACAATGAGGAAATTCAACCTGTGCATTTAACCCATCCTTTTTTACACACAAGTGAACACACCATGCAAGGAGCAGTGGGCAGCACATTACTGCGCCCACCTTTACTTGAGTAAAGGATTAACACCGACGCTCTCTACAAAAAGGGGCAGAGCCGCCTCTTTTTATTCTTGAAGCTCAGATCTCTTGACATCTGTAGTAAGATGCTGCAGATGTTTATCAGTCTGTGGTGGTAGTGTGTTGTTTTATGCTGCAGTCTGCTGGGGAGGCAGCATCACACACAGAGATGAAGGCGGTTGGACAGACTGGTCTAAAGAGCTGGTTCTGTGGTTGGAGCCAGGTTGGACACACTGGAGGAGGTGGTGGAGAGATGACCTGTCAACATGTTCCAGGTCATCCTGAAATACACAGATCATCCGCTACACAAAACCTTTATGGACCAAAAAAACAGCAGTGGACGGCTCCTCTCTCTCCGTTGCAGGACAGAGAGATACTAAAGATCCTTCGCTCCTAACTGAATTTCCCCTTAGGGATAAATAAAGGCTGCATCACCGACATTCACATTTAATAAAGCTGAGAAAGAGAATGATCAGAGGAATTCAGGTGAGATCAGAGTAATTGGTTCCTCACCCTTGCTCTCAGGCCCAGGATGATCTGAGCTCTCTGGCTGGGACTCAGGAGCTCTGGGACGATCTCTGTCACCAAACTGATCAAGTCCACCAGCTTGTCGTACTGCATCACACTGTGCTGCTCTACTATCTGCCACATGAAAGCTGACAATAGCCTCACTGGCGGGACCAGAAGATGTAACGAGGCTGGAGGCAGAGGAGAGCCTGCGAAGCACATTGGAGACAAGCGTGGTGAAATCAATGAATAACATTTTAAGAGGCTAAAATGACCACTTACAACTCCATATTCAGAGAACTAGCTAACGTTAGCTTAATAACTGCATTAGTAACGCTGTTATTTGATAAAAATGACCTTCTGCTTATCCTAGTAAATTACTAGATAAATAATAACACAAACCTGTGCCCTTCCACGCCATTTCGTAGTCTTAAAACGTAAAAACAATGATCAAAAATATGACTTTTGCATTCTTCTAACAGAGCAGCGACACATACCCACAACTTCCGGTTAGAACGGATGTTATGAAAACTGCGCAGTCCTTCAAAATAAAAGCTGCAATGTTCACTTATATCCTATATTTTTTACTTTCTTTTAAAGAACAATGAACACAAATTCAGGTAAACAATAGCACCACATATAAATCACATATGAGTGTTACAAATATACAATGAAAACATAAAATAACAATATTAAAAACAGGAGTAGTTACTTTTATACTGATTTATAATAAACATATTCAGTCAGAGATTTCAGAAGTAAAAGTTCCACAATTTGTCTAATTAATGTGTCACTTACTTACATATACAATATACAGGTCGTGTGTGCATATTGGAAAATGTCCAGTAGGGGGCACATTCGGTTTCGTCGTATCCTGGACCCTTAAGTTAATACATTCGGTAGAAAATAAATAAATAAATAACTCTGATGCAACTTAGTGCAGCAGCACTGCAACGAATACCTATCTTTGTATAGCTTTGATTAAGAAATAAATAAATAATCAGTTCTACTGTATTTGGTATGTAATCCTTATTCACTACTTTGTGAAAGAATAACTCAATAAATGCTCTCAGTAAAAAATATTGAAAATGTGTGCAACTGTTGATGCTGCATTAATAGACAGTCACACATTCAAAGAAGTGTTAGATTTCACACTGTAAAGTCACACTATCATGTCTTCCTGGAACTTACTGCAACACCTAATTTGACCTACTCATTGTTAGTTGTTTATCCCTCTATAAGTGACCTATAATATAACTAACTAATATATAAGCAGAACTGTGTATGTTATTTTTGATTAACATATTGGTAAGTTTTCTGTCGTAATAAAAAAATGGAATATATATATTCAAGGAAATTCCAAATACTTTTAATAAATATAGCTACAAAGGTACACCCATCCAACTTGAAGTAAATACAAGTTTTAGTATTACACTTTACAAAAAATAACAAAAATGGTGGCAAACGTACCTTTTAGATGTCACACACATCTAAAAGGTAGTTTGTAAAAACACACAAAGCTTTCACCTAATTATATAAATAAGGAAGCAAATTGTTCCTCATTATGCTAAAGATTTATGGGGTCAAACTTTTTTTGAAATTCAGTTTCCCCTGCTGCAGGTATCATATGATCACCGGTGAAAGCGCGAGAGAGTGTGGTGAAAACACACCCAGTTCCTACACGCCCAGTCAGCGCTGGGCAGACAGCCGGGGGCAGCAGCCACTAACCTTACTCACTGTAACTGTACGTGCCGACTCAAAGCCAGCACCTATTATCACCATCAGGCTGTTGACTCTTACGGAAGTATTTTTTTTCTCGAGTAGTTAGGAGCTCATTTGTGCGCAACTTGGATAAGACGCTCGGATACTTGTCACCATGGGAGGAAGACGCAGAGGCGCACCTGGAGGTGACGAGGACTACTCCTTTGTCAGTCCAGTTGTCAAGTACCTCCTGTTCTTGTTTAATTTTATATTTTGGGTGAGTATTTATTCCTTATGCTGTTAAACATGAGGGGTCAAAAAAGCCTGCCTCAAAGCCTGGTAATCTTTATTTACTCTTCCCTGTGTGCAGGTTAATCATTGTGTTTCTTGGCAAATCACAATTGCTCCTTGCTCAAATTGAACTTGTTAATAACAAAATAAGAGTTAAAAGACGTTTCTCTGGATTTCAGGTTGCAACTTTATCAGATTTACTGTTTTTTCTCCTTTTATTTAATCTAAAAGTGTAAGAGTTTGTCTGCTGGTAGTTGCAGCATCTGTTTCTTTATTTGAGTTGATTGTTCATTAACTTTGCTGTTTTACTAAAAGTGAAACAGTGTCCAGCAATGAGGAGAAGGGAAGTGAACATGCAAAGGTGACACATAGGTGTTTGCGAAACAAAGTTTTGTTTTTACATTGCAAACCAGGAAGGCATCATTAGATTTTATAGGGGAATATTCATGAGCTCAAAACCTGTTTGTTGTTATCTTAATATCAATGCTTAAAACACCTACACTCATTCAGCAAACCTGCTGGGGTTTCATTTCAGGCTACTTCCTTTAATGACATACTTAGTTGCCAAGGAACTCAAAGTTTCATTGATTCACATGCTGTTGGGGCCATGCACAAGTGGGTCTCCATTTCACACACAAAACTGCCTGTTGATGGGGAAAACATGCTTTCTGTGTAGCAGATTTGGTGAACACAGCAGGTGATTGCACTGATTTTATTATTACCTATATACTGTCTGACTATGGCATTGTTTCTCCTGCAAGTTGTTAATAATTGTACAACTTAACCTTTTAATAGTAACATCAAAGCTCGGTTGGCAGTGGGTTGTAAACAAACCAAAGTTCATATGAGTGGGTTTCAGTGTCAGGTGCTCAGGGAATGTAACATAAGGAGATTTCTGACTTATAGCAGTTTTAAAGCAGATCTTTTGTTGGAGATTATACTTTTGTTGCTGATCGTGCAAAAAAATGCTTAAGAAAATGGCCGAAAAAGAGAACTTATATACGTTTAAACATATTTAAATCTATTGTGTACAGAAGAAGGTGATGTTTTAATTAGTGCTTCTAAACATGCACAGATATTAGTCTGAGAAAAAGTATTTTCTTTGTGCAATTCCTTCTACACTTTCAGCTGTCTTTTGGAGAAACCTGTATTCATGTGTCAGCTGTGTTCATGACTTCTGGCCATGTACTAACAGGATAAGGCTGTGTAAAAACTTGAAGTTCTTTGACGTGGAATGTGTTGTTGTCATTTCTGTTGCCTCTGGCTACAATGGGCTCTGTTGAAGACTGACACACCAAAGATAACCTCAAAACTCCACCGCTCTTTTTGCCATATTTTGTCAGAAACCTGGCTGTTTGGGTAGCTGGAACATGATTATTAACCAAATAAGTGAATCAGTTATGTAACCAATGCAAGAATGTGATTTAGTTTAGTTTGGATGTAGCATAACATTTCATTATAGACTTATGTAACAATTATGGCAAAAACAGCCTTTTTGCTTCAGGTGTCATGTCTAGTTTATTCACTGTGAGACTAAACGTTTACAGACAGATTTAGCTTTGCCCTCCCACCCTAAGAAGGTGCAGTGTCTGTGGTAACTGGATCCATGTCATTCAGGGTGGGAAGAGTGTTTCTGAGGGCTCTCTATTATTCTATTGAGACTGAAAGAGGAGCGCTGAGTGAAAGGCTCTTTATTTTATTTTAGGGGAAAGGTACAGATTGCTGCCAGGTCAATTTAGTCAAATGGAAGCAGAGTGGATGGCCCAACTCCCTATCTGCATTTCTAATGAAAATGTATAGTCTTGGGGCACTAAAGCTAAAATACTGGGACTCTCCTTGAGTGCATTTTTTGGAAGATTATCTTTTATTCTATCAGTGCAGCCTTGTCTGTGACTCATAATGCCTGATTAAGTGTTTAGGTGAGCGATGCCACTCCCTGGACAAGTACAAACACAGAAACGGTTTCTACCTAATGTGCTGTGTGGTTTCTCCTCGTTATGCCCCATTTATAATACTCCAAGATGCATTTAACAAATCTTTTTTTTTTCTATCTTCTGCCCAGATTATCTCCCTGGTGATGGTGGCGATCGGGGTGTATGCCCGCATGATGAAACATGCAGGTAAATGATCCTTCCTTACTACTACTCCATGTTTAGTGTGAAACAGCAGGAGTATTGAGTGTCAGGAGAGTGGCTCTACTTTTTGGCTTTGTGCTTTCACCAAACAACACAGTGGGAAAACTGGGAAAATGGCATCCAAATATGTGTTGTTAAAGATAAGGCTGGGTGATATGGACTAAAAGTCAGATCCCGATATATTTAGGCTGAATATCTATATACGATATATATCCCGATATTTTATTGCGAAGTGAGAGCAAATGTTCAAAGCCATATATGACATGTCACATGTAGTTTTATTGAAGCTGTTTATTTAACATAAATACTGTATAACAACAGGAGTACCTTTTTTCAAATAAAAGCTCGATAAAGTGCACATTTAAAATAAATAAATAAATAAAATAAAAATAGCCTATGAAATAAAATAATCTTTGTTGGAACTAAATATATTTGTATGAGAAAAGAATAACGAACATTACAAAAGAACTAAATATAACAAAGCCTAGTAAGACCTTTATTTATATATAAAGAAGGGGAAATGAACTATATTGATGTATGCGCTATGGTCTAATTCCATATCACATTTAAAAATATATTGATATATCTTTTATATTGATATATTTTTATTAATATATATATATTTAACATTATGAATACTGACAGAGCTATAAGAAAGACACTTGAAAGCACAATTCCATAAAGTTTCTGTTACTGTTTGAAAGGGAATAATTCTGCTGCTTATTGCGTCATTCATCTCTTAACTCCTCTTCTCTTCTTCTTCATCTCAGAGGCAGCTCTGGCGTGCCTGGCGGTGGACCCCGCTATGATGCTGTTGGTCGTGGGGGTCCTCATGTTCATCATCACCTTCTGTGGCTGTGTGGGCTCCCTGCGAGAAAACATCTGCCTTCTGCAGACAGTAAGTCAGGGCTTTTGTAACTGCAAGGCCTCAAGGAATTTTGCATATATAATTTTTTTAGTTTAGTGCAGAGAGAGATGTTTTACATGACATGCTTTAGAGGAAATGGTGTCAGATTGAAGCCCAGTCAACATGAGTTATATTCATATTAGTTCAGTGTAAACAGGGTTGGGTAATTCCTGTTAGGCAGCAACATTTTAGCCTCAAAGGTTGTTGTTGTTTTTTTAAGAAAAGTGACATGTTTAACTGTTATTATGCCGATTTTTGAAAATGCTAAATAATAATAACAATAATTAGAGTCAAAACAGATAGTTTAATGTGGCCTATAAAGTAATTGGGTGTAGTTGGATGTCTATATGTACAGTATTGGTACTTTCATAAACAAAAGTACTCATTACAAGTTGCAAAAAAGATTTTATTTTGAATTGTCTCTCTATCTCTCTATCATAAGCTCTCTTTTTCTCTGCATGTTTTTTCCAAGTAAGATAGTTAACAAGTAACAGCTGAGTTTGCATTGGGTCACATGATCTCATGGAGTCTGTCGTCTAAAGAATTAACTCAAAACAGATAGATTTTTACAGTGTTGTAAACATGCCTCTCCCTTTACTCCTCGCAGTTCTGTATCTGTCTCACAGTGATCTTCCTGCTGCAGCTGGCTGCTGGGATCCTGGGCTTCATCTTCTCTGATAAGGTAATGAAACAACATGGAGGATTACCTCCATCAGAGTAATAGAAGCAAGTGTTCCTCACATTCCCAATTTATTTGAAACTTTCAAGTGAAAATGGATAGAAATTATATCTTGAATTATTTGTATTAAAGAATACCTCAATAAAATACCTCTAAAAGACTTCAAACCTGCCACGAACACTGAATTTCTATTATCATAGTTGTTTGATATTAATTGTTTGGTTGTTGTTTTTGATTGAAATCCCACACTAGTTCTCAATAAATATATTATATATATTATGTATATATTTTATTATCAAAATATATGTCAAAGTAATCTATGAGAGGCCAAAACTTTACAATAATACTGATGTGCCTTGAAAACGGTACTACATTTCTTTATAGACTTTTTCTTGGGGTAGATTTTGTTTTATATGGGTGCAAACCAATACCCTTATTACCATAGTTGGGGTAGGACTAGATACGTTTTTTTACTTCTTCCTACCCCCTTTCGAGCTTGCAGAAAGTGTCTGTTTTTTTCAATTTTTTTGTTTTTTTGTTTTGTTTTTTATCTATTCATCTATTAATATTTAAACTTGTTTATTTTATTGCCTGAATGTTCGAAATAAAGACAATCAATCAATCAAAAAATAGTATATGGTAGACATTTTTTTGCGTGCCCCAATACATATATCAAATATACCAGTGTCGTTTTGCAGAATGAAGGCCAGTATACTATTCTGACCCATAATCCAATATGCAGCATATATTAGCAGAAGGGTCAAAGTTCAGGTGCAACAATACTACTTTGTAGGGCAGCTGCAGTATGTATTAAATGTTAAGAGATGTTCTACTCTATTCTAATTCTATTGGTGCAACACTGCCCTCTTCTGGGCTCTGCCTGTAACTGCTGCAGAGTTGTTAGATATGATTTTATAAGTTAGAAATGAGGATCTTAACAAGACGTTGTGTTTCTGATCTTACAACCGTTAGACTGATTTCTTGGGATTATTGTCAGCCTGCTACTACTTTACAAACAAAAAACACACTAATTCCACCAATTTGAAAACATATTCTGTGTATTCATGTTGTTTCTTTTTGTACATACCATCAAACTTTTTACATTCTCTTTCAAGGCTCGGGATAGAGTGACAAAGATGATTAATAATGCGATCGTCCACTACAGAGAGGACATTGATCTGCAAAACCTCATTGACTTTGGTCAGAAAGAGGTAAGTACTGAGCCAAAATGCAATAATATATACACAGATAATTAATATGTGTTGGAGCTATTTAGTTCTTGTTAGTATTTAGTTGTCTGTTTAGTTTATTATTAACAATGAGTATTGTTTGATTATTCTAGACGTTTGTTTATTTTGATAATATTTTGGGTTTGCTAGTTAATTGTTTAGTTTAATCATCATTATTGTTTAGCATATTTAGTTTACATGTTATATTTTGTGTTTTATGGAATTTGGGTTGGCACCGTGGGCACCTGATGTTATATAGGTAGGTGAGTAGGCAGAGGGCCGTCATGCACCTGGGTGGGCCTATGGTTTTTTACCAGCGCGAAGATAGGCAGCAGGAGCCATGTTTCTTTGTTCTTTTGTTTGTTTGCTCGCAATGGACAAAATAAACCTTTGGATCTATCAATCATGCATGGACATCACCTTCTTTGCCTGCGTACACCACACACTCATGGTGCATCAGTGGCATTTTGATTAAGTTTGTTTTAAGTTTAATTTAGTTATTTTTTCGGACAAAATTGCCACTACAATATGTCTTCCATCTCAAATGTTTGTATGTGTCGTCAGTTCGGCTGCTGTGGTGCTGTGACGTACACTGACTGGTCCCAGAACATGTACTTCGACTGCAAGCAGGACAACCCCAGCAGAGAACGCTGCTCCGTCCCCTTCTCCTGCTGCATCATGCCTGAAGACAAGGTCACCCTCCTGACAAGACTCTGCTGATACCTTTTTGTTTTGTTTTGTGAATGTTTATTCATGTATTTTCCTTTTTTACTGTACTTGTACTTGAGCAGGTGGTTATTAACACCATGTGTGGCCAGGGCCTGCAGGAGAAAGAATTCGGTGAAGCGGCAAACTTCATTCACACCAATGGCTGCATAGACAAACTGGTGGACTGGATCCATAGTAACATGTTCCTGCTGGGAGGCATCGCATTAGGACTGGCTATACCACAGGTGGAATATGGTGCTCAGTAAACATACCAACACACACTCACACACACTCAATGACATTTTCAGTGTGTCAGTGAGTAGGAAACATGGGTATGTGTAGGATTATGTATAAGTGTATGGGTATACAGGAAATGTATTGGTATGTTTGTGTGCATCTATGTGTACTGGTATGGTGCACAGATATGCAAGTGTTGATACATAGAATTGATATCATGAAAATGAGAAATTAGTCTGAAGGAAACAGGTAGTTTTGAGTTTGAGTTTCGATTTTGATTTCTGACCTGTTAATATTATTTAAAGAAGTGGGGTGGGATTGAACAAGTTTTTACTTCTTCCCACCCCTTTTCAAATATGTTGTGGCATTTTTATAGAGTGCTTGGCGGCCTTATCAGTGCAGGAGTCACTAGGGCTGACTCCTGTTGATGCATTATTATTATTGTATTGTTGTTGCATATTTGAAATAAATCATTCAAATCAAAAAAAAAAAAAAAAAAAAAAAAACTCACACTAGCTTTTGTGAACTCTCTGCTTGTGTTTTCTCTCCCGCAGCTGGTCGGCATCCTCTTGTCTCAGATTTTGATCAACCAGATCAAAGACCAGATCGAGCTCCAGAACTACCAGCAGAAGCACCGCTCCGACCCGTGGAGCTGACCCAGGAAAATATTGTAATGAACGGCACCAGAGACACGGTGACGGCAGCAGATGTGGAGAGAATTACAAATGCCTGAAGAACATCTGTCACCTCTGCCTGGATTGAGCAGTCAGTATCATTGCTCTTAGACTGAAAAAGACAAGACTAGTGTTCATCCAGCACATGGACAAACAGATGGAGAAACAGGACTCTGTCGCCACCTGCTGGACAAAGACTGTGCTTGAATTTACCAAAGTTTTATACTGAAGTTTTTTAGTGGTCAGAGTCAAATTGTCGGGATCATTGATCTTTACTGCAATAAGTATAATCAATAACAAGTATTGTTTTTATGTCAAAGACACCAAATAGGAGTGAAGTTAATGCACATCTATGTATTTTTTGTGTTTGTGTCCACGATGTTACAAATAATTAGCTGAAAAAGGGATTTACATATTTTTTCAACATATAGATTTTGTTTTTTAAAATAAAATGTCAGACAGAATGTCTTTTGCATGCTCAGTATTGTCACTTATGGCGGCAGCTGCATCTGATACATGGTTGAGGTTGTTTTTATTAAAGGCGACATATAATGCTCATTTTAAAGTTCATACTTGTATTTTGGTTTTCTATTGGAAAATGTTTAACAAAAACACAGTTTTTTCCTCTTTCTGTTACTTTTTAACCCCACCTCTCAAAAGAAGATGTATAGAAAGAATGTGATACAGCGTTGAAGTGTCCTGTTAATTTGTATAAAAGTTGCTCAGTGGCGCATGAATCCAAAAAAGGTTGCCTTCTGTTTATGAATTTACCCTGATCTTTGGGCCCAGAGAGCAAGCACACAAGTGTTTTCTTAAACCCAGCCTCCCAACTGCTCAGTCTCAGGGTCATTCACATGAGCGGAGGAAGGAAAATAACACTGGATTGGGTGAATGGTGGATCTTACAACTTTAAATAAGGGGCTATTTAAGGGTTGCAACTCAAGCCCTTCATTTGACATTTAACTGTTAAGATAATATTTACACGTCTTCATGATGAAATGGCCATGTTAGGCTGCTTGGTTGTCCCGCACAGACTATGACGATGCACATGATGTAATTTCCTGCTCACATTTTAGCCAGCCTGGCTGGCTGCAGAGCCACTGGATTTTGTCTCAGTATGCTGCAATTTCAAGTAAATATTAAACCACATAGGTGTTCTTCAAAGTTGAATTTCTTTACATATGCTGTGGCTGATTGATATGTTATTTGGATCCTGTCTTTTGTAATAACCTTCAACTAAAAAAACAAAAGAAGTGGGAAATTCCAAGTTTCCCACTAAAGAAAACAGTAGTTTGGATGCCTGAGGAGCTGTAGTGTTGTTTTGTTGATGTGGTCACTAGAAC
Organism: Centropristis striata; assembly: GCF_030273125.1. Classification (NCBI taxonomy): domain Eukaryota; kingdom Metazoa; phylum Chordata; class Actinopteri; order Perciformes; family Serranidae; genus Centropristis; species Centropristis striata. Next base: position 4,589,881 of record NC_081538.1, on the reverse strand, counting down.
GGGCCGAGTTTGTGTTTTTGACCAATCAGTGAGCAGACAGTGGTTAAGCTTCTCTGACTGAGAAAAAAAACTAAACATTTACTTAGAGCAAAAACATGAAAATAATCACAGATACAGAACTTTTTGAAGCCAAAATGGGTCTGACAGCAAAGTGTAGCTGCATTTAAATGTTTTAGGATTATGGTTAATGTTTTTCATAAATGTTTAATGCTTTTTATGTGTGTGAAACTCATCCACAACTGTATATTTTAGTATTTAATTTCTTTTTATCATGTGGTACGTTCAGGCAGTTCTTCCAGTTTCTTCACGCAGGAAAAAGCATAAACCAACACAACCTCTCCTCTCCACCCCGTTTCTCTGTCTGGCAAATGAAAACCTGAGTTTTGAGGCATTCTCAACCTGAAACCTGATGCCTGTAATCTTAGTGAGCAGAAACAGTCCTGCATGCTTAACAGCCTTTGACGCAAGTCCACAATCTAAACATGACATTTCTGTGTTAGTTTAAAGCTGCAGTGACTCCCTGTACTGTGATTTCCCCCTCAAGCACACAACAAAATCTACCATATCACCACCATTAAGGATGGCAGAGGTGTGACATGTTATAATTTAGTGGCAGCAGCTGAGTATAATGAAAAAGTGACAGTTGTAGCAGCAGTGAATGGCTCTGCAGCAGTCTCTCACTCTACTGTTTTGGTGTGTGTGAGTGAGTGAGAGTGAGTGTGTGTTGGCCCAGGCTCCGTTGCTCTGTGTGTGGTCCCTGGTTTTTTGCCTCTGACTCACTCAGGCGGCCATGTTGCTGTGGGTTTCAAGGAGGCCCGGACACACACACACACACACACACTCAGAGAGAGAGAGAGAGGAGGGAGCAGATTTAACCCAGTTTTACTCTCAGAACACCAGGAGAGAAACAAAGCATCTGCAGCCATGCAAATACCACAAGTGCACTCTCCAATTAATGCGATAACAACGGACTCATGGTGGAGATTGGACCAGTTTGAAGTTTGTTTTTAGTGGGATGCTGGCATATTCAACCACATTAAAATAAATGTATTAAAAGTGCTTAAAATAGCATTAAATTTGTGATTTATGTATGTATTTATGTTTCACAGTTTTTTTATGATCCCTGCAGCCACCTTAAAGGACCACTTTACCCCAAAATTAATATTACATGCATTTCCTCTTTCCTAGTTTTATTTTTCACTCTACATTGTTCTGGTGAGAGTTGTAAAGTGGTGGAGCTATCAGCCGTAGAGATTTGGGCCTTCTCTTGAATATTAAAGAGCTATATCACGCCTTTATTGTGATTTGGTTGCTCAGGATAATGGACAGACCTTGTTGTGAGCCGTTCCTGTATTTAAACTGCATCTGTAGATTTAGCAGTGTAAGCGTGAACTGTCTCTTTAACCACGAGAGGAAGTCAGGTCCATTATGTATGTCCCAAAGGAAACTGACCTAATGTAGTTTTGAGTTAATAACTGTGTTCCTCCAATCCCTCTGTCCAGCACACAGATGCTCACATTATAAACATCTTATACAATTTGATTCATGATGATTGATAAAGGCTGATAGAAATTGCAGTTATAAATGTCAATGTATTTTCACTATAAAGAGTTACACTGCAAAAAAGCCAACTTGTATTTTTTGGCCTAAAACAGTGATTTAATTTGGTAAAACTTATATATATAATTTATATAAATTACTGACATTTAGGGACATAATGTAAGTTAGCACAACAAAGGAAGCCAGTTGTCTGCTCAAAAACAAGTTGGGGAGTTGTTGTTACTTATGTTTTTAAGTTGGGGTTCACAACAAGGGACAATAGTTCTGATAACTCTTATTTCTTTGTTGTGAAATTTGGTCATTAGCGAAAGCTAGCGGCTAACTGATGCTAGCGGCTAACTGATGCTAGTGGCTAACTGATGCTAGTGGCTAACTGATGCTAGCGGCTAACTGATGCTAGTGGCTAACTGATGCTAGCGGCTAACTGATGCTAGTGGCTAACTGATGCTAGTGGCTAACTGATGCTAGCGGCTAACTGATGCTAGTGGCTAACTGATGCTAGCGGCGCTGCTTGTTACAGCTACAAGAGTAGCCATTAGCGTATCAATGCTAACTCAAAATTGTGGTCACAACATTAGCTGACATTTCATAGCGGCGTTACAATCGTGCCAGAGAAATTCAGAGTTGAGCAAACTCAAAAACAAAACTTAAAATATTTAGTTTAATTGTCCAACTTAAACTTTTATCGAAGTTTGTTGCCTTGAAATTTTGAGTTTACCCAACTTTTCTTTTTTTGCAGTGTATGTCATTTCTATCATACGGGTACATTCTCGTCTTGGGAAGGGCTGAAGTGAGTTTACTCTTCCTTCCAGGAACAAACATCATTAAGCAGATTAGATAACATGCTGAACACTCGCTGTATGTTGTGTGGATATGTCACAGTTTTCATTCCTAATATTTTAGTATTATTGTAATTTTAAAAACTTCTCAGCCTATATCTTATATATTTATGTTTGTCCATTTTGTATTAATTATTCACACTTATGTATATTTATCATATGTAATACACATGTTATGGCTCTCTCATATTAGGGCTACTGGATTTCCTTCTATATAAATAGTTGTACGAGTCTTCAATTCATTTTTTTCTCTCTAATATTTTGTTATATGTCTGTGTGTTTATGTATTAACCAGCCTCGTGGGCTGCTGTAACATGTAGTGTTCTCAAAAATATAGAAGGATCAATAGGTCTATATATTGATAATAAATGGTTTTCAATAATCATTTTCCCCCAGTATCGGCACATTGGTACATTCTCTTTTCTTTTATACTATCTTATCGTACATTATAAAAATACACTGTACTACTTCTCTTATATTTATCTTTTAATAAAAAAAAATATAACATTTTATGCCCTAAATGTTGTTTTGATTTTCCCCTGTGACGGAAAATGGCGTAGAATATCAATATTTCTTATGGTGTTTTATTGAAGTAAAAAAAATTTTAATTGTAACAATACTATAGTAAAATATATAGTTACATTAGTACTACAATGTACTAGGTTAATTCCTTTTTTATAACTGTCTTTTTTCCCCCTTGAATCTCAAATTTAATGCCCTCAATGTGTCATTTTTTCCATGAAAATAGTACTGAATATCAATATTTTTTTAAGGTATTGTATCAGAGTTAGAGATTCCAGAATTGTGTAAAAACTAGTAGCATATAAATTTGTATATTAATCAAAGATGATGAAAAGCTGATAATACATTATTTTGAGTCAAGTCAAGTCAAAGTTTATTTATAGAGCACATTTAAAAACAACCTCAGTTGACCAAAGTGCTGTAAAATTTTAGACCAAAGTTATTAAAATAGAATAAATCATACACAAATAGGTATAAATAAAAACAATGAAAACAATAAAATACTAAAAACAGTAAAACAATAAAATAAAAATAGAATAAAATAGTAATAAAAACTCAATCCAAAACAGAGTTAGAGATAAAAAAGACAAGACATTTTGAGTCCATATGTGCACATGAATAGTTTATGAACATCTTATTATGTAAATGAGTGCTGTATTATAGCTTCTGTATATTGATTTGTTATTGATCAGTAGCTCTCAGAGGGTCTTGGGACCCCCTGTGATTTTTAAGGGTTTCATAATAAAAATAAGAAGCATTTCAGCTTCACTCTCTCATAGATGGGGACATGTATAAGATCCTGCAGGTGTGTGATTCAGCACTAACTACTAACCCTTCCCATGTGAGAGATAACCTGTCAGAAGGGGGTCTGTGTTGTTTTGGGGGTCCTTGAGATGAGAAACTTTGAGAAGGCCTGCCATAAGGCACATTCTTCCACTTGCAGAGGGGGATGGGAGGGGAGGTTTTGTTGCCCTGGCTCTCCCCCACCATGTGCATACCAGAGACAAAAAACAAGCAGCACTGAGCTGCAACACAACACAGAAAGCTCTCAGCAGACACTTCACCGGGACCAAGATCACTTCTTAGGACACGTGAAGAGATGTAGGATCGTTTATCATCTTATTTTTCTGCCAGCATTAAACAGGGGGGCTGCGGAGAAGAAGGGGGTGGTGCATCTGAGCCAGGGATCCTATTACACACATCCAGACTTTTTCATGGCAAGTTTTTTGGAAGTGGGGGGAGGGCGAATCTGCAACTTTCTCGGCCTGATGTCTTTTTCATCGCCAGCCTAAATGCTTCAAATGAATACTTTGTATGGGTTTGAGTTGATGATGCGTTTTTTCTAAGAGGCGAGGACAGTTTTGGGGAGCTGTTCGGATTTGGATAATGAAGGAATTCAGGAGGATCCATCAGGGATCGGACGAGAAGTGCAGAATAAAAAAGTTTGGGAGGACTGCGAGAAAACTTTGAAGCGCTCCGCAGATTTTCCCCTCACCATGCCGAGTTTGGAAACCTATTCTAATGAAGAAAACCTCATCTTTGGGTTTCTTGGGGAAAAGGATAACTGAAGCGCAAGAATTCACAGTGATCTCGCTTTTGCACAGTTGAATCTCTTCTCTCAAGATGTCTTCCCAGACTCGGAGCCCCATTGTTGGATTTTACGGGATGCTTTGCGTCTGGGCTGCCTGGCTTTCAGGCTCCGAGGCGGTGTTGTCTCCAAACGGGACCATATTTGAGGATAACTGCAAGAAAACCTCAACTTGTGAGGCACTTAAATACAACACATGCCTGGGATCACCTTTACCCTACACACATACTTCTCTGATCCTGGCCGAGGACTCCGACACCCAAGAAGAAGCTTTTGAGAAGTTGACCATGTGGTCCGGTGAGATTTAATGTCTCCATATAAAGGCTAAACATCTCATTATATAGTTTATAGACCGTAGAAGAAGAGTGCTAATCATTATAAAACCCTGTTAGAAAAACAATAAAAGTAGGATAAATCCCAGTTATAGTGATTAAATGTAAATAAAATACAGCCATGTTAATACATAACATGACTTATTTGTTTTGAATGTGATCAATAGTTACCATAATTTCACTATAAATCTCCCTAAAATGCCATGTACATGTTGAATGAGACCCTGGCTTTCACGCTTTTAATTTGTAGCAGCTAAATATTAACATAAGCAGTGCCACTACACAGAAATAGTCAGTATTATTTGCGTTGTTTGTACGTGATAATAATGTTAATTGGTATGACAATGGCCTGTGATGAGCAGCCTCAGGTCACAGGGGTAGAGATGGGAACAGGAAATAAAGGGTTAAAAGCAATTAAAGGCAACAAAAGGAATCACTCATAGGTGTGAGGCAGCTAACAATGGGAGAGTTTCACTAATAAAAGGGTTTTAGATATTCTGCTTCACATTCATAAGCACTCACTAATGAGCTGTCAGACCCAGGTCACTGAATCACAGACGTGAGGGGCTGTAGAATCACTCAGATGTGATGAGCAGCCTGTTTGTATTGGTGCATATTGTTTATTCTGGCTCATATGTAACTTAGTACTGTCCTTGATTAGAGCAGACTTGTATCATCCATTCATATAATATTTCTCTTATGATTCTAAACATTTCAACAACAAACAAAAAAAATCACATTTAATCATGATTTCTCTCAAATAAATCATCTGTTTTGTGTTTTTATGACAATTGCAATTATGGATAGGGCAGCAACTACAAATAATTTTCCTTCTGGCACTTATCATAAACAAAAATATTGAAAAATGCAAATCATCCAGTGTTACGTCTTCAAATTGCTTGTTTTGTCTGACCAACAATGTTAAATTAATTATCATGTATGACCAAGAACTGTAGCATACACGGCTGCAAACGTTTGGCATTTCTGCTGATCAATTTTCTGTTGATTGGCTGATCTGTTAATTGACTAATCTAGTTTTAAAAAATGCGGTTGCACAATGAATTAGTTGATGTGAACTGAGGTATCCTCAGTCATTTAGTTATGTTATGATAAAACCAACTGTAACTGTCAAGAAAAATCACAACAAAACACTCTTTGAACAATTAAATTGCACATCTCCACCTTCCAGGTTTGGCAAATTGTTAGTACTAGTGCAGTGCCCGTAGGAAGTATGTACAGTATTCGTACATTACATGCCACACTACAACGTCTGCAAATCCATAAAACACTTACTTTTCATAAGGTACACACACCATCCAGCACATACATATTGAACTTTGATATTCGCTGGAAACTATTCAAATATTATTGGAAAATCGAACCTTGTAGCGCACTTTAAAACTCCAGGTGTAGGTCTATCACACAATGAGGCGGAGCTCCCCTAAAAGGTGTCCGATCGGAAACAGTGCAATGCTGCAACACGTCCTACGTAAATAATGATATTTTGAAAAATGAATTTAAAAATCTTTAAAATCAAGGATGCACAACTTTGTGCCATGTGCAAGCCACATACGAAATCATAGGTCAGTCTCACTAACGGTCAGAGAGATATGCCCTAGACACACATCTACACACACACACACACACACACACACACACAGACACTTCCTGCTTGTATAGAAAGATGATGATCAAAACAATGATCACCATCACTTCCATCATTCTGATATATGTAGCCCACATCTCTCATGTCTAACTTTGATGTTTCACAATGTTTAAGTTTACGTTTTTTTCTGTCCTAGGTCTGCGGAACGCTCCTCGATGCTGGTCGGTCATCCAGCCTCTGCTCTGTGCCGTCTACATGCCCAAATGTGAGAACGGTCGGGTGGAGCTGCCCAGCCAGAGCCTGTGTCTGGCTACGCGTCGACCATGCAGCATCGTGGACCAGGAGAGAGGCTGGCCCAGCTTCCTCAAATGTGACAAATTCCCTGTGGGCTGTTCGGTACGCCTCATTGTTATGTAATATTGTGTCTTTTAACTTAGTTTTTATTTAAGTTTCATTCACAATCGTGTACAGAATCATATTCAACATATCTGCTGTTTCATACACATGGTACATCAAAAAAAAATACAGAGACTATAATGACAAAGAAAAATATAAATTAAAATGGAATAAAATAAATAAAATTATATCAGTATACCAATAGCAGGGCTCCACCTTTTAGTGAATATATGTTTTTGAAGTCTTAAGGAGTATGTTATTTGTTCCATTTGATATATTTCCTTTATTTTTTCAGACCACATACTATATGTTGGGGGGTCAGGCTTCAGCCACCTTACTGTAATGCATTTAATTGCTGTTGCTAGTAATATCTGTAAGAGATCTTTTTTGGCTCTTCCTTCAATGCCTTTTGGTAATAGACCTAGTAGGGCCACCATTGGATCCATAGTAATATTTCCACCAAATATTTTATGAACTGTTTCAAACACTTCCTTCCAGAATGCTTTCAGTTTTGGGCATAGCCATAGTATGTGGGTCTGATTGCCAATGTGTGGGCCACAGTTTCTCCAACACTTATTTGAATGCGTAGTGCTAAATTTAGCTGTAATTTCAGGTGTCCGGAAGAACCATATTGTGTCTTTTTTCAGTGCAGGTCAGAGGTCAGGGTGCACAAAAAGAGATATCACTGTAGTTAGACGCTCACCTTTCCTCTTGCCTTCCCTGTGTGCAGAATGAGGTGCAGAAGCTGAAGTTCAACATGTCCGGCCAGTGTGAAGCTCCCCTGGTGAAGACAGACATCCAGTCCAGTTGGTACAAGGACGTGGAGGGCTGCGGGATCCAGTGTGACAACCCTCTGTTCACTGAGGAGGAACACAATGACATGCACGCCTACATCGCTTACTTCGGCACCATCACCCTCCTCTGCACCTTCTTCACCCTGGTGAGACTTAACTACAGTACCCATGATTCTGAACCTACCTTTCCTATTGATGTTCCTCTTTTCAACCCTCCTCTGACTTTCAAAATCTCCTTTATTTCAGGCCACGTTTCTTGCCGACTGGAAGAACTCCAACCGGTACCCAGCTGTCATTCTCTTCTACATCAACGCCTGTTTCTTCGTGGGCAGTATCGGCTGGCTGGCCCAGTTCCTGGATGGAGCACGTGACGAGATTGTGTGCAAGAGCGACAACACCATGCGACTCGGGGAGCCCTCGTAAGTGAAAGTCTTCCCCTGGTCAGTTATGACATCAGATTAGCTTAATCACAGTCATATCTCGCCCTGTGTCTATGTGTTTGTTAACCCTTTATCAGGCAAAGAACTATATTTGGTAACTTCAGGTAATATTTCGAGAAAAAAGTTGCAAATTTACTAGGGTGAAGTGGCAAATCTACAAGAAAAAAAGTCGTAGATTTAAGAGATTTAAAGTGGCAAATCTGTGCGAAAAAACTGGGGAAAAAAGCAACTTTTTTCTCCCAGATTCACCACTTTAACCCTTAATAGGGAACTCATTGAAATACTTGCAAATTCCAAATTTTAACCCTAGAGAATATTGGAGGATATAAAATACAGCCAGAATGTGTAAAAAAAACATATGAAAATAATATTTTGAGAAAAAAGTTTACGAGATTAAAGGGGCAAATTCACGCAGATTTATGAGATTTAAAGTGGTGAATCTGGGAGAAAAAAGTTGCTTTTCCCACTTTTTTCTCATAAATCTGCAACTTTTTTCGCACAGATTTGCTACTTTAAATCTCTTCAATCTGCGACTTTTTTTCTTGTAGATTTGCCACTTTAATCTAGTAAATTTGCTTTACTTTTTTCTTGAAATATTACCTGAAGTTACTAAATATAGTTCTTTGCCTGATAAAGGGTTAAAGGTAAACCATGCAGGTTTTTCCTAACAATCTATAGCCTCAGCTAGAAATCATAACCCTAAAAATCACATCCATGTGTGTCTGTTCTCTGCAGGTCTTCAGAGACGCTCTCCTGCGTCACCATCTTCATCATCGTGTACTACTCCCTGATGTCGGGTGTGATTTGGTTCGTCATGCTGACCTATGCATGGCACACGTCCTTCAAAGCCCTGGGCACCACGCACCAGCCGCTGTCCGGCAGAACCTCCTACTTCCACATGGTCACCTGGTCCGTCCCGTTCATCCTCACTGTGGCCATTCTGGCTATCGCTGAGGTGTGTAGGGAGACTTTCCACACATCAAGTCTGACACTCTGAGGTTAAAAAACTGTCACCAGTCATGAGTAAAAGATGAACTTTTTTAATCATTTGTTGTGCCTCTATTATGCTCTGCAGGTGGATGGAGATTCAGTGAGTGGGATCTGTTTTGTGGGCTACAAAAACTACAGATACCGAGCTGGGTTTGTGCTGGCTCCCATTGGAGTGGTGCTTGTGGTCGGCGGCTACTTTCTTATTCGGGGTGAGTAATGTTTACATTCAAGTGAAATAGTTCAGCAACATCCAAAATCAATATTACTTATTTTATCCAAATCTTTAAAGTGTGCCTCAGGCCACGTTTACATGAGGACGCTTGCGGGTAAAAATGACAAAATATTTTATCGGAAGTGCCTTTTGTTTCGACGGTGACGGCGTTTTTGGGGCTTAAAAACGCAAAAATCTGAAACCACCCTCCAAAGTGGAAAAGTTAAATACGCTCCGCCGTAGTGTGTCCGTCTACACTGCCAAGATGCAAAACTCTGCTCAGATCGGCTCATGTCGCGTATGCGTTTACGTCACATACATGTGCCAGTACAGGGAAATAAACAAACATGGCGGATTCTACACATGCACGCGGACATGGCGTTGTGTGATAGTTTATCACAGCGCCACCTGGCCGCCTGGCATGCATATCCAATTGAATTCCACACACTTTTGCGTCACCGTATGCACACAGATTTCCTCCTGAAAACACTCATCTAAACGCGGAATAAAAAGTGAAGACGCGACGCCACTTTTGCGTCTTCTGTCCAGACCGTCATCATGTAAACGGGGCCTCAGGTTCATCCCCACAGCCACCAAACACTGACTGATTCTCTTTATTTCCCTTTTTAGGTGTCATGACTTTGTTTTCCATTAAGAGTAACCACCCAGGACTGCTGAGTGAGAAAGCTGCCAGCAAAATCAACGAGACAATGCTGAGACTTGGTATGTTCTCTATTCTTCTTACCTGAGAAATAGTATAAGAGTAAAATTCATCCTGGTTGTGATCAGAGTTGAGACCTGGATGTGCGGTGAAGAAATGAAATCTTCTAACAGCCTGTAGTTTGGCACACTAAACACAGAACTTTGAACTCCCGTCCTCATATTTGTTTCTTGTCTCTCTCTGTTTTGAACAAGATAAGCGAAGGTACCTCATAACGAAAGCTGAAAAAATCCTCTGTAAAAAATCCTCTGTTGATCCTTTAGTCTGGAAATTAGCACACATTGAATAATCATTGTAGAAGCTCAGCCAATGCTTTAAGCCACTGAGGCATTTCAACAGGAAAATTAATTGACATGCTTTTACTTGGCCATGAATGATGAATAAGAGTCCAGTTGATTTTTAGTTTATATGCAAAACAATTCCATTTATTTAACATATCATGCTTCCATCATACTATCTCTTATACATACATCTGCGCGAAGCATAACGAGCGCTGCGCACCGCAGCGTAACGTATAGCGTAGCAGTCAAAAACTGTTTTTCCCCTTCCGGTTGGAAAACACCTGACGAGCCCCCAAAAGGTTCCCACCTATATAGGCGGACCCGCCAATCACAGTTGGACCATGATACACACAACAATCAACATTAAATCTGCTCTTACAATCATGATTAAGTGAATATGAACAGCTGGTAAAATAAAAAAAAGTTTTAAAATGCATTGATTACTGTTGGTATAAACTAATTTTGTACATTTCATTTTTCACAACAATTTAGATGTGCTCATAAATGCTTTCATAGTCTGAAAATCCTTGGTTAAGGAAAATCTAAAATGCTTGAATTTTTATCTTAAAAGTAAAACAAGGGCATCTGTAATTCATTTAACAAAATGTCTTTTAAATATCAAGAGGAACACACTGTGTCCACTCACTCTGTACACTGTCAGTGTTTTTTTTTAATCAGTCATGGTGGTCAGGTACTCTGCCACCATGCACTCTCTGTTTAGGGTCAAATAGAAATCTAATTGACTTTGTTGCTTTGATGGTTTCGCTCCAACATTTTATATAATTTTCTCTTTGTTTTGAAATGATTTGGTTGGCCCGGATTATTTTGAAGCCCTGGTGTGTTGGCAGAGAATACTCTTTTTTTCAAGTCCTGTACTAGTAGATGAGGTGTTTATTAAATTTGATTACTTTTGGCTATTTAATTGGAATTATTATAGGTTACTGGCCAAGTTCTGTCCTGCATGCATTATTAACTGTGTGTCTGTGAACTCTTAAGTATGTTTTTGCACAATCCTGCATGCAGGGTTTTCCAGCGGATGTTTTTCCCCATTTTGGGAGGTCTTGGCTGGTTGTTGGACCCCACACTACACTACCATATAATATTATTGGGTCTTGGGAGCCAGGATCTTATTCGGAATGTCAATCATAATGTTCCTTTTAATGGCATAAAAAGCCCTTCTTGCCCTCTCTGTAGCTCACTCACAGCCATGTTAAAATGTCCAGTGGAATTTAACAGGAAAACCCTTTTTTAAGGTACATTTTCCTCTCTGTGTATGCAATTGAGAGTCAGATATTTGGTATTTCCCGTCTGATTTATTGTTCTATTTCTTCTTGCCAGGTATATTTGGATTCCTCGCCTTTGGCTTTGTTTTCATAACCTTCGGCTGCCACTTCTATGACTTCTTCAACCAGGCTGAATGGGAGAGGAGCTTCAGAGAATATGTGCTGTGAGTTTTCATTGCATCGTGTCTTTAGGTTGCAGAAATCCTGTGATTTGCAGCACGTGTGTTGCTGCACACCTGCAAACCCTCCACACAGAAATCCACAAACTGATGTTGTTGAGCCTCCAAACCGCCGCTCAACCGCTCAACAGCTCACAGCGGTGAATGCAGCCCTATTTCCCCACAGTGTTGACACTGGCTGTGTTGGAATTAATTTAGCCTCAAAAATGTAAACCGCTCTCTCCTGCCCGGACAAGTAAAAGACTTTCTTATTTACCAGACCCAGCATTTGACTGTACCTCAGTCATATTTCTAGAAGGTGCAGGAGGCACATGTGGCGTGGTCGAGACGTAGACTGATCTCCTCTATGATTTTTTATAACAGGTGTGAAGCCAACGTGACAATCGCCTCTCAGACCAATAAGCCAATCCCAGAATGCACCATTAAGAACCGGCCCAGCCTGATGGTGGAGAAAATCAACCTGTTCTCCATGTTTGGGACGGGAATTGCTATGAGTACCTGGGTCTGGACCAAGGCCACCATCCTCATCTGGAAACGAACCTGGTGCAAGTAAGCAAACATCGAGTGAAATGTAACATTAAAAGTAGATAAAAGGGATAGTTTTCTGGCTTTTCTCCCTCGTTTCTGTAAAAAAAAAAACGATTCTGAAGATTGTGTTCTATGTCAGTTGTTATGTTTCTGCTTTCGAAATACTCTTTTCCAATCTCTGTATCTGTCTTTTCTCATTGCTTGTGTTCACATCATGGCTACATGTATTGATGGAAGAAGTATTTAGATCCCTTAATTAAGTAAAAGTGCTAATACCACACTGCAGAATTACTCTACTACAAGTGAAAGGCCTGCATTCAAAACGTACTTAAGTAAAAGTGCAAAAGTACCAGCTTCAAAATGTACTTAAAGTATCAAAAGTAAAAGTAGTTGACCCCACTCAGATTGTTATAAATATTCTAAATATATAATTGCATTATTATTTTTTAAAGAATTTATGTAAGCAGCATTTTACTGTTGTCCTGGTGGGCGAAATTTAACAAATTCCTTTTATGTGATTTTTAAAAAAATCTTTAACTGATATGAAAAGTAACAAAATCTGGCAGCTAAATGAAGTGGAGTAAAAAATACAATATTTGCCTCTCAAATGTAGTGGAAGTATTTAAGTTACATATGTACCACAATATTGTAATTAAGTACAGTACTTGAGTAAATGTTAAATTCCACCACTGGCTTCATGCCTGTCCATGTCCATATATGGTTTTACAGATATGATAACTGCCTGGGAAAAATCTAATCTCTGTGCACCAAAACATGTTCGAACCAAGCAGACTTCTCCTGCCAAACAATATGATAAAAACTGGGGATTTTCACTGTGATCATTAAAAGGAATGGGAGCATAAAAATGCCAAAGTCTTGCTGTGTTTTCCCAGTGTGAGCATTTAGGTTTGCAGTGTTAATCCTTGGTTTTGTAACAGCGCTCACAAGGGCTCACTGTGACTGGGATTTTGCCCACTGGAATTAGTTTCCTTTCAGCTTTGGAGAAAAAAAAAACAGTAATTCAGCTTCTTGGAATTATTGTTTTCAGAGTGGGTTTAACGCTGCCTCATCTAGCGTGACGTTAAATGGGAGAATGTGTTGGAAATCTGCATCTTGCCCAGTGTCACATGGCTGCTGATGGGATGATCCTCAGTTGGCTCTTCCTAACCAGCAGATATTGCCACTCAGTGTCTCTCTTTCTAAACCTGCCTTCTGCTTCTGTGTCAGGATTATTGGCCGTAGTGACAATGAACCCAAGAGGATCAAGAAGAGCAAGATGATTGCCAAGGCGTTCGCGATGAGGAAGGAGCTTCACAAGGACCCGGAGAAGGAGCTGTCCTTCAGCATGCACACCGTGTCCCATGATGGGCCAGTGGGTGAGTAGCTCAGTGTTTGAAAAAAACTCAGATCATTTCATCTGCCTAAACCAGGGCTGTCAAACTCAAATACACAATGGGCCAAAATTTAAAACTTGAATAAAATCGCGGGCCAACATTGAATAAATAAACCTTTTAATATGTACCAAACATGTTTTGCTTTAACATTAAATATGGAGCCAGCAACACTTATAAACATACAATATATAACTAAATAGTGCAGACATGCAAAATCAAATTTCAAATAAAAAACACATCAATGTCATTAATTTATTAAATAAAAATTAAATAAAAATCGTATGCCTCTTTTCTATTTGCATCCTTCTGATTTAAATATCAAAATAAAGTTTTTCAACAGGTTAATACATTTAAAAATAAAATAACAATAATAAATCTAGTATTAGCGGTAAATGCGCTGTATAATACCGGCGGGTCAGTTTTTATAGTACAATAATAATATAATAATTTGGTATTGCCTCGCGGGCCAAATAAAATTACACTGCGGGCCAAATTTGGCCTGCGGGCCAGAGTTTGACACCCCTGGCCTAAACTGAGAGTGACTGACCTATGTTTGTATGAATGTTTGTCATATTGTCCACTTTTTGGGTTGAATGAACAGTGAAAGTCATGTCTGGTGATGTTTACATACTTCCATCTTGTGGTAAATAACAGAAACTGCAAGATGTCTTATATGGATTATTTATAGTGGAGATCATATCTCATTTTAGTCTGGTTATTGTGCATGCATATTATTCACAAGATGCTCCCTTTTTCCCCTAAGGTAAAGGGTTGCTCCACCAAAATTATAAAAGACAGTTTCTTACTTCTCTGTAGATGTATCTAGCAAAGCAGTTATTTATGTCTTCTAGTCAGCACTACTTCTTTAGTACAAAAAGCTTTTTAAACGGGATGTTTTTCTAGAAAGACGCATTGTTTTTAGCTTTTCACTACTGTGAGCACTACAGACAAAATGCCACTCATGTCCATTGTTTAAGGGTGGCTTGGCTGACTCTTGGATATATTACAATGTGGGCACATAAATCCAAACCTTTGCGCATGTCTACTGCCCTACAAAAGCCAAAAGCCTACAAAACTACATTTTTATTCAGAATTTTGTTAAGACAGAACTGAATTGGCATTAATTTTACAATGCAACACTTTTATATGCTGTAGAAATATATCATTTAGTCATAGGGGCACTGCAGTCACAATAAAACACAGCTAAAACTACAACAACTGGTCAGCTATACAGCTAAGGCAAGAGGGTCAAGTCCTGTTAAATCTAGCTGGAGATAAAAATGACTTGTCATGACTAGAGTTAAACTTTGTGTGTGTGGTTAAGAAATTGCATTAGACTCATAAAGTCCATAAAGGTACAATTTTCCCTGCTTTAGCTTTTTTTGTAGTTCCTGCTCTTTCTTTGTAGAGCAGTGTAGATCCCACTAGAGGTAAGTGAAAAAATATGTCTAATTTGGGTGTACCACCTCTCTAAGCTTTGGTGTGTAATGTCAAAAATGGCACCACATGTGCTGATATAAAGATCCACTATGCATTATTTGTCTTTCAGGTTTGGCCTGAACAGATTTTCCATTTGCTTTTTTTGTGGCCCGGAGGCTACACAGTCAGGGACAACTGTTATGTCTGTAGCTAAGAAGTGCATGACACATACCTCTGCTCATGTAAGCTGTGAGGCTGCTGCGGCGGCCATGCTTGTTTAGCTTGGAGCAGTTCAGAGCTATAGAGGCACCGCGGGGGAGCCATTAAGTGTACGTTGGGTTTAAAGCTGTCCTCGCTTGTCCCTAAATTGAGTTTGTGGTTTGTCTTTTTGTCATTCATAGCTGGAATCAATTTTGAACTAAATGAGCCATCAAATGACATGTCATCAGCTTGGGCGCAGCATGTGACTAAGATGGTGGCCAGGCGAGGTGCCATCCTGCCTCAGGACATCTCTGTGACTCCAACTGGTACACCAGGTGGGATCTGGAGGCCAGGGCTCTGACATTACACCTACTGTTCTACATGCAGAACATCTCAAATCACAAGTCACCAGTCTTCCCTTTCATCTGGGGTTACTATAGGGGATGGGTGTCCTTGAAAAACACTTGGTAACACTTTACAAGAACCATCTAACTTATGTTTATAGATTGTTTATAAACCAATTAATAACCATTTACAAAGTGCTATATACATATTTAATCTTTAAATGTTTTAAACCAATTTCTTAAAGGCATATGAACCATTTCAAAATCATTAACATACTTAATATGGTGTTAAAAATGTTATAATGAGTGCAACTAAAACCATTAATTAACTATTAGTTTTAATTTAATTGTTTGTTAATGATAAAGTAACTATAAACTTACATTACTATACCATCTATTAGCCATTTATAAATGATGTAGTTAGTTAAACATTAATAAATTATTTATTTACCATTCTAAATGGCTTATATATGGTTTATAAATGATGATTAAACATTAATAAACTATCTGTTTACCATCTATAAATGATGGTTGTTGTAAAGTGTTACCAAACACTTGAATTTTAATGTGAATTTAGGTGACACATTTTGAAAGATAAAATGTTGGTGTTGTTATAGCTCAATAACATCTAATTGATTTAGAAGAAAAATACTCCATATAAGTAATACTCCATATAGTTTATATACTGCATGTGCTGTTTATAAATATGGAAATCCTACAGCTGTAAAGTGCTGGAAAAGCTTGCACTTTGAAAATGCTTGAAACATTATTGAATTTGATGTTGGAAAAGGTGTAGGAACCCTGTTTATCATTCTTCCCCTTTTTTCATCTTTACCCAATTGTCGCTTACCTACTTATTTTCTGTTCTTCCTTCGCAGTGCCACCTCCAGAGGAGAGGAACAGGCTGTGGATGGTGGAGGCTGAGATTTCTCCAGAGATGATAAAGAGGAAAAAGAAGAAGAAGAAGAGGAAGAAGGAGGTGCGTCCAGCGGAGGAGGCGGTGGACCACCAGGCTTATCGGCAGCGTGAGTTTGGTCGCAGCTCAGTGCCTCGCCTGCCCAAACTGCCTAACCATCCCAGTCTGGTGGCTAATCTAAGGGAGCAGCAGAAGCTGCAGGAGGAAGTTCTGCCGGGGTCCTACCCGGATTTCCAGCCCTCCCACCCCCTGTCCTGTGAGGAGAGGTGTCCTTACCCAGCTTACCAGAGCAGCCGGAACAGCTATGGCCGCATCCTGCTCTCTAACCCTCAAACCTTCAGCGACCGCCCAGAGGATCTGGGTCTTGGTCCGCGCTGCCTCCCCTCAGGCTCCACATGGCAGCCCAGTGGGTCTTGCCGCTACCCCAGGGAGGTGGATCTCAATGACGGGCTGTCGGAGAGGTTGGCCCAAGTGGCTCGGGTACCAGCAGGCCGAAGGGCCGGCTATGGACCCATTCACTCCCGGACCAATTTAATGGAGGCGGAGCTTATGGATGCTGACTCTGACTTCTAAGAGCAAAGCTCCCGTATATATCTTTCTGGTACACAGACTGTAAGCTACAAAAAGTGCTGGATACTTTCAAAATTCTTACTAAAGTGCACCTAAGTCCCAATGCCCAGACGCCAAGATGGGACTGAGCTGGTTAGTTTTTTATTTTTATTTTTTTTAGAGAAAAAACAAAGGGATAAAGTGAAAAAATATGTTGTAAATAAGTTAATGAAAAAAAATATTTTTTATACTTTATTTGTTTCCAATAAAATTTCAAAGGCAACTTCATGATGACAAGACAAATGAGGCAGCTAAACTTTATGTGGCTTGAATCAGATATCTTTATTCTGAATCTCCTGTGCATCCATCAGCTAGTATCCGCCCCGCCCTGTTTGTGATGAAATCAGCTCTAAACATGGCAGGAAGTTAATGTTCCAAGGATGAATCGCTAGTTAACACAGTCAACTTGTCTTTGAGATTACCAGTTAGGACATTTGAAGATGAAGGCAGTCAAATGAAAAATATTTTTACTGCCACGGAGCAGTGAAACCTCATACAGAAGACCATACAGGTTAGGAATAATGCTACGGGCTTCTTGCAAATACTGTTTAACCCAGGTCTTCTTTTGTGTTATATTTTAATGTTTTTCTCTCTTCCCACCACTATTTAGCCATTAATTACTTGTGTTTATGTACAGTTACCTTGAGGTACTAACTATTATCTCCCTTACTTATTAATACTAATATCACAGAAATGATTGCTGAGTGGCAGGACTTTGAGAGAATTTGTGACACACACTGGGACTTACACAGACGCCAGGAAATGTTAAAATAAATGGTATAATTAGTATAAGACAATTTATTTTGTACTAGGTGATAGGTCTCACAGCTTCACATTGTGATCATTCACTTCAGATTCAAACATAACCCAAATTATTATTTTGTCCTTCAATTTTTTGACCTCTTTAAAGTTACAGTACAGATTTTTTTAAAGAGTAACTTTAAAGCCATTTTGCTGCTGTCTAAGGTCACTGTGTCTAAAATATACATTTAGTCATGGTGACATCATGCATTGGTTTGTGGACTTTTTGAAGCCTCAAGTCTGGCATTGTGGCCGTCAACATCTTGGTTTTTGGAGCCAGATGCCACATTCAGACAAGAGGGTTGTTACGAGCCAGGCAGGACTTGATACCGTTAGTATAGCAAATGCTAAGTCACCAGCTAAATGCACAACATGCGTCTTTAGATACAATCTAACACTGACAAACACATTTTTAGGCAACCAAAATGTTACAATAAAGCGTTAGAAGTGGTCTCATTTTCTGATAGACTTCTATACACAGACTTGGAGGAGGAGGAGGCTCCCCCTGCTGGCCATTAGAAAGAAAACAGGTTTAAAGCACTTCACCTTTGAGTCAATTAAGTCTGCTCAGTCAAACCTAGCCACACCCATCAGTGATGTCATCATGTCTCAGGGTAACATCACTGCAGCAACATGAAAAGTCTAGTCTGCTGACTAGAGGTCAGCAAAGACAAGCTTTCAGAGTGTGTTTTAAGTTACTCTTTAATCAGACAGTATACAAAAAGTTACGGAGCAAGAAAAGATATTAACAATTTGAATACGCTCTGTTGCCTGGTGCAATAAACCAACAATTAGCTTATTTTTTAGCCTGGAAAAAAAGACTAATAGAATGAATGGAAAGGAGTTCTCCTTGTATATTTCAGTAAAAGTGTTATTTTTTTACAGCAGTATTTCTACTTTTGTTAATCTGTTGTACATATTCAATCTAAATTGGGCTTCATATGTGTTTCTTCTTCGCTTCAGTCCAGTTTAAAATATTGGGCTTAGAAGTCACTTTCCCCCCCTAAATTTCTGCTTTTCAGTGTCTGTCTTTCAAAGCGTGTGTTCTGTATATAGGTTGTTCATAGATTTCTCAATATGTACAGATTTATATATCAAATCACTTGATTACTCTGCTGATATGATAAATAAAAAGGGAAGAGTCAACTATGCTATAAGAAGTGGTCACTGTACTTGCTGTGCTGTAACCAAAACGTCACCTGGTCATTTTACACTCAATATGGATAAATAATGCTGAAGTAGACTGTGATGGACCGCTTCGTAGCCAATGCTGATTAGTTTGTCTAAGTGTCTAGTTATTCATGCCAGATGTGTATGATAGAGAATTATTTATGTTATAAGTAGCTACCACATTGTCATGAACTCAACCATTTACGGAGTCCGGCAACAAAAAAATTAGCATAGCTGACATCCACTCAAAAAGTTTATGTTCAAAGATTATTAAGAGACTAAATGAAGATTACTTTGGATATTATATTTTACTTTTTATGCCCTGAAAAGTAATCATTTCTGTTTTTGTAAACCGTATAAAAGATTTAGGCCTACCAACAGGTCTTGTGTTGCTTTCTGTGTCTAGTCTCCCAACTGTGTAAAAAAAAACCTGTCACTTTGACTGTGCAGCTGTACTTTTTTGTTTTTATATGTAAATAAAAGTAACCCTACACTTTTCTGTGTGATTGTTTTGTCATGTTGTCACACCATGCACTAACCCCAGTTTGTGCCTCTCATCTATTACTATTACATTCAAACACAGAGCAAAATTAAATTAAATTAATAAAAAAACAAAAAAAAATTGAAACTCATTTGTCACACTTACCACTGTTCTGAACTCAAAAACTGTTAACCCTCTGAATAAAACATATTCTGACAGCTCAGCTGATTTTTTTACCTCCCTATTTCTTAAAGGGACAGTTCGCCCCCAAATCTTAATGTGTAATTTCCTTAATCAATCTAGGTTGCTTTGGTATGGGTTGAGTGTTGGAGATGTTGGCTGCACTCGGCTTGTGGTGCACCAAGAAAATATAGTTGAAACATGATTTCTGGAAAGAGATATTGTCATTGAGTTTTTCAAGTTTTTTGAGCACCACAAGCTGAGCAGGAGCTGCCTTCTCGTTACAATATATTCGAGAGAAGGCAGCCAGATATCTCTAGGTCTGATATCTCCAACACTCTGAAAAAAAAATCTAGATTGATAAATTGCCCTACAGATAATAGAATATATATATAGAGAGAGAGATTTTGGGTTGAACTGTCCCTTTAATGCTAAAAAAGATGGCATGGCATATTTTTTTCATTCAATTTGTATAATAATAACCAAAAAGTTTGAATTGATGCTGCTTTCTAAACCCTTACATATTCATACGAAATAATGTATTCATATTTTGCTTATGTTTTACAAAAAAACTGGAAGAAATATTCAGGTCCCTTGCTGCTACAAAAAACTTAAAGTGACAAAAGTATGCAGAAAGGCCCCACTCAGATTGTTATACAGATTCCAAATATATTAATTCGATTATTATTATTGATGCATTTATGTAAGCAGTGTTATACCGTTGTCGAGGTAGGACATTTTAACTGCTTTATATCATGTTATGTGGTTTAATTTATTTTTAACCCTTAAACAGGCATCGTGCACCAGGAGATACACACTCTTTAACATCCTGTAGGGTGTGTGCTGGGAGGTTTTCATTAATCTAGTTAGCATTTATCAAAAGTCTTGTCTGGTATTAGTATCTAGATCACATGATTTGGTTCAGGCTATCTTGCATCGTTTCGTCAACCTGATCAGAAAACATCATGGCCGCCAGTGGTGGAGAACCTGCTTCCTTTGGGGTAAGTAATCATATATTAGTCATACTTATTTTCAATAAAACAACAATATAAATTCCTAAAATTAATTAGGACATTTGTCTTAAAATTCTGATGAAGAAAAAAATACTTCAACTGTGTTTGTGGTGTTACTTAGCAGCTTTTGAAATGTATGTATCCCCTGAGATACGTTGCCAGATTAGGGGTAGAAATTTGGTCAATGTGCATTATTCAAAATTTTGTTTCAAACTGGAAGGCATGTTAATAATTACTGCAATACCAGATATTAGTATGCACAACTGTGCCCATTACAACAGTATAAGTGTATTTTACTTTAAAAAATCTATTTATTTTCAAGCAGGGCATCTCGGCTAGGTCCTTTTATGGGAAAAGAAAGGAAAGCACAGGAATGAGAGTGATAGAGGAGATCCCTGCAAGTTCTTCTGACTCTGAGTCAGACAGTGATGAAGATCAGGAAGTCATTTTCAGCCAGCATGAGTTAGACGCAGTGAGTGAAGGCAGTTCTGATGAGGATGAAAGTTCTGATCAGGAGGATGAAGAGATGGATCACAGTGCAAAGTCCAAACGAGCCAAGGGATTCAGGTGACAGTAGTCTTATTTAGGGACACTTATATGTGCAATCCATACAAATGTATGTATGTATGTATGTATGTTGTAGTTGATGTAAGGTGAAAAAACACAAACTTTCTGTGTGGTATGCTTGTGATATTTACTGAAAGTACCATGCCACTAACCAGCTAAATTCAGTCCATACTTGCTAATAATACCATTTTGTACAAATAACAAAGCACAGTTATGTATTTTTGTATATATTTTTGTTTGTTTTTTACAGCTGGCGTAAGAAACGGTTTGAGCACCAGTCAACAGCAGCTGCCAGTGTATTCAGCGCACCTGATGAGCTGTCTTCTCCACGTAGCTACTTTGCCCAATTTTTTGATGATGATCTGTTCCAACTTATTGCTGAACAAACAAATCTCTATAGCTGTCAATTAATTGGAGCCAGCATTAACACTACTGTGGATGAGATTAAGTCATTTGTTGGCATTAAGCTAATCATGGGAGTGGTGAGAATGCCATCCATGGATGATTATTGGGCAGAAGACACACGTTATGCCAAAATAGCCAATGTGATGTCAGTAAAAAGGTTTAAATGCCTCTCACGATTCATCCACTTCCAAGACAATCAGACATCAGAACCAAGCCAAGATCGGCTCTGCAAAGTGACACCAGTGCTGGAGCACGTAAGAAAGAAGTGTCTGGAAATTGAGAGTGAGAACAAGTTCTCAATAGATGAGATGATGGTCCCTTACAAAGGAACAAAGGCTGGGTCTCTCCGACAGTATCTCCCGAGCAAACCTCACCATTGGGGCTTCAAGATCTTTGTTCGAGCAGGCGTTTCTGGCATAGTGTATGACTTCCTGACATACACAGGAAAGAGCACATTTGGCACAGACCAGGGTCCAGCCAAAGAACTTGGAGTTGGAGCCAATGTTGTGATTCAACTTTGCAAGACAATTAAGAACCCATCAGAGTGTGTTGTCTACTTTGACAATTTTTTTACCTCCCTACCACTCATTGTGCATCTGAAGGAGTCCCTTGGTTTGCGAAGTCTGGGAACCATACGCAAGAACAGGCTTAAAGGGTGCACACTTGAGGATGACCGTGCTCTGCTGAGGCAAGGAAGGGGAAGCTTTGACTACAGGGTGGATAATGAGGCAGAAGTGGCTGTTGTAAAATGGTCTGACAACAAAGCTGTCACCTTAGCTAGTTCCTGTGCTGCAATCAGCCCGCTCAAGGAAGTCCGGCGTTTCTCCAGAGAGGAGAGAAGAAGAGTTGCTGTTCCCTGTCCAAACATTGTGTCACAGTACAATGTCCACATGGGAGGAGTTGACCTTGCTGACATGATGGTGGCCTTGTACCGCACCCCTGCAAGGTCCCACCGGTGGTACCTGGGCCTCTTTTGGCAAATGGCTGATATAGCCATCAACAATGGATGGCTGCTGTATCGTCGAGATGCCAAAAGCATCGGTGTGCAAAAGCACAAAAAGCTCAAGGAATTCAGGCTGGAGGTTGCAGATGCCCTTATCCACAGTGGAAAGAAGAAGGGAAGGCCTTCCAAGGGAGGGGAGGAGAATGTGCACAGCCCCACCAGATGCATACAAAGGCCAACAACCCAAAGACCCATGGCTGATGTCCGCCTTGATCAAGTGGATCACTTCCCAGCCTTCACAGACAAGGGAAGGTGCAGGCTTTGCCCAGAAGGACAGACAACAATCTACTGCACAAAATGTGGTGTTCGTCTATGCATTGTCACCGGGAAAAACCCACGCAACTGCTTCCAAGTGTTCCATAAAAAATGAAATATAGACAGGAAATAAGGAGTATTGTTCATAGAGTTCCCACCGCTATGGAAAACCTGGACCCACGAAGCTTTCTCCAGTGTTCAGTTGTGTATGCATCATTTGAGAAAATGAAATTGCTGTTTTGTTTTGTTTTTATGTAATCTTCAGTGCACAAAATGTTCAATATGTTCATTATGAAATGTTCCGTTTTTGTGTCACTTTTTTATGAGATTACTAAATTGGATTGGTAAAAATGAATAAAATCAACTTTAAAAGTGCTGTGTGTAATGTAAATGACCAAAGAATAAAACAATGTATAAAAGATCTTCATCAAATTAAACATTAATATGTTTATCATTTGGGCTCTGTGTATACCTTTATTGGGCAACGTATCCTGGGAGATACAACTCATAAAATCCAAAATATTGCATATATATATATATTGAATGTGGAAATATTTTTCTTAGGGCCTAAAGACATAAGTGATAACACTAAATTATTTTTTGCAACTTATTTTCTACTCCTGCCTGTTTTAGGGTTAAATTGATCATGTTTTTCATGTTTAATCTTGACCTAAAAAGTAACTATAGTTGTCGGTTAAATGTAGTGGATACATTAATTTTATAATATTTGCCTCTAAGATGTAGTGTAGTAAAAAGTTACATGAATTGGAAATACTCAAGTAAAATATTGTAGGCCTAAGTACAGTACGTGAGTAAATGTATTTAGTTATATTCCACCACCGACAAAAACACTAAAGAGATGCATCTGATGCTGCCTGCAGAGTCACACTGTCTTTATTGATTCTACCACTAGGGGCGCCAAAGCGCCACATTTTCAAATGTAAATGTAAAATTAAAGTGGCTTTAAAGAAGTTTTTAAAGTTTTAAAAATAATAATTAATATTTAAATGCATCTATAAACTTAAAATGAGATTTAAAAACATGGCCATAAAGAACAAAAGGACTTAAAGAGTCAATTTAAGGATTAAAATAGTAAGATTTAAAGTCCTGCAGTCCCGCCCCTCTCCTCTGTCTGCTGGGCGTCAGGCAGAGAGGCTGAACAATCAGTGACCGCATGCACACTTCATAAAGACACACAGCTGATAGAGGAGCGACAGATGAGGAATAAACAGACAAAATGTCACACAAAAAGATGCCAAATGATGTGGAGAACCTGCGGAGAAGATCCCAAGCTGAAACCTCAGGTAAGACCAAACTTTCACCATGTGAAACATTCAACAAACACTGTAATTTTTTTAAATATAGCCATTTGACGTTGTGTTAATTTCTTCGCTACTGATACATTTTAACATGTTTAGCAGAAATTAAAAGAACTGGCGGTATTAATTGTACTATATAAAATTGATTAATTGAACCGCGTTCATTAAAGTCACCTGTGCTGCCAAACTTCCCTCTAGTCTGAGCGAAACTTTGAGAGAAAAAAACAATTCCTGAAGGACTGTTTGACTGTCAATGCCCAATAGAAGTTCCTTTATTCCCAAAAGAAAGTCATTTTTCAGAAGTCACTTTTGGTATATCTTTGTTTGGGCATGTAGAAAGTGAGAATTGTCCCAAATTAGAAGTATGAGCCCTTTTCTGTATTTTGTTTTTTTTGTAGCCTACCATTCAGACCTTTGCATCTTTTATCAGACATGGGGTAAAGAAGGGACTACACATTATAAGCAGATGCATTCTATTCAGTAAAACCAGCATGCTTCTATTTTTAATTACAAAGCATAGCACAGTCTACTGAGTGTTCTTGTTTCTATGTGTTGCAATGCATTGATAATATGATCAGTCTTGGCAGACAGAAGTTGACAGAGTACGAATAGAGGGGACACTGCATGACTCTCAGGAGGTTTTTGTTAGTCACACACATTTTCATGGCTGGAAGGCATTGGTCTTAGATGCCAATCAACCTCTGACCCACGTCTGTGAAGTGACTTTTTGACCCCCCCTTTTTTTCAAGGTATATATTCACAAAGTAAATAACAAAACATAGGCTAAACAGACAAACATATATACAAGGCAAACTGGTATTCCCCAAATGAGGATCTCCAAGAAAAGGAATAAACAACAAAATAACGACAAAAAAAAAACAACTAAGATATACTAAAATAGACTAATGAGAAAATAAGGGGTGACATGTTTCTTGATGTACTAGTAGTTTTTGAATCCACAACTCTCTTATCAATTTTGTTTCTGTATTTAGAGAACTCTGTAGATCCTGAGCAGCATCACCGGATCCCACGGCGGCAGTCCCAAACTGACTGGCTCTCTGTTGGCCCCCAGCATCCAGAGCTGGGCACATCGCAGACGCCCTCCCCAGAAGCTTCTTCCCACCACTTCTGCCACAACACACCGAAATGTTTCCTCACCATCCACAGAGGTGATAATAAAAAGTAGTTCAGTTTTTTTTTTTTTTTTGGACGTGAGAAATGTTTGTACATAGAGCAGGGGTGGCCAACCTGTGGCTCCAGAGCCTCAGGTGGCTCTTTAGGCCACCTGCAGGGGCTCCCCGTGGCTGAGACAAAAAAATGATATACATATTTTTACATTAAAATGTTCATTTATCAATGGTGTAGACCAAAAGCCATTTGTATTACTCAATTGTAAAATTGTAAAGCCTTTTTACAGCATATTTAAAAAGTTTTTAAATTTAAGTCAACTAAAATGTGCTTCATAGCTAACGAAAGTCTTAACTTTTAATTTTTGCCAACTTTGAGTTTAGTTTTGAGTTCCCCGAGATAGACTAGTTTTTAAAATCATATTAATAAATGCTCAATATGACCATTTATAATGTTGGTAGGCTAATTTAGACTTATTAGGCTGTTTAATTTTCATTTTAGGCTCAATATAAGGTTTGTGGCTCCATTCTGCAATTTTCTTTTTTTTTTTTTGGCCAACAGTTGCTCTTTAGTTAGTAAAGGTTGCCCACCCCTGACATAGAGCATGAATCACTGCTGTTTTTTTGGGATTCATCATGCGATTTTCTTGCCATGTGGACAAGTTTTCTCACAGTTTTGATCTGAACAGGAGCACAAGGCACCTCAGCTCGATCTACTCCGTCCCGGTGTGGAGAAGAAGGTTGGCATGAAGCCACCACAAAGACTACAATCAGAGCTGACAATGAGGTGGAGGCACACAGGGAAGCCAACAATTACAAGGTGGGCTGTGTTATAGGGGTACTTGTATGACTGGAGGGGAAAGGTGGAGATGATCTAAGTGTGAATCTGAAACGTGGGAACAATGAAAGTCTTGTTTTGTTTTTTTGTGACAGACTTTTAATCCAAATTCACACTTTGTTTTCCAGTTTGGCTTCAGAAAGTGGAAGGGCAATGTAACGGAGAAGCCCATTGAAGACCGATCAGAAATCATCAAGGAGCTCCACTCTGATCTCAGCATTGTTAAGCCTCGAGAAGGTATCTTTTTGCCTTTGCACTTAAACTCTGTTTAAAACTGGTGTAGGAAGGTTTTTTTGAAAAGCAAAAAAAAAAGCCAGAAGTTAGAATCGTCAGATAAGTCTGTCATCCTTTTCTGGGTTTCTTTGTCACATAGACAGTTGTTGCCAGATCTGGAATAACAACTTTTTCTGCCACTGAATCAGATTTTCACCATCTGAAGATGGATGAGCATCTGCATTTGAAGAACAGCCAATAAGAATGCCTTCTCTTTCATCTGAGATTGGTCAAAGGCTAGATTTTCTAAATCCTGAAAATCGAGGCGCAGAAATCTATTTTTCTCTCAGACCAATTCAATTACAATATCGTGAAAGATTATTATGGATTTTTTTGCAAAATGATACAAAAAGAACTTCCTACCCCAGCTCTAACATGACACTCATACAGACAAATATGGAGTTGTTAACGGCGAAGCAATAACCTAAAATGTGATTATTATTTTTTCCTTCAGGCTCGGTGATCACCGTTGGGAACATAGTTTATGTATTTTTATTTGGATGGTGGATATCTTTAATCTACTTCCTCATTTGCCCACTAATGTTTCTAACCATCCTCGGTGCCCCTTATGGTATGTATCCTATAAACAGTTGCATAATTTACAGTATTGTACCGTCACCTGAAATGTGGAACATCATGCTGTTTTGTTTTTCTTTTTCTTTTTAAGGGAAACTTTGTTTTAGAATGGCGTGCTACTTTATTTGGCCATTCGGGAAGTCGATAGAAAAGGTATTTCACACATGGTATCCTTACTTCTCAGTTAACTTTTTTTTTTTTGGAATCCCAAATAATAAAGTGCCTTTGGAAAAGTAGCCATTCTTTAGATGATATAAACAATTCTCACCATTTTTTTTTTTTTTAGGCCGGTGATTTAGTGAAGAGATCTATAGCGAGGCCTCCGAAGTGTGAGGTCATTCCTGAAGAGCGGGACAGTGAAGACAACAGAGACAAAGACGCTGCACCTCTTCTGGTGTCTTCCCCGCTCCCTGTTGAGATTCCTGTCCCACACGCACCACCTCGAAAAATTTCAAAGCACTGGGTAAGAAAGACAGAATGACCTTCACAATTAACCCATTGAGGCCTGAAACGCCTGTAAATTTACGCCTGCGATTTTAAAATAAGCCCCTAAAACTTGACGTTTTTCTGGAAATTCAACAGAAGTGTCAACGCTTCTACTAAATAATAGATTTTTCAGCCTCTGTAGCAGATATAAATGAAATTCAAAAAGTATTTGAGAGCTTATACAAATACTACAAAACAACGTATCCGCTTTCCAGGCTTCAATGGGTTATGGTTTAGCAATAATTCTATATATTAATGGTTATACTTTGTCCCTCTCTGCAGTGTCGCATCAGCACCTATATTTTTCTGTTACTGGGTTTCCCTGTCCTTGCTGTGGGCCACTGCCTGGCCTGTCTGCTCGGCTGGCTGCTGGTCTTCACTATACCGGTGGCCAAGATGAACGCTCGCATAATGACCATCGTCCTCCTCATGCCACCAGAGGACCTGCAGATTCACAGACCAGAAAAGGTCACTCATTTATTTTCTCAGTGGTTAGTCAAGAGAAGGCTGTCAAGGCAGGGAATGTGTGCAATATTGTCCTTCCTTTGCTGCATTGGTCATGCTTGTAAAAGACTTTTATCCTAGAAACTTTTTATAGTCTCCTCATTTGCTATGGTCACATGTGACTGAATTAGCACACATGTTAATGTCAGGGTTGGCACCAGCTGTTGGTAGAGAAGCCTGAGAGGCAAGTGAAGAGGAAAAAAGTTTAATTTTTTGAGTCTGAAAAGTAAACTAAATGGTTTTCTCTTTTGTGTATAATAGCTTAAGGACAGATGGGGAAAAAAAGTTTGGCCAGAATAATTAAGTAGAAAAAAGCAAAACCCAACAGATATTGGTGAAATTTTATTTTAGCCAGGATCCTTTTTTTTTAGCCAGGACTTCTTTTTTTTTTTTTTTTTTTTAATCTATGACAATCTTTGAGAAATTAAGTCACCAAGAAGAAAACATGAATTTTCATCCTGTTAAGAAAATGGGCTGGTGGTGCACCTCAGCCTCTTGTGGCTGAAATGAGAATTACAACAACAAACACTTGAATAAAAAAAAAGGCTTTTTCTTTTGCCTTATAAGAGATGGAAATTACTTAAGGCTTAAGAACTCAATAGTTGAGGTCAAACTAAGAAAATGGATCACCAGACTTTTTTTCTTACTTGCCTCTTAGGACTTCTGTGCATTGCAGTAAATTGGTGTGTCTTGTATGACCTTCTTTAAAAGGAACCGAGAAAAGTTTTTCTGATCTAGAAACAACTAGAGGGAAGCACACATCTTTTACTTTGTGAAAACTTTAACTCTTATCTGTTCACTGTTAACATTTAGCAAACTCATTTATAACATGAGCTGAGTGTTTTATGTCATTTTTTTTGCAGACATTTGGGTGTGAGACCAGGGTCGTCTTGTGCTGCTATCAGGCTTTCAACGTGTATTACTACAAATACACTGTCCAAGGAATCAACATTTTCGCTCTCAGTATCCTTTTTGTTTCGTTGGATCTAACTCAATGAAAGTAAGGTGCTTGTGACAGGTCAGCGATGGCGCTATCAGATTTTCAATATTCTGGTCTCTTGCATACTCAAAGGTGTTATTGGGGGGTTGTGTGTGCAGTTATGAGCAGGAGACTGGAAAAAAAGTCATTGTCATTTCAGGTCTAAAAGAATCAGTATAAACTGTGTTTAAAAATGTCTATTCATCCTTCTCAAGAAATGCATAGCATCCCCAACCAATCCTGTTTTTCTTTTTTAACAAGGTGACATTATGTACTATAGAGGCTTATGATTAATACAATACTGGTTTGTCCACTGTTCTCCTTAAGTCTTTGCCCCTGCAGACCTGCTCCCCCTGGTAGTGATCACTCTCATTATTGGCTACACTGACCATGAACAGCATTACTTCAGCGCAGAGACCAAGTTTGCCACAGCCATCGCTTCCATCATTCCTCTATCCTACTATATTGGCATGGGAATAGCCAGGTTAGGTGTTTTTGGTTGTGACCAGTAAATGACTGTGAATGAAAGGATACAATCCAGACTGGCGTTTAATTTACTATTCAAGTCTGATTCACAATATATTTAATGGTGTGCATATTCCCACAGCATTTCTGCACAAAGTAACTTTGCCGTGGGAGCGGTGGTGAACGCGACATTTGGATCCATCACAGAGATGACGTTCTACATCACAGCGCTGCTGCAGGGACACAACGCTGGCACTAAATGTTATGAAGAGATTGTTAAAGCGGCTCTTACTGGGACCTTGCTCGGCTGTATTCTGTTTGTACCTGTGAGTGCCTGAGAGGGACACATGAACTTCTGTGCATATTGGTTAACATGCAGCGTGATGAAAACCCTCCTGCTGATATTTCTGTGTGTTTATCAACTCCACAGGGTATCTGTATGATCATCGGGGGCATTAAACACCGGGAGCAGCGCTTTAACAGTCGTTCAGCGGGAGTGAGCTCGGCTTTACTCTTCATATCAGTAGGAGGTATGGTACCGTCACCCAAACCCTTGTCTGTGCTCGGCATTACGTTGTATTGAACACTTTAATTCGTTGTAGTTGTGCTTTTGTACTGTGTAACCGTTAAACTGACCCTGTTTCTTTGTTGTTATTTCATTTTGTTAAACCTTAAGCCTGAAGGGTCCTTTTGTTTGTATATCTTACTGCTATTTTATTTCTTATTAAAAACACCTCTGTTAAAACCACTACATCTGGTTTATGTTATCTCCTTTTACCCCTTTAAGAGCTGGTGGACGTAACAATGGCAGTTTCACAGACTTCACATTTTTAAACAATATGTTCTCCACTAATGCATTCATAAAACTTATACCCTCATTATGTTCTATTGTCCCTAGGTGTGTTTGCTCCCACCCTCTTCTCAAAGACCTTCGGTAATCTGGTGTGTGAAAGCTGCACAAACCTTCCAGGCAATGGCAGTGTGCCATTCACCTGCAAGGACTGTCACTACGACACGGTGGGCTTCTTCTCTTCATTTCTCTTTTCTTCATGCAAGTCGTACGGAAAACCCTTTTTAACCCTTCATCAGTCAAAAAAAACACATTTGGTAACTTCAGCGGACTTCCAAATTGAGGTCCCCGTGCCTCTCCTTGAGGTCGTAGAACCACATGGATTTCTTACAGCTAATCAGCAAAGATCAGACTACATCACAGATAGTGACCCCATAGCATCTGATCAATTGGTATAATAATAACAACTCAGTTGACTTTGATTTGCAACATAAAAATGAAACATTGTGAAAAGTCACAAAAGTCTTGTTATATCCCATAACCCTTTAGGGTTAAAATTTTCATTTTCCAAGTTTTTTAGTGAGTGAGTGCCCTATAAAGGGTTAATACAACTTTTGAAAGTTTCTCTTGAACTTTAAAATGATGAGGAGATAATTCATGTTCATGGAGGGACCTTTGTTTGGCTTTGGTATCAAAAACGGTCAGCTTGCTTGCTCACTAACGATATCGCTACCAAAATACTATCGACAGTTTGATCAAATAAAAAGGGTTCCCATTCTCACCTTCTTTTTTTGGTTTTCAAGGATCCAGCTGACACACAGTCGATCCTGTCCCATATTGAGTGAGTCCAAATGCTACATGCATATTTCTTAATTCGCAAAAAAAAAAAAGGAAACCACTCAGTTGTGCTTTATCAACTTATTAAATAAATAAAAAATGTTTTCCAGGCCTCTGGTGTACACAATATCTGTGCTGCTGCCTGGTGCATACCTGATCGGCCTCATCTTCACACTGAAAACCCACTCCCACATCTACGATATCCATATCAGCGATGGTCAAGGAGGCCACGCACATGGTGGTCAGTATGCACAGGAGGGTAGCAGCAACTATCACCCCACTGGGGATGTCACCGCTGGCCATCTCTTTGGCACCAACACGTGTATTAATGCCAGCGTTATTTCCACCAGCCACGGTCCATCAGGTGTGTGTGTGTGGTGTGCATGTATTGTGATCCTTTGGGTCAAGGAGCATGACTGCCTGTTGCCTGCTTTATCTGTGCATGTAAGGAAAGCAGTTCCCTTTCAGTGAGGTAAGGTTGTGCATGCCAAGAGCCTTAAAGCATGTGAGGGCGAAGAAACTAAATCTGTGAGAAAAGGTCAGACAGATGAGAAATGGAGAAAAACCTCTGCAACAGTGAGGTAAGTCAATGAATGTTAAACTTGTGTAAGCTTACAGTGTGTATGCCGCCTACAGGTCATCATGTGGTCCACTGGTCCAGGTGGAGGGCTCTTGCAGTGCTGATTGTTGCCACATTATTAATGGCCTGCTGCGCCGATCTCTGCACAGAGAACATCGGGCCAATGCTGACACATTCTACCATCTCCCAGGTATTTGAAGTTCTTATTCTTTAACTTTTATTCTATCAATTGCACAATACATGCGTAAATGTCTTAGGGTGAAGTCTTTGTATGTCAGAATCTTAATGTCCATATAAAGTTCTCATTCACAAAATGAATAAATGGTAACATTGTCCATTAATACAGAGAAAGCAAATTATAAAATAAAAAGAGGAAATCGTTTTGTTAGTTTATAGTTTTATTGGTCCATAGGTTTTTCTATAAAAGGTTTTTCCAGATTGCAAATTGAGGCTTTTAGCATCTTCTATATACTAATCAACCATGAGCCTCAGTGTTACCTGATGTGTTTAGATATAAAGACAATGAAATGTCTATCTCAATGCCTTTCTTCATACTTGATGTTGCTCCACCTTCTTGCAGTACTTCATCGGTGTCACAGTGTTGGCCATGGTGCCAGAGCTGCCAGAGATCGTCAATGGGATCCAGTTTGCTCTGCAGAACAACATCAGCCTGAGGTACGAGTACTCTGTAGTGTTGGAGTGTAATTTTAGTTACCTCCTGAATTTTTATAAAGGCTGTACTTTTAATTTTATATAATACATTACTCAAAGTATAGTTCAATCTCTAATTTGTATTTTTTTTTTTTGTCTACAGCCTTGAAGTGGGCAGTTGCATTGCTGTGCAGGTGTGCATGATCCAGATTCCACTGCTCATACTCTTCAATGCCTTCTATGTAAGTGCCCAGGCTTTGTCATTTTTAAAAAATATTTTTTTTAACATAATGCAGTTGTTTCAATCATGACATGGCAAACTCTTATTTTTCCCCACAGGATGTTGGATTCGTGCTTGTGTTCAGTGATATTCACCTCTGGTCCAGCATCTTCAGTGTCATTCTGGTCAACTACATCTTCATGGATGGAAAGTGTGACTACTTTCAGGGTAAGTCTGAATACAGACATCAGAAATGGGCTTTGGTGACCCCTGGGGGGGGGGGGGGGGGGGGCTCTACCCCCACCAGGGGTCACCAGAGCTTCACTGGGAATTGCAAGACGTTCTTGAGTGGAAGCGGGTGGAAGGCAGCTTTTTTGTTTTCTTTCTTTTTTTTTTTTTAAGAATATATCATAACATGGCCTATATCTTAGTAATAAGATGAAATGAAAGCTTCAAATCTCACAGAACAAGGTTACAGCATAGAAAAGTAAAAAAAATAAAAAACAAGAAACAACACTGCAAGTTATTAAAAATAACAGGAAAATGAATCTCTGATGCAATATTCTCAATAAATCTGCCCAAAATTAATCCAAATCGCTCGTTTAACACGCACTTCCTGCTATTATTGCATTCACAGTTGGGTTAAATCAAGGCAAATTTGGGTTTATTGTACTGTTTATCAGTTCAGGTGTGCAACTTGTCAATAAGCAAAGCAGGGAACTGCTTGGGGCCCCGCGACGGCTGACAAACAGCAATGTATCAAAATGTGGCAACCGCAGTGCCCTACGTCTTGCATGATCCACTTCACGTTATCATTCTTAAAGTAAAATGAAGGAAAATGAAGAGGAGTTATCCATCTAGAAGTGGGGAAAAAGAAAGCAAACAGTGGTAAGTGATGATAACAATTAAGTATGACGGTGAATAGCTCAATGCTGTGATTTAATCTAGCATTAACTAATGGGGGAAACATTTAAATACGTTGGACCGATTGCGTTTTATTCTTCCGGCGGCGAGTCTGTTGGCGAGGCCCATTTCAAATCTTGCTTACGGAATTATTGAACCACTGTATCAGTTGTTCTGAACTTTTATTGTTATGCATTAAAACTGAATGCATAATGTCACTCAAGAGTTTACTCAATGATAGAAAAAGGGTCTCTTAAGGAATACTGTTTGGAACCACCATGCAGATTCATAAGGCAGCATGTACACATGGCCTCCTTTTTTTTTTTAATCAAGCTTTGATTTACCATGTAGATTCTAATCGACTCTCTTTTGCTTGCAGGTACGGCTCTGGTGGTGGTCTACCTCATCCTTTTGGCCCTTTACTTCTTTGCTCCTTCTCCACGCTCTTGTTGATCTGCTTGCCCAGAAGAATCCCAAAGCTCCAGACCTCTTACGCCACTATAAAAAATGTAAAAAAGCACTAGTCCAGCTTCATGTGGTGTGGGTTCAGTGGCACACAAGATGGAAAAAAGATTTGGATTGATTTTTGATATTACAGTGGAGCTGTAAATTATTAGCTATCTGGTAGCTATTGAATGGTGTTTTTTGAATGTTTTTTTTGTCCTGATATATTGTAATATGTGATTTATAAAGGATATAATAAATGCATCAATTTGTTAACATGTCTGTGAAATGGGACATTTTTTGTGCTTCACTACCTGCAAAACTGTATACCACTTTAATTTATATTGTCATTTTGGCTTTATGGCTCTGCAAAGTTAAAATTTTAGTATGCCAACAAGGACAAATTACATGCATGTTATTACCTTAATCAAATGTATATTCTTAGAACAGAAGTGAAAACATCAGTTCATGCAAAAATGGAAAATAAAACATTATTTCTGTTATGAAACACTAATGATTAGTCAAGCAAAGGGAACGGGGGAACAGAGCTATTTACAGAACACTTTTATTGACGGTACTCCACAACATTCACACAAGCCTACTGTACAACATTTTAGTGGTCACCTTTTTAAAACTATGTCCCAAAATAAAGGTGTGATGTTAAAAGCAGGTGATGACATCATGCACAAAGTAATTAGTTATGCAGAAGAGAAATATGGGGCTGGGTGAAGAAGTGCAGGCAGATCAAACCATTGGGCAACATCCCATCCTCTCATCCCTTAATCTTTGTTCAAGTCACAACATTATTTGGCATCTGTTACTGTAAATTCATAAACCTAGATCTGTATCAAATGCATTAATTTGACACATTGAGTAAGTGCTTTTAGAGTGTATACCCAACAGGCTTCATCCTGGCAATTAACAGCACAAAACAAAGGATCCAAAATTGCCATTTTTGCCACCAACATGAGTGATTACTGTCTGTGTAACTGCTTGTTGAAAATGGTTAAAATGTTCACTTAAAACAATTTAACATAAACCCATTATCTAAACATGCAAATATCTTATACTGCCTATGTTAGTGAAATATCAGCCTCATTGAAAGTTTGATAAAGGCACTGCAGTATTAACAAATGTTTGTATAAGCCTGCTACCAAAGCAACTCCCTGTGCAAAACATTTGTTATTAACAGAGAGGGAGTTAAAGTCTGAACAGAATTAAGTCTTTATTCGAATAAAAGCATTTTAGAATTATTTTAAAGAGCACCAAATTCACAGTGATGTGTTGCATGGTTTGGTTTACAAATGAGAACTGCAAGCAAACAGAATGGAAATGTAATCATTTAAGAACTTTTTTTGCAGACTAGGCTGAAACATAATGTATGATGAGAGAAAAACAAGGGCTCAGATGTGGGCAAAGCCAGCATTGAACCTTTTCTTCACACTAATGAAGAGCAAACAGTGTTTCTGCATATGTTAGCTAACTTGTCACCAAACAATTACTCATGATCATTTTCAAAGCATATCATAACTTAAAAAAATGTTTTTCTTACTTCCAGGCAGACACTAGTTTTTCATCATATAGGGTTTAAAAACAACTCAAAGATTTGATATTTGTACTTATGTATTCCCTCACATTGACTTATGCTGGAACACAACCTAAACAATTAAAAAAACACGTCAGTGTGTTTGACATGTAACATGTGACATGTAAAGCAAGCTTCTGGGGGTTGATTTTTATACCACAGGGGGTACCTGAAATAAAAAGGCTGCCTGGAAGGTCACAAAACATTTTTAAAATCTAAAATACGGGAAAGAATGAAAATTATACATGATTTTGCTTATATTGGCTAAAATGTGCAAAAACACTGTCGCTTTTTTTTGAGTCAAGATAGACTGCTTATAGGATCTGTTAAAAAAAAAGAAAGAAAAAAAAAAGAGTAAATGTCCACAAAAATGCAAGACAAAGTGTGCAAACAGCAATATCAGGTGATGAGAATACCCCCAGATAGACTGATTTAGTCCTTCAAATAAATACACATGCATTCTTCCTTTGCACAGAATTCTTAAAAGTACTAGAGAAGGCAGATTTTCTTCTTTTAAACTAATGGGAGGGGATAGTCTTTGAAAACATGGTAAAACAAAGTATTTCCAGCTGTCACAGTTTGGAGGATGAGAAGCAGGAATTTGTGTTTAGCTTGACACAAAGGCATCATGTAAGGAGCCGTGGTGGCGGAGGGGGGAGAGTCGAGTAAAATCCATAAAACATTCCACATTTATTTTCTTTATCATCACTGAAACTGCCAAAAAAAGAACGAAAAAGAGGCATCCCATTGTTTTTGGTTTTAAGGCGGGGCTACATTGGGCGGGGGCAGGAGAGGGCATTTTCCCGAGAATTTTGCTTTTAATTAAATTCTGTGCTCTGTCAGACCACATCTCCTTCCGGTCCAGCCCAGCCCGTCCCATCCATTCATTTGTCCGTCCCTCACTGTGCGGCTTATTTCAAGCGTTCAATGAGTTCCTGTGTGAGGCCCAGGTTGAGCAGCTGCATGGTGGGGAGTGAAGTCAGGTGGGGAAAGGCCTTGAGGAGCTTCTCCCAGCATAGCTCCAGCAGGCTGGGCACTGCCAGCCAGATCTTAAAAAGAGAGCCAGTTCTCTTGTTCTCATGGATGTTCACTACGCCACCATGAATGTACATGCAGCCAGCCTGCGGACAGAGTGAAGGAAAGAAAGTTTTTTATTGTATACCGTGAAGAGTTTACAAAATAAATTACCTAGGAGCACAGGAGTTAAAACCATTTAGAACAGACTTTGAAAATGGATCACCAAAATGTTTTGCCTTACTTGCTTCTTGAGGCTTTTGTACATTTTTTGTTGTTGCTTTGATTACCGAACTTGAAAGACATGATTTATAGTAAAAGTCAAACGTTGGACACACTTTCTCATTCAGTGGTTTTTCTTTATTATTTTTATTATATTTCCTACATTTTTGATCAATATTAAAGGCATTAAAACTATGATTGAACACATATGGAATTATGTAGTAAACAAAAACAAAAAAGTGTTAAACCAGAATATGTTTTAGACAGTTTTTTAAAAACATCATTCAATATGTGCTCTTTCATAATTTTGATGTGTTCAGAATTAATCTACAATGTTGAAAATATTAAAAATAAAGAAAAACAATTGAATGAAGTGTGTGTTTTGACTGGTACTATAGTAGCAGGGAATTATACGGACACAAAAGAGATTTAATCTCAGCATATATATGAATTTCATGGATTACATTACATAAGCATTACTTTACTTAAAACCCAGTTCAGAAGTTCTGATGTCATCTGAAACATTAATCTAAAGATGAATGTGATAATTAGCCAATCCCTTGTGACGTAATTAATTGAAAACTGTACAAAAACAGTATATTTTGATGAAATTTAGTTTTTGTAGAGAACACTGAATTCTGAATTTGATGCAGATACTGCTCATTAATTAAACATATATGCATAGAATGACGAGAAAGAGAAAAGTACACACTGGGGTGACAGCAGCACAGTGGAAGTAGGCTGGCTCAGGCATCACTGCCGGTAGTTTACTCCACTGGAAAGTCTGCAGGTTTATCTTCCACAGATCAGCTAATATCAATTCCCCGTTGTAGCCTCCACAGATAAATACATCTAGAAGAGAGCAGAAATGAAGAGTCAGATACTGATGCAGTCCTACATGCACTAGCGGGACGGGAAGTTACTTTCATATGGCGATGCGATATCAAGTGTCAGGAGCACCTGTTTATCTTTGAAGCACATCAGATGTGTCATATTGGCTGCACTGCATTATTGAAAAGTTTTTCTCACCATTTCGTATTTGTACACAGCTATGGCATCTCCTAGGAGCAGGATACCCTGTTAAAAAGGCAGACATTTTAGAATAGAGAACAAAACAAGCTTAGTTTATAATTATGTGTAGCATACATACCTATTTTATCATGAGGTTTAGTTGAAATCTCCTCCCAGGAATTGGTCTCCAGATTGTAAGCATGTATCTATTAAAAGACAACATATTTTCTGTGAGTCTTAGGCCCCGTTTACACGAGGACGCTTGCGGGTAAAAACGACAAAATATTTTATCGGAAGTGCCTTTCGTTTAGACGGTGACGGCGTTTTGGGGGCTTAAAAACGCAAAAATCTGAAACCACCTTCCAAAGTGGAAAAGTTAAATCCTCTCCGCCGTAGCGTGTCCGTCTACACTGACAAGACACAAAACTCTGATCAGATCTGCTCACGTCACGTATGTGTTTACGTCACATACATGCTCCAGTACAGGGAAATAAACAAACATGTGGGATTATTTCCATGCGTCGGACCTTCAAGCTGCTCTGGCAGCTCTAATAAACTTACAGGAGTCTTTCCACCAAATGTACAGGATATGTACAGATAGTATTAGTGAACAGAGAAGGATCTGGAATTACCTCCATCACATTTTGGATGCAGCAATTCGTCGGAGGCGAGCCAGACAGCTGTGAACGAGACCTGGGAGATCTAGTGATGGTGGAGAACTTTGTGGAAGGAGTAGCTGATGAAAATGTGTGGCGTGAAAACTTCTGCATGCCCAAAGATGCTCTTATCGATTTAAGTGATGCCGCCTGGCATGCATACAATTGAATTTCACACACTTTTGCGTCACCGTATGCAGCAGATTTCCTCCCGAAAACGCTCGTCTAAACGAGGAATAAAAAGTGAAGACGCGACACCACTTTTGCGTCTTCTGTTCAGACCGTCATCGTGTAAACGTAGCCTTAGTGAGTGATCAGTGCAGTGATTAAGATGGATTTGGTTTGTGTACAAAACAGAACCAACATAACCGTAATAAACATCTTGTATTTGAAATTCTGTCTGGAATACTGTTAAAGGTGTTGTAAGTACCTTGTCCAGAGGGTAAGATGTCCAGGAAGTTCCTCCTCCCAGAATGTAGATCCTCTGTCTGTCATGTGCTATTTCATGCCTGTACCTGGAACACAAACAATAGCACGCCATGTCAGCTAGTTTTACACTGGAAAAGATCCCTAGCTTGGCTTGATACTGTGATACATTCGGGCATTATAAAAGGCATACCGTTCCTCAGGCAGGTCGTCAGGAGGGTTGTTGGGCTTGAGGTGGAT
Source organism: Centropristis striata (assembly GCF_030273125.1). Classification (NCBI taxonomy): domain Eukaryota; kingdom Metazoa; phylum Chordata; class Actinopteri; order Perciformes; family Serranidae; genus Centropristis; species Centropristis striata. The sequence goes on along the minus strand of NC_081538.1, from coordinate 4,550,707 downwards.
CCACTCCCTGGTGGTCAGGTCCAGCCTGTGCAGGTCTGTGCTGTAGATGTACCCCGTTGTCCCTCCAAATACGTACAGGAAGCCGTTTATAATAACCATTGCCTGAAGAAGCAAAGAAAGAAAACAACAAAGACAAAGAATCTTATAAATGAATTAAGAAATAGAAGTTTAAAAGTTTGTAATCCTACTGGATCCTATAGAAGCCCACTTCTGCCAATGTGGTGGGAAAGAAGGATCCTTTAAGTCATTAAAAGGAGAAACTTTCTTGAAATAATTACCTAGTACCTCAAAATACCTATTAAAAAAAAAAAACTTTGTCAAAGTAGTAGCTAACTTACCTTGAAAAAAAGATGCAGTATCTCAAAATGAACATTCTCAAAATGATTACTTCTCAGGAAAATTACTTATTATTTATGATTAATTTGCAATATATAGTCATTATTTTGAGATTTTCTTTTCTTTAACTGGCTGAAGTTGGCTTTCAAAGTAACCACTGGATATTAAAATACATAAAGTTACGACCAGTCTCTCCAGTATATCAAAAGCCTCAATATGCGACCCAGAAAACAAAAAATAATGAGTTTACCTGTCCATAGATTCTGTTTGGCTTCTTCCCCCGACAGTTGAGCAGTGACCACCGCTTGTACTTCACGTTACAAACATGTACGTCATTGCCATTATTTTCACCAAAGGGGATCCCAGTGCCTCCAAACACCAGGAGGTTGTTGCCGTGCAAAACAGCTGAAGAGACATAGGTAAACCAAACTCAATTTTCATTCACATTTTTTAGCAGAAAACTATTTGTTCTGTCTATCAAGTACTCATGTTAAATGTTCACCTGACATAGATGCCAGCTCTGTGGGCATATAGCCCTCTGTTCGAATCTGCTGCCAGCAGCCAGTGGCAAAGTGGTACCTCCAAAGCTCCCTGAACAGTGGGTAGTCTTCATTCTCTGAGCCTCCTGACTCATCGTAGTCAGGGTTGTACCCTCCAAACACATACAGGTTAGTGTTGTCAGCTACGCAGCGATGCCCACTGCGGGCAGGGGGAGTACGATGGCCTAGAGAGGGATAAGATGATGCAATGGAGCATGTTAAGATACCAGATAGAGATAGATAACAAATAATAGTCTGGTTCATTACATACTGTCTATGCACTTTGTGTTTTTTATGCACATTGTTCATTGCACCTTATTTGTTTCATAGCACCAACATTTTTATACTGTATATTCATATTTATTCTGCACTGGAATTCTATTCTACTCCTTAATACATACTCCTTCTTTAGACATTTTATTTTTTATTGTATTTTTATATTTTATTGCTTGAAGTATGCCTAGGTTGTTCTTTTTATTTAATTGTGTTGTCATTGTCTATGTGTGTAATGCTGCTGCTACACTGTAATTTCCCAGCTTGGGATAAATAAAGTATATCTATCTATCTATCTATCTATCTATCTATCTAGATAAACATCTCCACAAAAAGCTACAGATGCACAAAACAACAACACTGGTTGTATTGGTTGTAAAATTAAGCACATTCATCCATGCCCGGATTTTTCAGAACATCCTTCTGCTGTGAGTAATATGGAGTCACCACATTGTGTAATCATGATAATGAATTGCTTTGTGAAAGCTAATTTATTCATATATTAATTAATCATTCTTCCTTGTCACAGAATGCAGAAGGATAGCCCGGCATGCCCAGACAGAAAGCAGGTAAACCATACACAGTCAGAGTTAAGACAAGTAGTTAGAATACAGACAGCATTATCTGTGAGGATGTAAGGAAAGCTGCGCAAATTGCAGAGAATAAAACATAACAGTTTGAGATACTAAGATGTTTGTCCCGAGGGATTAGCAGGTTTCCGTCAGAAGGCACATGATGACAGAATGCAGAGCACATTAAACCAAATCTAATGATGTACCTTTTTTTGTTTTTTTTAATTACTAAGAATAGATCTGAGGCCTACCTACAAATCACTGATGTTTCAGCCAACCAATGCATTTTTAATCATCAGGATTTGTAATGGGCCATGAACATAGAGCTGCAGAGGAATGTGGAGCGGTTGCATGATCAAAAAGCCACACTGATGCAACTCTAATGGCAGTAATGCAATGCAAGTTAGCAAATTTTATATAATCTTAAACCCAATCGAAAAGTTCAGAATATGAACAGCAGGCAACAATTTAGTGGCCCACTTCTGTCCAGGTCCTTTCTTCTTAAATAACAATTGACTGGCAGATGCTTTGTTCATAAGACTAACAAGTGCATTTTAACAAATAAGGAACAAGAGTTAAATGTTATCAAAACTTAAAGGTGAAATCCTTCCCAATGAAGAACTACACGTGTGTTCAGAAAGCTACACGTCACATTCACTTCTGTCATGTGAGACACACCCAAACCTCTACCAACATGGCTGGAACATGAAAAAGGAATGCATGCTATGATCAAAAGGTTTTTTAAGGCTACATATCTCAGTGAAGTCTGGTGGAAGTAGTTATTTCACCCGAGCTGTAATAAAAAACACTGTAAAAACTTTCAATAAGATCTCACAGCAAGTGTTTGGGACTTTAGAGGAACTGGCCTCGGGTTTATTTTAGAATGTATTTATTTATTTATTTTTGAAATGTCAGTGCATTCAATAACATATGAGACCAATTAGGGCTGATTAGGGTGTTAATTAAGGCACAATATAAAACCATTATCTACAGTATCTGACTGTGTACTATAAATTGCTGGGTGTGACTGGCCATGCCAACTGTATGACTGGGTCTGTGACACACATAAAAAGAAAACCATTCAAGGCCCATCCTATAAGTAAATTTACCAAATAAACCAGGTGTATTTCAGTTAGTCAGACTCATTTTCAGTTGATTCAGTTCCACATCTCAAACAAGATTCCCCCCCAGGGATCAATAAAGTATTTCTGATTTGAATTAAGCAAATTCCACATAGTTCAAGCTCAGGTACTTAGGCAACTTATGCTGGGAAATTAGTTGATTTTGCTTTAAGGAACCAAATCAACGGAGTCAAACAACCCCAATACATCTAATTCTAACAGCCAAATTGAAAACCCTTCCTGGCTTTTTCCACACATGGTGGATCACCACAATCATGCATACCCATGATTGCCAATGATTATCAACACTTGGAAATGCAAGTTACAAATTACAATAACAAATAATAACCTGGTTCATTACATACTGTCTATGCACTTTATGTGTTTTTTATGCACACTGTTCATTGCACCTTATTTGTTTCATAGCACCAACATTTTTATACTGTATATTCATATTTATTCTGCACTGGAATTCTATTCTACTCCTTCTTTAGACACTTTATATTTAATTGTATTTTTTATTGTATTTTTATATTTTATTGCTTGAAGTATGCCTAGGTTCTTTCTTTTTACTTAATTGTGTTGTTATTGTCTCCGTGTGTAATGCTGCTGCTACACTGTAATTTCCCAGCTTGGGATAAATAAAGTATATCTATCTATCTATCTATCTATCTATCTAAGCCAGTATCCAGGACACAGCCCTGGATCTCCTAAAAACGCAGCCTTAAATTTGGCACAGAGATGTTTGCAGATCTTTCCAATCTCAAGTCATGCCATATAATTGCTAAGTTGGCACTGCAGCTAAATACATTGTTTTACAAAAGGTGAAACACTACGACAACCATTCCAAGTAATTCTATGTCGGGTATGGTAGCTAACAAGCTATTAAAAGACAACAAACATGCAGAATAGCTTGATGTTGCTAGCTTGCACGTTTTGTTTTAGCAATGTCACCAGTAAGGGCAACGTTTAAAATCTTTACAAGAGAAGGTGACATTGTGTGTGGAGCTACTGAACACAGTCACACGGTGCTTGTTTGAGTGGCAAAATGTGCCGACGCTAAGTTAAAACCTGTCGTTAGCATGTTAGCTAATGTTGTTGACCGACCTGCTAACGTCTCACCGTGCGGCGGCCTGTGTGTCAGTTTCTCGAATTTATTCAGCTGGTCTGGACTGCGAGCACCTTCAGCGTCCGACATCGTTTCCCCTTTACAATCCAGTCCCGAAGAACGTCACATCGAATAAAAACAACATATGCTAAAGTGCTGATAAAACATGATAAATCATTTCACAGCTCAGTCAGTATGAAGCCATTCACAATTTTTACCCCTCCGGCCGTAAGACATTTGGCCAATCAGCGGGCTCGTTATAGGGACGTGACGTCACCAGAGATGGGCGGGACTGCGCGTGTGCCGCTCTCCAAAACAACAACAGCTTTTTCTTTAAGTCCGAGTGCGGTCAGAGCATGGGTCAGAGACATGGACATATATACAGTGGTGGAAGAAGTATTCAGATCCCTTACTTAAGTAAAAGTACTAATACCACACTGTGATATTACTCCACTACAAGTAAAAGTACAAAAGCAAGTCCTGCATTCAAAAGTTACTCAAGTAAAAGTACAAAAGTATCAGCATCAAAATGTACTTAAAGTATCAAAAGTAAAAGTACTCGTTATGCAGAATGGACCCAATCAGATTGTTTTATATATTCTAAATATATTATTACATTATTTGTAATGTGCCTTTTATATAACCAGTGTTTTAATTTATTAAAGACAGGACTCATTGTATCTACTTAAAATACTGTTATGAGGTTTAATTAAAAATATGTCTAATCACTTTAAATTGATCTTATATTTTATGTTATATCTCGACCTGTAAAGTAACTAAAGCTGTCAACTAAATGTAGTGGAGTAAAAAGTACAATATTTACCTCAAAATGTAGTGGAGTATAAGTATAAAGTTACATAAAATAAAAATACTCAAGTAAAGTACAAATACCTCAAAATTGTACTTAAGTACAGTACTTGAGTAAATGTACTTAGTTACATTCCACCACTGCATAGACATATATACAGTGGTGGAAGAAGTATTCAGATCCCTTACTTAAGTAAAAGTACTAATACCACACTGTGATATTACTCCACTACAAGTAAAAGTCCTGCATTCAAAACTTACTGAAGTAAAAGTACTAAAGTATCAGGATCAAAATGTACTTAAAGTATCAAAAGTAAAAGTACTTGGCATGCAGAATGGGCCCACTCAGATTGTTTTATATATTCTAAATATATTATTGCATTATTTGAATTGATGCATTCATGTTAACAGCATTTTAATTCTGTAAAGATAGAGCTGATAATTTTATCATTTTAAAAAACAAATGTCTAATCACTTTAAATTGATCATGTTCTCATGTTAAATCTTAACCCAAAAAAGTAACTAGTAACTTAATCTGTCAGCTAAATGTAGTGGAATAAAAAGTACAATATTTGCCTCAAAATGTAGTGAAGTAGATGTATAAAGTTACATAAAATGGAAATACTCAAGTAAAGTATAAATACCTCAAAATTGTACTTAAGTACAGTTCTTGAGTAAATGTACTTAGTTACATTCCACCACTGCATATATAGTCACCCTGTTAAAATAATCGCCTAACTCAAGTTTTGAAGGAAACTCAAAAAACGTCACCAAAAGTGTAACATATGACATTTATTGATCATTTTACTCAAAAAATATGTAACAGGATGGCTATTGGCACTGTGTTTAAATTATGCAACTTAAGAGAAATAAATGACTTAGGCATTTTTTTAACATGCCTTTGTGACTTAAGCAAGATATGGTAACACTTTATTTTGAAGGTGTCTACATAAGAGTCATACAAGCCTGTCAGAAACATGACATGACAAGTATCATGAGCATTAATGTTACTTCAAAGTGTCATTAATGTTCATGACACATCCCATATCATGTTTATGACACGCTCATGTCACTCTTATGTAGACACCTTAGAGTAAAGTGTTACCAATATTAGTGTCAACAATAAAACACTGATAAACTAAACTGATAACTAAACAATCTCCCTCTAGCTCTTCTTTGCTGGGTTCTTATCTGATGCCTATCAATGTGGCAAATTGTCAAAGAAGTGATGATGTTAAAGGGGTAAAATCACATGATCTGATCAACTGAGGATGTAGACGGTTTTACCTTAGGTGGCCGGCGTCATGAGATGATTTATATTTATAATATCAGAACCATACTTTATTTATATTTTAAAAAAGAAACATGTAAACATTTCTGTAATTTTTGCCAGTAGAAAAAGTAAGTAAGTAGTAAATTAATCTTTATGTCATTAAAAAAAACCAGAATTCCGTGAAATATTATAAAGGACTTTATCTCAGTGTCCTCACTGGGGGATACAGCCCTGAACAATATCACTGAAAAAATCATACAAACTTTTTAGAATAATCTAAATGTATTTCAGAATAGTCCAGCCCTAATTAAGTATGCATTGCTTCAAGGTGTTTTTTGGTTTAGCCAACCTTATAAAACCCTATGCCTGGTAAAATAACCCATTAAACAAAGCATTTGATTAATGTGGGGTCCTTGTCAGCTTTCATTTGAGTTGAGCTCAGTCGCATTCACAATGACTAAATAACGCCCTCTACAGGAGATATTCATATATTTACATTAGACTGGTCTGAAACTGCCCTTAGGTGATATACCAGCAGTGGAATGTAACTAAGGACTGGGTTACCAACTGGGCAATGGAAGGGATGGTCAGTCTGTCACCGAAGCAAATAATACACATATATTATTGTTTTTGGCCGTTGTGTGAGAAAATAAGGACTTTTTATATTTAAACATAATGGCATTCATGGCATTTTCTTGCAAGAGAGTAGAAGGAATGGCATCAATAACATTTGTGATTCTTGAATTAAAATTATCTGTAAAATCATTAACTGAGACCCAAGGATTGGTGTGGAACAGAAAGCCTGCGTTAATAATTAACTGGTGATATACCATTTTGTGGTTGGGTCTGATTGCACATGTATGTGCTCAGAGATAGTCATCTCAAAGAAAACACAGGCCCACACAGTCAGTTCATTGCACATGGCATACAGAAGTTCAGCAAAGTCATGAAAAATGTTTGCATGTTTAAAAGATTTTGAATTTGAATTTCCTAAAAGGTACCAACTTATACTTCACATAAAATCATTCTTTGCCAATTTAAAGTTTTTTGTGTGTGACAGACTGTAGCTGACATGTGACTGGTATTACATTTGATAAATCAGAGCAGATATAGTTGGGTACATTTTGTTCATTCTACTTTTTTCTTGGGTCGTTCAGCATAATCAGTACCTTTGCTTTTTGTATATGAAGTAATTCTTATGCTAATAGTTTGGTAGTAGCATGCCTTGCCTTGCCTTAACCCTATAAAGCCTGAACCATGAAATAATTGCCAGAAAATTATATTTTTAAAAAACTTGAGTATTTATTGAACCTGCTGACAAAAAAAATATCAATTTGCATATATGAATTCTAATTTTGAATCATATTTTATACAAATCAGGTCTTCCTGTGCAATTTGTTGCTCACAGTTTGTTTTTCTTGAACTAACAAAAACATAAAACCTAACATGTTTATCCTATCAAGACTTTCCTTTTAACATTTTCCTCAAATATGCAAAAAAAAACATAATTTATCTGCTGATATGAAGTTTTCACCCAGCAATGAACCTGTCTATCATTTTTTGCTACATCTGGTATTTTTGTGCAATTTGTTTCTCAGTTGTTTTTTTTAAATCTCCAACACATGTATACAAAATATATCACACTGATGATGTAGAGGTCTCAACAACTTGTGTATCAAATGTGATACACTTGGCTTTATAGGGTTAAAAATTGTAACTCATTCTGTCAAATATAAATAAATAAATAAAAAAGATAATGAGCTGCCTAGTTTTTAAGCATTTTCATACACGTGGTTTAATGTAAATTCCTATGTGATAAATGCATATGAAGGACATTCCTGGTGTGTCCGACCAGTCAACTGCATTTCTCAAATGAGGTTAAAAATTTAGGAGTCAGGCAGGTTCATCGAGTTCAGCCAGGCCCACACACTCAGTTCATTGCACATGGTATACAGAAGTTCAGCAAAGTCATGAGAAATGTTTGCATGTTTAAAAGATTTTGAATTTGAATTTCCTAAAAGGTACCAACTTAAATTTAAATAAATAAAAACCAATTTAAAGTTTTTTTGTGTGTGACAGACTGTAGCTGACATGTGACTGGTATTACATTTGATAAATCAGAGCAGATATAGTTGAGTAGATTTTGTTCATTCTACTTTTTTCTTAGATAGATAGATAGATAGATAGATAGATAGATAGATAGATATACTTTATTTATCCCAAGCTGGGAAATTACATTTTCATTACTTGTATTATTCAGCATAATCAGTACCTTTGCTTTTTGTATATGAAGTAATTCTTATGCTAATAGTTTGGTAGTAGCATGCCTTGCCTTGCCTTAAAAATTGTAACTCATTCTGTCAAATATAAATAAATAAATAAAAAAGATAATGAGCTGCCTATTTTTTAAGCATTTTCATACACGTGGTTTTATGTAAATTCCTATGTGATAAATGCTTATGAAGGGCATTCGACCAGTCAACTGCATTTCGCAAATGAGGTTAAAAATTTAGGAGTCATGCAGGTTCATCGAGTTCAGCCATGTGTTGTGGTTGGGGGTCTTACAAAGCGGAACGATTGGTTTCAAGTTTTATTTTCCGGAGGACCACAGAGCCGATCATGGCGACTCTCGGCGGCAGTCGTGGGGATCGTCTCGGCAACACTAATCAACAAAAGTCTTCTTTTGCATCTCCGGAGAAAGTTCGTGAACTTCTCAATGAAGGAGTCTCGTCAACAGCTCTCGGATCCAACAGGTGCAGATTTTAAACAATGGCGCGCTGTTTGTTTGATTTAAAGGAGCCGAAGAAGAAGAAGTTGACATGAGCTAATTTGGTTAGCCACTTAGCCTGGAAGCACTGCTGCTCTAGCCGCATTCACTCAGCGTTATTGAAAGGGGGACGAGTCCACGGATTTTGGAGCTTGTAGGCCAGCAACGCGGGTTCACTCGCCATCGTTATTCTCGATTTTTATTTAGCCCATCTACCGGATATTATTGCTATTATGGTCATTATATCGTTCCCATGCGCGTTTACTGATAAGGGGGGTGTGGACCGAAAGTTTCACTGAAATATGGTACTCTGATAGTTTGGCTTTAATTACAGGAGTGTTGTCCACTAACTGCCCATGCAATCGTTAATGCCAAGTTGAATATATATGTTTACATTTCTGCTATGCATTAATATAGCAGACATACCTTGATTTGGAGCAAGCCAGAAAGAAGCTGCTTTTCTTTTTTTCTCTCGTTACGCAAGTTGCATTCAGGAGAAATGTATAACTGCAGATTGCTGTTCGTTTAATGCCTGTTTTCTTCCCCATCAATTACCTAACCCCTAATTACATGTTTAATTAAATTTCGTAGGCTTATAGTAAGCGTTTACGACAAATGTACACAATGTACAGTACACGTTATTTAACGTATTTAATGTTTCTTCCCCCCACCCCCCAGTAATTCAAATGATAAGTAAGTTTGTGGAAACTGAAGATATGTTTTTCTATTCATGTTGCTTTCAGTGGACAAGGACATTTGAAAACTCTGGAAGTAAAAAGCAACACTCAAGCACCTTGTGAGGCAACAAACAAAGAAGCCTTCTTCTCAAGAGTGGAATCCTATTCAATATCCTTTCACTCATGTTGACCTTTTGACCCAGAATGAGGCATTCAGGTTTTTCTCTTCTTTTTACATAATCACGTGATCACTAATAGAGACAGCACATGTTAATTTGTGATTATCTACACCCAGGATGTTATATTTTGGTTTGGTATGTTTCTCAGTAAGGTTATGGTAAAACTACTGGCTTGATATTTATGAAACTTGATAGAAATGTGTAGCATGGGCTAAGGAAGAACCCATAACATTTTAGAGCAGGGGTGTCAAACTCTGGCCCGCGGGCCAAATTTGGCCCGCAGTGTAATTTTATTTGGCCCACGAGGCAATACCAAATTATTATATTATTATTGTTAATTAATGACATTGATGTGTTTTTTATTTGAAATTTGATTTTGCATGTCTGCACTATTTAGTTATATATTGTATGTTTATAAGCGTTGCTGGTTCCATATTTAATGTTAAAGCAAAACATGTTTGATATATATTAAAAGGTTTATTTGTTCAATGTTGGCCCGCGATTTTATTCAAGTTTTAAATTTTGGCCCATTGTGTATTTGAGTTTGACACCCCTGGTTTAGAGCGTATCCGAACCATGAGGCAGATGCACAACTTATTTTTCACTTTGGTTAATATTGCGAGATTTGGCCCTGGCGGAGGTCTGTTGTTGTTGTATTTTGTGTGATGAAGCTTAAATGATCCATGTAAGGAAATGTGTTTATGCCTACTTTCATTCAGAGTTCTGATGATTGTGACAATACTTGTTTTGTGTGTGAGTGAAATTTTCCTTAGCATAACCACTGTTTGAAATGGGCTGGAAAACCCCGCACACTGTCCCCTCTGATGTGTGCCAGATATGGCTGGATCAATGTCGGCTGTGATATGCTCAAGTGCTCCAGCTGCCAGGCTTTCCTTTGTGCATCACTACAACCAACTTTAGACTTTGAAAAATGTGAGCAAAACTTCAAGTAATAGAAAAATACAAGGGCACTTTATTCTGGCAAGGTTACTGTGATGATGCCAGTCTGCCAAGAATTAAAGGTCAAGCCACTCTCTTTCTTTCTCTAATAGATGGATCCCGCATTGCAGAGATCTCAAGGCAGCTTCAGACACAGCATGAGAAATTTTGTCCCTGGCCTGACTTTCCATGCCCAGGTAGGAGCAAGCATTTTTTTGCCTTGCGTGCATATACTAAAAGAATGACCTATAACCTGACCATGTAATATTAGCTGAATTAAACTTGAGTTATCCACATGATGGTTAAGGTGAATGTTGTCCTTTCAGAGCGTCTCTGGCTGGTTCCAGCCTCTGAACCAGCAGCGCTCCTCTCTGCCTTCTTAGAGCGCTTCCGGAGCACCTGTCAACTTTCACAGCAGCTGCCAGCCATGAAGCTGGAGCAGCTGAAGTCTATGGTGAGGCAGGAGAAGACTCTAAACATAAAGGCACTCTGAAGCAATATGAACATTGGTCATATTACCTAATTGGCTAGGAAGAATGCTTACAGTCAGATTCATTTCAGAAATTGTTGTTGTTCACATGTAATTACTATTCACTGTTTCCTTGCAGTCTTTGACTGAGGATGTTATCAGTGTTATACTGCAACTTATCGAGGACGAGCAAAAAAGAAAGGGAACTTCTCCGTGCTCTGAATCTTTGGCTGTCCAGGTGGCTGCATGCATTGTGTCTCTCTGTGGCTGGGCTGCAAGGTGAGTTGAAACCCACACACACACACACAGTATGCACGCATGGAAGCTAATGTCAAATGAATCCTCAATGCACCAGCTGCATGAAAGAAAAAACAATGAAAGGATAGGTGAGGCCATTTAGAAAACAGAAAAACACTCCTCCAACTGATCAAGATTTTTTCCTATTTTAGCCCAGCTCTGCATGCCATGAACCTGCCCATCCTCACCTGCTCATACTGCATGCGCAAGGTGGGCTTGTGGAACTTCCAGCAGATGGAGGTAATGGGAGGCGATGGAGATGCCTCACCAAACACTGTAGGCCCCCCTGCTCCAGCAACAGCTCCTGCCCCAGCAGCCACGCATGAGGGCCAGGGGGACCAGCCTGCTTCTGCCTCATCCACCCCTGCTGCAACTCCATGTCGCATGAAGCTGAGGAGCCAGGACTCCACGCGCTCTGAACAGGCAAGCTTAAGCAAATGAAGATTGAACAGCTGATTAAGCTAGTATTGAGCTTTTATGCACATATGTATGAATCCATAAAATGGCAAGTAAAATGAACAGGGCTACTTTTTTTTTTTTTAACCATGCTCTGGTGTGTGTTACAGGGAGAGGGAACCTCGTCCCCTGTGTCTTTGCGTGCCCGAAGCAGAGACACACCGAGCCCCAGTGAAGAGCCGCCGAGCCCTTTTCCCAGGGGCAAAAGGTCTGCAACTCGCGGTAGAGGACAGGGGGACAACTCCGGGGCTGATGGCGCTGCCAGCCTGCATCACCCTCCAAAACGCCTGTGCCTCTCATCAGTTGGCGGTCATGTAAGAACTAACTTTACTGCTGACTTCACACCAGTTTCATTATGGCACAGGGATCCATAACTTATAATAAAATGTTGCCTGGTCATGTTTTTTCAAGTAAAGCCCCTTTGACCTTCATGATATTGCTCTTCTTGACTCACTTTCTTTTTCTATTAGCACTGTACAATAACAAATAATAACCTGGTTCATTAGATACTGTATTTGCACTTTATGTGTTTTTTATGCACACTGTTCATTGCACCTTATTTGTTTCATAGCACCAACATTTTTATACTGTATATTCATATTTATTCTGCACTGGAATTCTATTCCACTCCTTAATACATACTCTTCTTTAGACACTTTATTTTTTATTGTATTTTATTGTATTTTTATATTTTATTGCTTGAAGTATGCCTAGGTTGTTCTTTTTATTTAATTGTGTTGTCATTGTCTCTGTGTGTAATGCTGCTGCTACGCTGTAATTTCCCAGCTTGGGATAAATAAAGTATATCTATCTCTCTATCTATCTATCTATCTATCTATCTATCTATCTATATCTATTAGCAAAAGTCGTGGATAGAACCTGGTACCTTGTACTTTTTTTTTTTGGCTCTCAAGCTCTCAAAGGCAAAAGAAGATCACAGATGCTGTATCATTATATGTTATAACATTTTCCCCCAGAATCATGGAAGAAAAAAATCTATTTCTATACATCTCTATCTCTAATTTAAAAAAACAATTCTCAATGTATGCAGGATTTCACCCATTTTTTAATTCAAGTTAAGGCTGTATAACTTGGATACCAATCCTAGTTAAATGTAAAAGTGGGTTTGCATTACTTAATTTGAATTGCGATTTAAAACCGCTTTTTTTAACCAACCTCTCTGTTATTTATAGGATGAGCTCCTGCACAGGAATACATTCGACCCCCTCGCTCAGCACAGAGACTGGTGTCCCTGGATCTCTGTGGGAAAGGAGAATGTGGATCCAGGGACGGTCCCCTTCTTGACTGGAGACTCAGCGCTTCATCAGCAGGGCTGGAAAGCTGCTCTCGACCTCCTCATGCCTGCGAAGAAGAACTCCAATACAGCAGCAGGCAGTCCAGGACAGGCAAGTCGAGACAAAAATAACCATATCTAACCTCTGAAAATGATCCATAGCAATATGCGAATAGACATCATAAGAATTTCTGTTTATTATTACACTGTTACCCCTTGGCTATGTAGCTTTAATTTAAACAATATCTGACATTTCTCAATTCTCTCTTTCCTCGCAGGGCCCTCGAGACAAATCTAAAAGGGTTTTTGATATATTCCGTCAGTGGCAGGTATCCTCTCCGTCTCAGTAGACTGTTTCCATCCAAACAGCATCACAACACTGAATTGATGAACTGACCTGCCCTCTCTTTTGTGGTACAGAGTCCGTAGTACCAATGACAGGAGTGTCATATCATATCGATGTATGCCATCCCTTAAAAGTCGTGTTTACAGTCAAAGTGTTTCAGGAGGGATAGGGAGTTGATTGTGTCTCTAGGCAAATGAATGAGTGTCTTTTCTGTGAACAGTGAAATATGTGAAGGATGCCTGTGAGGCTTTAAAACCTTTCAATTTCATGAAAAGTGGGATGTGCAGATATCGGGCCTCTACGGGCCCGGTACCGTTTATACGTAAGTAGTAGTAGAACACATCTCAGCATATAAATTGGTCACAAACCAGGCATTAACTATTAACCTCACATGAAGTCTGCTTCGGTAGTCCTTCATGACATCATAATAGCCTGGTTTTCTGTGGAATACAAGAGACAGAAAACCGTGAGAAAGGGCCAAATGGCTCGACACTGGAAAGGCAATGTTTACCTTCAATGTATGTTGAGTCATTTGAGGGAGTGGTCAATTTTTAACCTCAGATTAGCAAAAAAAAACTGTGAGGATGTAACTTTTGTGTGTGTACTGTTGTGCTCAAAAAGTAACGTGGATATGAGTTCTCTTTTGAAAAGAACAATCTTTTTTGGAGTACTGAAATTAATTTCAATCGATCCTAATTACTGCAGGCAGGTAGAACCATGTGCCATGAACTTTAAACCTGTTTTGAATTAGATTCAGGATTTCTGTACTTCCTTTTTGCCTTCCTGTGATGTCTCATTGCAAATGCAGTCCTCTCTATCTTGCATGTGATTTTATCTTCGTAGAGTTTCCTATAAGGGTTTAATAAAATGCTCTTCTGAAAGTTTGTTTTACTTTGCACGTTGGTCCTCTGACATTTTAACATAAGAAAATATGAATTAGAAATAATTTAATTAAGTATTTGGGATGCACAATAGGTTTTTTTTCCAACTGATACCGATAACTGATAACTGGCTTGTCGTGGGCAATACTGACATGATAGCTGATTTTTGTATTTTAAAAATAAGTTTATAACCTTCTGTTTATGCAATCCAGAATGTACAGTAGTATTCAATATAATAGCAGTCCAATGTGACTAACCAGATGAATCCAGGTTTAGTTGAAAGGGGTGTGTTAAAAAATATAGCAGTGTGGCATTCAATCAGTCATCAATTTTGTGAAAAAACAGGTGTGAATCAGGTGGCCTCTATTTAAGGATGAAGCCAGCACTTGTTGAACATGCATTTCTCTTTGAAAGCCTGAGGAAAATGGGTTGTCAAGACATTGTTCAGAAGAACAGCGTACTTTGATTAAAAAGTTGATTGGAGAGGGGAAAACTTATAAAGAGGTGCAAACAATTATAGGCTGTTCAGCTAAAATGATCTCCAATGCTTTAAAATGGAGAGCAAAACCAGAGACACGTGGCAGAAAACAGAAGACAACCATCAAAATGGATGGAAGAATAAGCAGAATGACAAAGGCTCAGCCAATGATCAGCTCCAGGATGATCAGAGACAGTCTGGAGTTACCTGTTAGTGCTGTGACAGTTAGAAGACGTCTGTTTGAAGCGAATCTGTTTACAAGAATCCCCCGCAAAGTCCCTCTGTTAAAAAAAGGCATGTGCAGAAGAGGTTACAATCTGCCAAAGAACACATCAACTGGCCTAAAGAGGAATGGAGGAACATTTTGTGGACTGATGAGAGTAAAATTGTTCTTTTTGGGTCTGAGGGCCGCAGACAGTTTGTGAGACGAGCCCCAAACTCTGAATTCAAGCCACAGTACAGTCTCATTGGACTGCTATTATATTGAACACTACTTTAAGAAAAGCTAAAATGTAGTCTGCAAAGATGGGTGATTTATTATTCCATATCTAAAAGACATCACTGTTCTTAACACAAGAAAATACAAAGAACAGATCTGACTCTAAATGTTTGTTTTTCCTAGTAAGGTATATCATAAAACTTCCCAAACATGATGTGGGTCAGGGTTAGCCTCAGAATTGAAATGAAATGCTTTGACATAATCTGTCCAATCAGACATGTCAATGTATTAAGTACTCATTACTGCAGACTAGCCACCCCCACACACTCCATCAAGTGTTTAGATGCTGGGCTTTTCAGCCTACATTTTTACTATCTGAATAATGCATACAAGATTTCTCAGTATTGGCCGTCAATGTATCAGTACGGCTATCTTGCAACAACATTAAAAAAGCATTCAGATATGGCTCTTAATATTTAGGTACCCACTGTTGCAGATTGCACAGTGACTGACTTCTGAAAGGTTTAACTGTGACTTAACATATATGTGATTTGGGATAAATGAATCTATTCTATGGCTGCTGTGTGTTGCCTTTCAGCACTCACTCACAGGCTGCCATTTTGTTGCCTGTAAATATATTAACCTCTTTGGCTTAGAAACATGACAGTTACACCAACACTGTTTGCTCATTAGATTTTTCAGTTTACTCCATGGAAAGGCAGCTCTGTCACTGGATCGTTTGTGAGGACAAAGAGAAAAAGCATTGTTGTTATGAAAGCAGGTATGAAGATGTCCTTGGAGCAATGGTATATTTTTAGCCCTGGTTGTGCTCCTGAAAACACTCTCTTCATTTGTATCTGTTATACTGTAGATTTCAACCTAACTCAAGTCTTTGCCCATTCATCGCATATAAAGCAGAAATTAACTGATTTAAGTCACACAAAAGATCCATGTGCAGCAACATTTCCCCCACTGTCCATTGTTTAGATGAGGCTTTCTGCCAAGGATTGTCAGCTGTGACCAGACATTTTGAGTTATATGTCATGGTATATGGATGGAGATTGTTTAGTTATCAGTTTAGTTTATCAGTGTTTTATTGCTGACACTAATATTGGCAACACTTTACTCTAAGGTGTCTACATAAGACACTTTGAAGTATCATTAATGCTCATGATACTTGTCATGTCATGTTTCTGACAGGCTTGTGTGACTCTTATGTAGACACCTTCAAAATAAAGTGTTACCATATCTTGCTTAAGTCACAGAGGCATGTTAAAAAAATGCCTAAGTCATTTATTTCTCTTAAGTTACATAATTTAAACACAGTGCCAATAGCCATCCTGTTACATATTTTTTGAGTGAAATGATCAATAAATGTCATATGTTACACTTTTGGTGAACTTTTTTGTGTTTCCTGCAAAACTTGAAAAAATGAGTTATTTTAACAGGGTGACGACATGGAAGACAGGAAAAACCAAAACACAACCAGTGCTACAACAAAAAAAAAAAAAAAACAGTGCTACAGTAAAGAGGGCAACCTATAAATTGACAAACCCTGAAGAATATCTTAACAGTGAGGTTTCTTCTGTCTTGATATATATCAATATTGTTCATAAACTCCTATATATGTAATGACAACGTAAGTGGTGTCATATAACATCCTCACGTGAAATGTAAGCTACAAAAACAAAGGTGTTCTAAATAAAACTACAAAGATAGCCATTTATGGTGACGTCTCGTCGCGGATATATGACGCAGTCCGCGGAGGGATCCTGGCTTGTCAGAATGGTCAGAACGCTGAGAGGCAGTGAACAGCAGAGGTCTAACGTTAGCTCAGCTACTCATTAGGACAGAGACACATTCAACTGTGAAGACGTTTTTTGCTGTGAACATTTCTGAAAGCAAATGTTAACTTTCGGATAGTACCGTTTGCTAGACTGTCTAGCGTGTCGGGAGCTAGCTTTCTGTTTACTTACTGGTGTTCTGCGGTGGAAATAGGAAAAATGTCGTCTCCAAGTCCGGGTAAAAGGCGAATGGATACCGATGTGGTGAAACTGTATCCTTTCTGAACATAAACAACAGTCTGTCTAGTCAGCTATGCCCTGATGTATGTGGAAATGTGATATGAGCAACAAATCATATTTGTTGATGCTGCTTGTTCGTCCTGGTAACCCAAAGCAGAAAAAAAGCTTTCATTGTGAATGACTGGTGTTTTTGTGTAAACAACATTTTGCTAGCAAAGCCAAGTGTTAGCTATTTCTGTCCTGCGAAGCTACAGTCGCTTATCGGGACAGCTGTGTTTAAGCTAATCAGATCGGTCCAGTGTCATTTTTTTTAGTGTTTTTTTCCAACTCTGTGTATATGTAACGTTATTGTTAGCTGTCTATATTTGAAAAATACTGCAACAGCCGAACACACGCTAACGTTAGTCTCCTTTTCCAGGAATGTCTGTCATCTTGTGGCACCATTAACCAACAAACCTGGCAGCGACATACTGTACAAACACCTTCTGGTTATTTGGTTTCTTTGTCCAGCCTGTTGTTGTCAAACTGGCCCTTTTACACGTTGACACAGGAGCTTGTTTACATAACGTAAGGCTAAGGAAAGGAAAATGCTACTGTCTTTTGTTCTTCTCGTAAAAACATTGGCGTTATTGCAGCATGTATAGCATTCTGTGTCGTGTTAGCGTTGCTATGTAACCCTGCTAAGTTTTTTTTTTTTTAAATTGTGTTATTGCATCTGCCACTTGAAATGTTACCTTGTAACGCTGCTGTGCTGGCTGGTTAGCCTGCTGGTTAATTTCAACATCAAAATGGCCACCTGATCTGTGTCTCACTGTACTTCAGTGTCTGCAGGCAAATACAGGAAAAGCCCAACTTGTATCATTTTGGATTGGTTGAAATGTGTTGTTTTTGATAGATGTTGAATTTGAAAGTGAACGTGGCAGCTGTTTGTTAGGTGGTACAGCAGGTGTCACGAGTCCACAGTCGTTTCTCACTGAGGAATGCTTGAACTTTTAGGCAACATCTAGTGTGTTCTGTTTTTCAAGTCGTTGTCACCATGTTTACTTTTGTCCTGCTGATTTTCATTTGTTCAACTTCACTTTGGGCTGACAAAGCTCTAAATTGAACCAAAACAATTCATCTTCCAGTCCATACAATGTTCTAGAAGAACAGTATGAACAAGTAGTTTTGTTTTTGTCCCAGCACTGTGGAAACCAGCTTAATGATTGGGTAGCCTGTTACTAGCCGGAAACCACACGAGGGAGGGACTTAGAACAGCTGATGGGATGGCTGTGCAGCTTAGTCAAATATGGGGCTAGACCTTGACTGGTCAAAACGCACCAAAAACAAGGGGAAGTTATCCCAACAGGGTTGACATAATGACTAAAAAGGAAAAGTTTGAAAGGCTTGGTAGTTTGATAATTTTGACTGTTTACTTAAACTGTGTTCTGAGCTATGTTTTCTTATATAGGCCTAACATATATGACTTATGCGATACTGATTCTAGATCTCATAATATATCCTGCTTCATACCAGCACATTCAAGCTGGACTATCAAGTGGCCTATACTTTGAAAATGCATGTGGTTGCAGTATGTGAATGCACACCAACAAAGAGGCTGCAGTGAGTTCTTTTCAAGCTACATTTCTCTTGTTATTTTGGCCCGTTGCCTAAGGCATTTTATTACGTCTGCTAGCTAGCAACAGTGCTTGTTTGAGCAAGTTTATGCTCCCCCCACTCGACTCCACTAACGTGTAGGCTACGGCAGCATTGACAGAGTGGTGAAGCAGACAGACCAAGAGCTTTTAAGGATTGCAGCACACTTGCAGTAGTAGCACACATCCTCTCCTTCTTGAGTAACTTGACTGACAGGCAAGAGCAGGTTTGCTGTGCCACCTGCTCAATTCCATACAACGACTTACTTGTGTTTGTTTTACGATACCATGAGTGTGCAGTGGTCAGCAAGTATTGAGGGAGACAGCCATGTGTGTTTAAATGTAGGTCTCCAGAATTGAGATTTACTGGCTAACATACTGCTGACTAGTCTGTCTTGTATGGAGGGCTCCAGGTTAATGGTAGGGGAAACAGTTCATTCCTCCTGTTTGTGTCCCTAGAGCAAAACTAGCAGTAACAACCTCCTCTCTGTACTCTCTTTCCCTGCATCTCCCCCTAGTGTAACCAAAACCCGAAACTCACACCGCCTTTTAGACAGGAGCGGCTTCTTTCTTATGGGCTGACACTGAGAGCCCTCACGCATTAATTTGCTGCAGCCACCGGAGAGCTGAGAATCTAGAGCGTGGGCCATTAGGGAATTCATGAAAATGAATGTCAGAATGACCTCAGCATGTCATATCACTGGGTTTTAAGCTTTGTCCTAAGCCAGGCCAAAGGATGGCAGCCTGCTTTCAGCACCAAATGTACAGCCGTTGTGTTTGCATGCCATCAGCCTGAACTCTTTGTACTATGTCATGAAATATAGTCACGGAGAAGGCATTAAGTGTTTGTTTACACTGTATTTTTCTTTTTGTAGTTTCTTGTACTCTGTCACACCCATCCTTTTACTTATGAGTGTCAAGAGACAACTTGTTTATTGTCCAGTTCCTGCAAAACGATATTCTTAAACCCTTAATTGAGAGTTATTTTTTCCCGATGACCTGCATAACTTTTGGCCACTGGCTATTCAGTGTTACACTTGGACATGTTGCTTTAATTTTGGAACACGGTGTTCTTGAACAGGAGTCCAAGAGTGTGTCATTTCAAAGGGCTTTACATTCAGCTTGTTGTGTGGGGTTGACTGCACATACTGTGTAGGTAGTTGTGCTATTATTTGCATGTATTCATCATTCTACTCGCTTTACAAATGCTTTCAAGCAGTAAGCTGCTGGAATTTGAGCACAGGTAGATTACAAAGGACTAAGCCTATTTTGAATGCTAACACAAGCTCTTGTGATGTTTGACCTATGGATTTTAATGCAGAGAATGGGACAGAAAGGGAATTGTCTGGAATTATCTCTACGGTTGTTTCAAGAATGACCTGCCGAAGAAATGTTTATGGGTATTTTTCACAATTTTTCAGTGGTCACAAAAGTGACAGGTTTAAAAGATGATCTGGTAATGGAGATATATATATATATATCATTAAACATCTCTTACTTGTCATCAAATAAATGGATGTGTTTGTAGCATCAGGGAGCAGAGTTTGAGGCTTTCTCTCAGATCACTAAACCCTGCTTTGTTGTGCTCTTATAAATTGCACTACTTTAGTCATGTCTTCACAAAATGTTGATCTTTATAATATCATGAGTCTGAAGACTTGAGGTGTATATTTGCTCATATATGAAATTTCATTATAGCAGAGGGGATGTTGGAACATTTTTATGAAAACACAATGCATCTCAGCTGTAGTTTCCAACCTTTCAGTTGCTGCCGGAAGGCCTGAAAGTGATTGGATAGCAGATCTGTGGAGCATGGCCACCTATGAATTATATCGGGGACGGTGGGGAATTGTTGGGAGGGGTGTTGTATGCTTCACCGGCCGAGTACTATTCCAGTGTATATGGGTCTGAATCATTCTACCTCAAATTAGATGTGTGATACAGGTGTTGTATTTGCACTTCATGTATCTTTAAAGGTCCATTTACCCTGAAGTGACTGCTGAGGCAGTTCTTGGCCTTCAGTAATCCTAATTTATTCAGTTGTCCACAATCAGGGGTGGGCTTCTTGGGACAGTGTTCACCTCCTCCTCCTTTTTAAAAAATATTTTAATGTCCTCCCCCTGCTCCCTTCCTCACCACATCCCTCCATCCTCCCTGAGTGGAATACCAATCCTGAGCTTTATCTGCACTCCGCTTGGTGTTTCGGCCCCATTGTGCCTTGTAACATGACATCCGGACAGCATCAGCAGCGGAGTCTTTTGTGTTTCCCGTTTACAGAAGCCCCTGTGACCTCCACCTCCCGCTGCTGTGTCAGACCATGTCACACAGTCACAGGCGCCTAAGCACCCAGGCACCCAGCGCTATTATTGCAGGACTGAACCAACTGGACGCAGTTTACTGTAGCGAAGGAGCCAGCAGCTTTCTGCCTATTCCCGACAGAGAAATTGATGAATGAATAGATGATGGACTCATGACAAGAATGAGGAAATCGCTGGTCAGTGGATGAAGTTGCATAAACAAAATGTGTTGTTATTATGGTGTAATAGAAATAACTAACAGCAGTACACAGTGAAGCTAAGAGGGTTACAGAGAACTCGCTAGCCACAGTCCCATTTTGCAGTATGTCGACAGCAAAAATGATATATGGTTTAATAATGATGACTTTATGTATATGGCACTTAAAAAAACCCAGGAGCAAAGCAATTAAGGACATGGGAGGAAAAGAGACAAAATATCAGGTAGCAAAGCAAGTATTACAGGGGCAATTACAAATAGGACAGTAAAAACAATAAAATGAGTGAAAATGAAAATTTACTACACACATTAAAGCTTTCCTGTTAATTTAATTTCCGCTCCTAGCAATCTCTTGCTCGACGACTCCCTCAATATGCATTCAGCTATTCCTGTATAGCAAGTAGTAATCAAAAGAATGTATGTGTATTATCTAATTAGAAAACCAGGATGGAAGCGACAACTTTATCATAACTTTCCCAAGAGCTGTCATTTACCCTGACATTGGAACCTGGTCCTCAGTTAGAGTCTTTATTCACAGATGAAAATGCACATGATTTATTTGTGACGGTGACTTTAAATGTCGTGGATTGTAGAATCTAACATTTATGCAAAATCATCGCGGTCAGCTTAAATATTGGCGATTATGCAACAGGCCTAGCTCAAGGTAAATATTTAATCCGTAGTAAGAAGCTCAAACACTGACCAAGACAATGTCCACCTGCTGTACATACTTAACCAGACATTGTATGGAATTTGGAGGGCAAAACTGAGATATTTATGTTGAAAGCTGAAAATATAATGCCTACATTTAAATGGTTTTGTCTCATATGCAGTCAAATACAGTGTGTGTCTTAAAAATTATATGTTACATAGTACAGTTTCTTCTTCTTTATATCTAGATCCTCTTTTACCGAGTTTACATTCACCTTTTGTATGTGTATTCTTCCAAAATATCCTACATCACCCAGCTCCAACTAAGCTCCTGCTCTTTTTCGTTTGCGGTTCTTTATAAGTGAACATAAGGTAACCTTTCAAATTGTGGATGAGGCCCCTTCGAGTCAGGGGCCCCCCACCTTGATTGACAGTCCTGTTTTGGGGGTCCAGAAGTAAGGCATCTCTGACAGTAGGAGATTGGAGGCCCTCACTGTTAATCCCACTGTGCTAACAGTGAAGCTTCCTGCACGCATGGCTGAGTTCCCTTAGAAAAACAGATGGACTGAAGTTCCTCTCTTTGTTTCACATGATTTTTTTCAGGCACTGGGGAGCTCAGCCTGCCTCTGCTGCTCACGTGCACTGCTGCTTTAATGTGGAAAATCGAAGGAGTGCTACATGTTTGGTCATATGTTGGCATGTGGGCTAGTGTCACAGAGTCCAGTTGACTAAAATGTTGACTTTAGAATATTCCTTTGTTTGTGCCTATGTATGAAGCAATGAGCCTTATCAAGAAAGTGCAACCTGCACTATCCACACCCTGCTCTTGACTCTATCTGGTAATCTGCATCTGTGCGTCTCGCCTGTATTAAGTTGATAAAATTAGCAGCATGTCTCTCACTACACTGAAATTCAGGTTAGCAGTTTCCTTGACATGTCAGTGTTGATATTCAGGGGCTTTTCTTGTCTTTACATCGGACGGCAAATCTTGCCCTGTCTGTTAGATTTGCTCATTAGATGGTTGCCTCACATTCAGGCTATTGTTTCTCCTGCCCTGGCTCAGTTTTGCGATCATTAATGATAATTTCATTTGTGTGTATGTGCATGCAGCTCAGGCGTGTGCATACACACAGAGACTCTGTGCTACTGCTGTAAATAGACTGTTGATTTAGTGAAGGGCTGAGAGGAGGAGCAGCTGAGGGATTCACGTTTGATTGCAGTGGGTGGGCTCTCATCTCTCACCAGAGAAGACAAAGAACTTAGCCTGTGCAGTACTGTGCTGCTCCAGCTCTCACAGAGGGAGGTAGCTATAAGCTAACATAGTATTCTCAGGCCTGGATTTAAAGGAAACTAAATTTGCAGAGCAAAATAATTAGGATATTTTGGGTTAGCTGTTTAGCATTGAGCTGGGTTTTTTGTTTCATTCCTTTTTTTTGTTTTTTGTTTTTGAGGTAGAAAAAGAAGCTATTTTTATTGTTCTGCACATGCAAATTGTGGATTGCAAAGACAGCTTTTACAGTTATGTGTTTTTAAAGCTGTTACTATCATGAAAATATTCACCAAAAGGTGTTTAAGCCTCAGGGGTAGTTTGTATGCCTCTGTGTTTACACATATCTAGCTGAGCTGAGAAACTTATCAACACTTATGAATGAGATGACACACTGGTTCAACATTCCGAGCTAGCTATATACAAGTTTTATGGGCTGTGTTGTTTCATGTAAAGTAACTGTTAAAATTACACTAGAGGATGTAATCCTTTTATCATACGTTAAATGTGTTAATATTCTAGATGTAACCTTTTAATTTAGAAGCAGAAATGAAACTGAAGTATTCATAGTTAATTTACTTCCCATCCACAATCCGGTGAGTGCAGCACTTAACAGTTGCCAGACATTTACATGTGGATTTCAGTGAGTCAGGCCTTTGGGGCCATGTGTCCATTGATATGTAAAAACATCCTCTAAGGTCTTCTATGCACAGGCCGCACACGCTGGCACCAAGTGCTCCGAGTTTAAACACCTCCTGTGTCTGAACGAGCTGGGGGCAAGCTAATCTACTCCACTGCATATTACTGAAATTGTAATTCCATATACATAATGGAAAAGAAAAAATATTAACTGACAAAGTGGAAGGTAGAGTGAAAATGTATTGGCAGCATGGTTGTATTAAGGACATAGTCGTTTTACTCAAACCACAGCTGTTAGTTTTGGGGTAAATGTCACCAAACTGAGCTCCAATGCAAAACAAATATTCTGGCGCAGTTATTTAACTGCTGTCTAGTTCATTCCCTAAGATGCTTCGTGAGGCAGAAGCAGACAGAATAAAGAATAAACATGAGGATAATGGCAGTTTCAGTTAGTCACATATGTAAAAAATTTCCTGTCGGAGATCAATTATGCGTATGTGTGTTTTCAGTGATAAGGAGAGGTTAATTTGTCTCATTTTGTGCTTCTGGAATCTTGAACTAAAGGAAGTTGCTTGTCCAAATTGTCCTTATCCCTTCATGAGATTGTTTGTGGACAACTTTGTAGCGACTCTATAATAATCATTAGCTTCATCACAATAATTCTAGCCCAGACTTTAAAGGATTACATCACTCTTTGTGGCTAATTCATTTGTTTTGCTTTCACATGGAATAATCACATGTTCATAATCTGTTTCCAAGTATTTTGTTGTACATGTTATTAAGTCCTGGGTTCCCTTGATCTACAAAGCTGAGGGGGAGATCTCTCATATCGCTTCTGGGAAATGCACAGGAAAAAGGGGAAGTGAGAGCAGCTGGCATGACCGCAGGCATGTTTGTATCACGCCGTTGTACCTATATTGAGTTATCAGAGGCAGCCAGGGCAGTTATGAACAGCCAAGAACCCCTCGCCAGACATTGACAATGAAGGAACTAGGATGAAGAGCTGCGGATGTTACAGACCTTGTCTAAATCAAATTTGGGACCATGAATAACTGGCAGTATGTATTGCATTAACTTACTGTAGAGGACACCACCGTTTCCAAGTCAGCCAGGAAACATTTAAACTCCTTATCACTGTTGTACGTCTGTTATACCACTGGCCACCATACATGTAGAGAACCCTAAACCAACATTTGTGACCTTTGAGTTCTGTCAAGCTGGCTTGATGATAAGCTACTTTTCAACTGTACCCAAATTCAAACTCATTTGTAATCTTTGTGAAAATGGATATCTAGGCTTCTGTTGGTTCTATTTTTCCCCTCCTTATTTAGCATTTTGTCAATAGCGAAATTTATCAAACTGATGGACATTTGTTGTTTTCACTTTGATGTAGAGC
The DNA here is from genome assembly GCF_030273125.1 of Centropristis striata. Lineage (NCBI taxonomy): Eukaryota > Metazoa > Chordata > Actinopteri > Perciformes > Serranidae > Centropristis > Centropristis striata. The sequence goes on along the minus strand of NC_081538.1, from coordinate 4,525,331 downwards.
TGGCCAAAATCTTCTATCCCAATATAGGTCATTTCAAATCTTGATAACCATATATATCAACATATAGCATGTTTTCTTTTAATTCAGAAAATTAATAGTCTAGCCTGTATGTAATAACCACATGGTGAAGCATATATTTGTTTACTCCCTTGCAACTTAAATACTTGACAATTGTAAAGTATTGAGAATTATCTCACTTAATGAAGAACTTAAGTGCAAAAAGAAAAGTTTAAAGTGAAAACATAAAGGTATTTCTTATCAGTTAGCATATGTTTGTCATCAGTTTGAATGACGCAATTGTGTACAACAATATCTAGATACAAAATTTCATCATGACACTATTCCACTGAAAGCAGCTAAATTATCATATTAAATGATCACCCAGCCCTACTTTGATGTGGCCCTAAAGGACTTAAAAAAAAAAAAACCTGAACCACATCTATATTGCATCTCTTTCGGTTATACAAGAAACAGGCAAGTTGCATTTTGTTTGATAATGAAAAGCTTAGTTTATAGAAATTACAAAATAATCTTTAATATCAGATTGTACAGGAGGATATTATGGCCATATTAGAAATATTGTTAATGGAAAAAGTTGTATTGAGCCATCTGTATTTTGGATGAATAGGAGCTGTTGTTAGACTTGGCTTCTTGTCAAATTCATTCTCATTTCCGTCCCCTTTAAGCTCACCGTGTATTCACAGGAGGATTATCTATCTACTGAGTCAATGAGCTGGGGTGTGAGGGGGTTTCTGATGGTTGAAACGGTTCAGTTAGTCTCCAAATCTGCATTAAAATTGAGTCGAGAGAGTTGGACTTAATGAGCAATAAAAGAAAGTAAACAGCTGGGGGAAGACATGAGCCTCGGTATTGCAGTGAGTGTGAGAGATGGAGAGGGTAGAGGAGTGGGTCAGTGGGGTTGGCTGGTGACGGCTGCAGTGACGTGTTTTTTGGTGGTGTCGAACTGATTAAATCACACTCTCACCGCAACACAGTGCCTATCACTCGCTCTGCCTGCTGTGGCAAGATGGTTGCTGTGCTACACTAGCTGCCTCTGTTTTCAGACCGCTGAATGTAGTAGAGGTCACACAGTAATCCTGCATGGCTCTGTGCAGTGCACTAATGCATAAAAAAGTTTTAGTGCACAAACACATGGCACGTTTACACACAGGCTAGGACTGTGTGAAGAAACAATCCACATGCATGCATAAAAGGTGTATGCTGGCAGAGAGTCCAAACAAATAAAACCCTCTTCGACTCATAGTCAAACTTGCACATGCAAAATTAATTTTCATCTGGCTTTCTTTGAATATCGGAGAGTGGGCAACAAGCCCACATTGGAAGAAAGAAGAAGGAACAGCTTTGTTGTTGGTGTAATGTTGGTATTGACTTTGTTGCTTGTTCCATTATTTTCCAAATGTACAAGGCTGCTTTCTGTTGTCCTTATTGCAAAATGTAGCTCGCTGTCTTAAGTAAGTAAGCCTCCTTTAGCTCTTATCTTTTGTGGATGAAGAATATTAGCTTGTTCTTTTGGTAGTCTATACTTGTATCTCTTTTGGCAGAGGAAGCCTCCCCATTGCGTACACTTTGAGGACGGCTGCTATATTTCCTGCCTTTCATCTGCAAGGCCTTTGATTGTACATTGTCGCTTCAATCTGTGTGTAAAGGAAGAGAAAACGAAAGGTTGTTGCTTCGGGGTTCCTTATCTCTTACTCTCTGTGAAGTTCTATTGTTTTTTCTGCCATCTAATTTCACAAATAATTTCATCCCTGTGTACTTAAACATTCCTTCTCACACCATGGTAAAGCTCTTATCACTCTTTAATGTCACAATACTCTCCGGTGCAAAAAACCTCATGTGCTGACAGCATGAACATCACCCTATGTAGAGGCAGCCAGGCACTTTACCTCTCTAAAATAGAGCTGTAGAGCTCAGTCATGGCAGGAGATGGCATTAGACTTTCTCTGACAGATCATAAAGGTGCAGCACTGTTTGTCGAAACATCTTTTATATATTCTGTTTCTCTCAAATCTGTCCCTTCGCAAAGTGGAATCCTTATCAATATAGGTGTACCTCAGGGCTCTTTACTAGGCCCCATTCTCTTCTCTATTTACTAGTGATATAACAATTCTCCAGATGCACAGTTTTCTTTAGGCCCCAATGTTTGAGCCACGGTTCGCTTCACACTGCTGCATTCACAAACCTCAACATGGAGGATGGAAACACACATCACAAGATCTATGGTTTCTTTGTCACAGTTTCCGGTCTCTGTTTCAGACCCGTTACACCCTTACTATTATTGTTAATAATGTTCCCTTAGGTTTGTGATGTATTGATATATCTTTATACAGATGACACCATTTTATATAATGCTGCCTTTCATTCTTGTTACTACTCTGTCAACTCTTCAGTCTCATTATTTTACCACTCAGTGAAACACTGTCTACTAACCTTGACCTGTCAGTCACCTAGAAATCTGGATTTACTCTTAACTGTTAACTATAATAGTATACATTTTTGCTTAGTAGAGTCAAATCCACACACAGGTTTTGCCCGTTTTGGTGTCTGGCTCTGCATACACTCAGGTCCAATCATCATCATCATCGGCCTGCAGTCCACAGCAATGATGTCATTCACATCTACAGATCTGCCTGCAAGGCTGGATCAGCATTCACCAGGCCGAACTCTTTTCTCTCATTATCTCTGCATCACTATCTCTCCGCCTCTCCTTTGGCATCTCTCTTTCCATGCTTCTTTATGCTTTATTCTTTAACAACTCTGTATCATCTTCGCATGCTCTTTTTCTCCCCTGTTTCATCCCACCGCTCTGTTGGCTGACCTTATTCTACCCACTCTTTTTATGTTCCTCTTCCCCGCTGGCTTTTTGGGGGTTACGGACTATTAGAGTCTCTCAAGCAGACTTCTTAGCTTTGCTTCTTATGTTCAGTCTTCTTCTCTGGTTAGTGCCATTAATAACTGGAAATTCTGCATGGTGTCCCTTCTGTAGCTCTCTCCCAATGCCTTTGGGATTATTTGATTTGCTGCCTTTCCTGTTATTCCAGCCTAGTCTGCCCAGAAGGATTACTTGAAGCTGGTGGTGTCAGCAGGTGGTCAGTGTATTGTATGCTCAGATCTAAATAGTCTAAGCGGGCCTGTGGAGTCGGTTTGGTCTTTTTTGAATTTGTTTTTCCGTGCCAAGATATAAGGATGTATAACAATTTGAAGAAATATTTTTGTAATTTATGAGCTGAATTTTTTATTGTAAAGTGCGTTGAGTCTTCGTCATGGTGGTGTAGTGGTTTGGCCACGGCTTGGGGCCCTTATGTGTGTAGTTTGAACTTCTCCTTATGTCACCTGTGGCTTCCTCCCACAGGTGACTCCACATTGCCCATAGGAGTGAATGTGAGCATGAATGGTTGAGTCTGGTAATCTTGCCTAATGTCAACTGAGATTGACGCCTATATTCAGATAAGTGGTTATGATGATAATAATGAATACATTTGGGAATAAACAAAAAAAAGAGACGTAACATAAGAAGTTAAAAGTAGATTTTTTTTTCTCCTTTTCATTTATTGCATCACCCTGTTGATGAAAGGATAGCAAGGGCTTTTCCTTCCCTTCCTCTCCTCAAAAGAAAGTCGAGACTAAGAACTGTTTGAAACTAGCCAGTGCTTCCCTTTTATCAGATCAACAGCTTCTGTTTCCAAAGAGGGAAATGTTCAAGCATGGTTGACACCACATTGTTTAACAGAGTGCTGTTTATGATTCCCCATCATGTTTGTTTTCCGTACTTAGAAAGAGGTCGGTCAGGATGGGATATTTTGATCCAGGGTCAGGCAGGGATAGTGGCCTGAATGAACCAGAAGGAAAACAAGACATGTCTAGACCACAACCATAAATGCTATTTACTGCATATTTTTACACTTAAGCCTTTAAATATGCTGTATAAAGTTCAAAATCAGGATAAGATTGACCTTAGTGCTTGGATAAACTTTGAAAAAAGCTAATTGGTAGCCTGAAAGTAGGTGTTTTCTTTCTATGCAGTGTTTTCAAGTGTAAGTGTTGTAAAGCCAGTCTCTCATTATATGAAGAAAGTCTTGCAGTGACATGGTGTTAACACAGGACACTGTGTTGCTGGTACAGTTCAGGTTGTTTTTGGGTTTTCTGAAAAAAGCAATGAGGATGTGTGTGTGTTTGTTCCTCTGGATTGATTGGGCTCTGTGTATCAGATTGCAAGTGTGTGTAAAAGGATATTGACCTGGTGCTATCCACAGATTATGACTTATCTATACTAATCCAAGGTGGGGGGATGGACAGATTGTGGAAACCATGCTGGTTAGATGACAATGAGTGAGTTTGAATGTTCATTAATTTATTATTATTGTAAGACATCCCATAGATAAATATGTGGATTGATCAGGAACTACTTTCATTGGTTTATATAGCTTTTTGATTATGTTACTGATAGATACTTTCGATTTTCTTTTCTTTCACTCTGATGTTTATATGCCAAAGCATAGCAGTTACAGAAGCAAATGCCAGTTTAAACATTCAAGCAGATTAATTATTTCATTATCCAAACTATTCGGTGATTCATGTCATTGTCAGTTTTTTTTTTTTTTTTTGCATTGGTCATAAAACTTAATGACTTCACTTGACTGGAATTTAGACACGGCAGCACTTAAGCACAATATTATGATGCGTGTAAACCGCTGTACAACCCAATTTCTGTCCTACATTCACGTCAGCTATTTGAATGAAACCAATTTGTCTTTGTCTCCCTTCGTAATACAATGTGTCGTGTCACCTCTCCTTACAAGCCCTAAACAAAAAGACAATGCAGCACATAGTTAATTGGTATATACTGAATGCCCTGCCTATCCAGTTTCATGACCGTCCACTTATCTTTTTCTTTCTTTCTCTGGTAGCTCTTTGTCAACTACACTCTCAATACATCTTCCTCTCCATCAAAGTGTTGAGAATTTACAGGCTCTACCAGGAACTCCCTCCAGTTTTAACAGACCTGCCAAACTCCTTCATGAGGGGAGGGAGCTGCTTTTGACAGTGACTTGTAGTTTTTTATTGGGTGGAAGGAATGAGTGCTTGGAGGTTTCCGTCTACTGGTATTGAACAAGAGGTGAATAAGACCATTGTGTCATATTGACATGGAAGATGACCAGTGTCCTATCAAAGTGAATGTAAAGTTTGAGGATTGGACTTTATTAAAGGAGAACTTTGGTATTTTTTCAACCTGGACACTGTTTTCCCCTGTTTTTGTGTCGATGTGACTAATGGGGACATTATGTCCACTAAAAGCGCTTGCCTTGTGATTGTAGGTGTCTGATAACATTATGAAAGACCCTACTGAAAAAAAAAATTCTTAACCTTTTGCTTTAATCTGCTCCGTTTGTTATTGTATCTGAGTCTTACTTGAGGAGAACCCTTATTCTGAATTCTGAATATTTGGCTCCAACAGGTCCTGCCCTTTACAATATAGGCATTCTGGTCACAGCACCCACAGGAACACCACTAGTATCCCCAGATTCACGGTCTTGCAGCAGCTGGTTCATCCTCCTCTGCTCTGTCCTATCAAATTTAGTCCACAGTGTTGAAATCATCTAAATATTCACCCATGACATTGAAAATCTTTCAGATAACAGCTATGCTTTCTGTACTGCCAGGCACTCCAACTCTCACTCATGCACCGTTGTCCCCACTAGTCACTTGCACACAAAAACAAAATAGGATCTAGGTTAAAAAATACTGAAGTTCCCCTTTAAGACACAGATAAGAGGAGATGAGTGTTGAAGTTAGTCGTCAAAGCAAACAAAACGAAACATTTTTAACCTAGGGGGTCTGTAAGGATTGCCAGGGTATGTCTGTCTGTATGTATTAGAGGTGGGGGGGAAATCGATACAGCATAGTATCGCAATATTTTACGTTGCAATACTTTAACGATTCATGTTCGGCAAGTATCGCAATACTCACCACATCGCAAAATGCGTGACTCAAGTATCGTGATAAAATTGTATGGTGGGGCCTCTGGTGATTCCTAACTCTAGTATGTATGGTTACAGTTGGACACTGGAGGTGGTTATTTGTGACACCACAACTGAGCATACAAGTGATTTTCTTTTTGCTGTGCATCTTGTGTGCACATCATCATGTGAGTGTAGCAAAATGTGAGAAGTCAGTCAGAGCAATTTGAGCTATTCCCTTTAAGACCCCGACCTTTGCATTTCTGCATACTTGTAAAGTCTTGTAAAGTGAACTCCTGCTGCACAGCAAACGTGTAGTACTCATAAGTGTTAACAAAATGTGTAAAAGGTAAACATAAGAATCTTATTTTGCACAGGTTGACCAGTTCTTCTCTTGCTTCTCAGTCAGTAGGGCTAATGTCAATTACCCTGCAGCATAATCAGTGTTGATTCCACCCCATTAATAGCTTATCCCCCACCCTGCCTTACTGCTGTCCTCCATAACATAACGCACACAGTCCATACCATCCCCCTCCTCAGCATTGCTTCCCTCTCTCCTGTGGTCATGAACACAACACTAGTTAGGTGCATAGGTGTCCTTACATCAAGGGCAGAATGTAAACATAATGCATGTAGTTTGATGTGTCCTTCTGGAATCTTCCTATTGTAAATAGCTAGTTGTTGTTTTTGCTGGCATGCTTTATAAGTATTCCCCTCCTGGTGTTAGTGGTATTTCATTCTGCAGTGGCCTTTGCATCAAAGAGCCTCAGAATGGCTTTTCTACTCTTAACACAAGTCAGAACAGAGAGCTTCCTCTTCTGTCTGACAATGACACATTTCCTTGCAGAAGCCAGGGATTCAGTCTGCTCTTCGCAGACTCAACCGGAGCTTAAAATAACCTCCAGTTTGATTTAACCCTTTGGGGGTCAGCGCTACAGCTAATGGGATACTCACTCAATCAGGATTGACGAGCCAGCTGCTACTGTGTGGCGTGGAAAAACTGAGTTTTATCCCATCTCTTGTACCTTCTGTCTCTAATGTGTTGCTTCAGTCTTTCATTCTCATTTATGATCATTTTCTTCTTTCTTTTCTCTCCAAGTCTCTCTCTGCTACAGTTTGATTTCTTGTGCCTCTGCTCACATGAAAGGGAAGTCATTTCCCTGTGGTGATTATGTGTTAGTGTGAAGATCAGAAAATAATCAGAGCGAGCGTACATTACATACTCATAGCTGTAATGTTGAAATTGCCATATAATGCACTGAATAAAAATAATCTAATGTTCCTTAGGGTTTGTTTTTGTTGTAATTATGTCTTTAACTGAAGTATAAACTAGACAAATTGATTGAATACAGGTTTTTATAAACATCTTGACTAGTTGTTGGGTATCCGTCTAAAATTAAACAGTTGGGTGAGGTGGCCCTTTTTTCTTTTTCTTTTTTGGAGTATCAAGATCCCATTTGAATGTTTGTCATGAACGACTTTGTCACAGTGTTGTTATTGCTCTCTCTCTGGAATCATGTAGTTTGGTGTCCAAGCATCTGGGCATCCAGATGTTTAGAGAATCTAAATTATCTTCAGTGTGTTGCATAGAGAGAGCTAGGTTAAACAAGTTTTTGAGAGCCCCTGCCTTGTCATAGATCACTAGAGCCCTGGTTAACTTCCTTTTAACTCATTGAGGCCTGAAAAATCGCTGGACGATTTTAAAATAAGCCTCTAATTTCTGGAAATTCTGGAAAAATTCTGGGGGAAAAAGTGTCAACTCTTCTACTAAATAATAGATTTTTCAGCCTCTGTAGCAGATAGAAATGAAATTCAAAAAGTATTTGAGAGCTTATACAAATATTACAAAACGACGTATCCGCTTTCCAGGCTTCAATGGGTTAAAATGCGCTAAGGTCATCTGATTACAAGTGGAAAGCCGGAACACATTGCCCTTTACACCTGTGCCTATCACGAGTCTCCCCGCCGCCAACTGTTCAGATTTTGATACTGTCTACCTCACTTCCGCTAGAGGTCAAAGAAAACACACTCTCATGTCATGTCAGCAGCTGTGTCGGTGTAGCTGGAGATATCTCTGTCAACCGAATCTAACATATCTGCTTGCATAGGACAGTTACAGAACACTTCATCCAACTTTGTTTATAAAATGGCAATGCATCAAGGTATGCATAAGGATGCATTGGCATTTACACTGCCACAAAAATATATGGTCAAATGTGTCCCATATCACCTTGGTTAGTGGTTTGAACGATTGGATCACAATGAGTCCGTTTACACCTGGTTTTAAAATGCATCTTGGCCGATCAGATCACAAGTGGTCAGGTCTTGGTGTAAATGGGGTCCAAGACCACAAACCACTTGTCGAGGTGGTCTAGGACACATTTCTTCACATATATTTGGTAGTGTAAACGCAAATGCATCCTGATGCATCACCAACAAAGACGTAACAGGAAAATAGATTATCAAAGCAGGCGGTGTGGTGGTTGTTTTGACGACAGAGCGCCAATGGTCGTAAAAATGGAGAGGAGTTATGACGTTACCAGGCAGTTTAGGATGGTATTGCTAGCAATATAGCTACTCGAGTTGTTGTTATTCGATGTAATAAATGTGTGCCGGGCAATTTCACCTTCTAGCAGAAGTGGCGAAGGTAGAAAGGAAAACTGAGCACAAGTGGTCAGCTGGACACAGGTGTAAACAGCGATGTGTCTCATCTGTTCGCTTGTGATCCAGTCGCCCAAGGGTCTATGTGTCTTGGTGTTTGTTTACTCTTAATTTCAGCGATGCCCATGTCCCATCACCAAAGACACAATTTAAAACACAGGGTCTGAGGTGCAAATTAAATGGTTAGGAATTAAATATATATTATTATTATTATTTAAAAAAAACAAACCGTGTACAACCACTGAATAGTAAATTGGTGCGACCTTACAGTTTACTGTAATCGGCACATACCTTGTCAGAGTGCTTGTCTCTGATTGGCTGGAGTGTTTGCTTATTTGGGTTAATGGAGCCACTCTGGTCAAGTATCTCATGCACTTTCATCTGAAAAAGGGGTTATTTCTTCCATTATTGTTCCACTATAGTAAATTATAAATGAGAGAACTACATGTACTGTATGTGAGACTAAAGTGTGTATGTCTCGGATGGTGGAGGATTTTCCACATGCTTCATAACATGAGAAATTGATCCTTCCAAACAAAGTTGTTTTTCTATAACTCTTGCATTGTAATGCTAGAAAAGGGCCAATGTGGCTATTACATTGTCAGTGTTGTATTGTTGGTGGTAATATAAACTTGCAGAATCTCTGGGACTCTTTGTAAGGACATGGACTTCTGTGATATGTTCCTCAGTGGGTACTTGTGAGCGACTATTGGAGGAAGACTTGCTTGGTTCTAAAGCATGGGTGAATTTGATCCGTGTGCATGTTTTTTTGGCCTGCATTCTTCTCATTCAGTCCGGAGATATTAATTCAACGCGCAGGATGACAAATTGGCGCGAAGCTATCGATTGTCATTGAAAGTGAGGCTCCAGGACTAGGGGTCAGAAGAGAATCCAAGTGTAATTTTCCTGCATTGATTTGTTTTCATTATCTGTCCAAAGCTATCATCGCTCTCTTTAGTTTTCATAACTCTGCATGATATGAAAGAATGATGTTGGTTGTGAGAGAGAGGAGAAAGTCAGACTCTGTCTATTGTCTTCTTCGCAAAAAATCAGGTGATAATGTGTTCCACTGGAAACGACCGCTGCTGATTTAACATTTCATAGAGGCCAAATTGTTAGTTATCCTGAATATTACTCTGAAATTTTTCTTTATTATAGTTTATGTGTATGCGGTCCTGTGAAGGTGTTGTCCTTAACCGCCTTTCAGCATCGAGAGCAAGCATGAAGTCACCATCCTCAGTGGACTCAACGAATTTGTAGTGAAGTTTTTCGGACCACAAGGAAGTAAGTGTTCCCCTTTTTGAATAATATTTTTTGTCCTGACACATTTAAGTTTCATTAAGTTTCCTCATTTTTTGCTGAACCCTCATTCGAGCGAATTAACATGCTCCAGAATGCGGCCGTAGGTTTAAAAGGTGTCCTCTCATCTCGGTTCCAAGAAATATGCAACAAATTAATGAATCAGTGTGTAGGATTTAGAGGGATCAATTTGCAGTAACCGAATATAAACTTCATACCAATGTTGTGAATAGTGTGAAATCAGTATTTTGTTTACATTAGCTTACAATGAGCCTTTTATATTTACATATGGAGTAGGTCCACTTTGACAGAGCTTCCTATGTTTGCAGTGGTGGAAAGTACATAAACTCTTTTTCCATTTTTCAATTTCCCTTTTATGTAACTTAATACGTATACACTACATTTTGAGGCAATATTGTACTTCAACTCCCCTACGTTCAGCTGACAGTTACTTTTATAGCTCAAGATTTAACATAAAAAAACATAATCAATTTAAAATGATTAGCCGTTTTTTGCCCTACATTGGGAAAATTAAACTGCTGCTTACATAAATGCATCAATAGTAATAATTCAATAATATATTTGGAATATATATATATATATATATATATATATATATATATATATATATATATATATATATATATATATATATATATATATATATATATATATATATATATGTATGTATATATATATATATGTGTGTATGTATATATGTATGTGTGTATGTGTATGTATGTATGTGTATATATATGTGTGTGTGTGTGTGTGTGTGTGTGTGTGTATGTATATATATGAATATATATATGTGTGTGTGTGTATATATGTATGTATCTATGTATGTGTATATATGTATGTATGTGTGTATATATATATATATATATATATATATATATATATATATGTGTATATGTATATAGGGAGAAAAAAAAATGATGCTGACACTTTTGTTCTCTTACTTTGAATGCAGGACTTTAACTTGTAGTGGAGTAATTTCACAATCTGATATTAGTACTTTTATTTTAAGTAATGATCTGAATACTTTTTTCCACCACTGCATGTTTCCATAGTAACCCAAAACAGACAAACAATACACCTGCTCTTGCTCTTGCAAACTGATAATCTGACCACATTTGATGTCTGTTAAAAAGTTTAAACAGATCACGAAGAAACAATGAAAGTTGTCCTGAGGACATTCAGCTCAGGAATTCCATCAATCTCCTGCATGGAACATAAAGAGAAGTTCAGTCCACTGTAACAGCAATGTAAAATGGATTGAAACCAGGCCTGAGGCAACACAGTGTAAAACAGAGGAGTCAGGCTTGAGGGGAATTTGGATGAGGAGAGTGGCCTCATCAGCAGGAAATACTTACTTCGCATGCTATTCGCAACATCTGTCGCACTAAAACCACTGCAACCTACGCATCAGTAAAGAGAGGAAGTGGGTGTTTGACCCTGTTTATGAAGCCTCGTAACTATGCCAAATAAAATGGCACTGTTGTTAGACCACATGTGTGTGTACACTCATGCTCACCACCATTCATTCTCAACAAGTGTTTTTTTTTCAGTCATCCATGTGCTGTTCAGGTTCAGTAGGGCATTTAAGGGTCCTGTTACACACTGCAACTCTCAGAGAGCACCACACACTCACACAATCTCGTTCTCTTGCTCTTTGATGTCAGTGTATTATATGAAGTGATTTGGAAGTAAAGAATTCCCCTGGGCTGAAATACATTACTGCATAAGATAAAAGAAAATAGCAAAGGGAAGCGGTATGTGTCGCTCATTTCTCAAGTGGCTCTCCCTCTGTTGTGCTTCTGCGAGAGGAGAAAGGAGTGCAGAAAATTGATATAACCCTACACTGTCTAAATCCATTGGAGTGCATAAAGGATGAAATATGATGTTCAGTGGAATGAAAGTCTCTCCACAGTGTTCTCTCATTATTTTTTTGTGTCTCCCCTTCTCATACACAGCACCGTACGAGGGAGGCGTGTGGAAGGTGCGAGTAGATCTTCCTGACAAATATCCTTTCAAATCGCCATCAATAGGTAGGAGCGCTACTTTCACATGAGAGATGATACAATCAGATTTTTTTCGGGGCGTTCTACTTCACTTTTCTAACACTTTTTTTTATTCCTTTGCTTTTTCAGGATTCATGAACAAGATTTTTCATCCCAACATTGACGAAGCGTAAGTTGAATTCAGTTGTTTCAATTGTCAATATTCATTGGATATTAAGGCCTTATTCCCTACTTTTTTTCTGTACTTCTTTTTTGTGAAGCCTTGATGTAAAAAAAAAAAAAAAAAAAAAGAAGAAAAAAATATCAACTTATGTTGTGACCCACACTTTTAACTTTTATGAGACACCAGTTTTGGCAAAAATCACACAACTATTGAACCCAGCCTAGCTCTTTGTTTTCTTTCGGCCCATTAATCCACTGTTTTAAAAAAACCAGATCCTCTGAAGGACACTGTCTGTGAAGGTTGGTCTCTGGGAGGACCTGATGGACAGGCTAAACCAGTACCTCCTCCCCAAAAAGGACAGTGTAGTCTCACAAGGACGAAAAATAATAATAGTGCATTCAGGCAGTTCTCATCAGTTTTTCAATTATCACCAGGAAACAACTGACAAGGTAAATAGCAGTAGGTAAACTGGGGCAAGTTCTATGTTAGCCATGTTTACAGTGCAAGTAGTGACAATTCAATTTAACACACATTGACAACAGGCAAATATTGTATAAGGTAAATTGTAAATAAATAAATAAATATATCTATATATATATTATATTTTTTGTGTGTATATATATATGTGTGTGTGTGTATGTATATATATATATATATATATATATATATATATATATATGTATGTATATATATATATATATATATATATATATATATGTGTATGTGTACAAAACATTATTATTATTATATATTATCCCAAATACCAATATATCCACATTACTCCTGAAATTGAATGAAGGAATCTGGTATTGTTTAGTTTAAGTTAACATGAACTCGATAAAGAATTGGGTGCTTTGGACTGGGGACCCCAATACATTGTTTTGTTTTTTTAAGCACTAATTTAAACAGAAACCGAGAACTGTTATGAAGTCATTAGTAACAAATCTCTTGACATTGTTATTAAAAGAAAACAACTGGACTGACAGAATCATGCACCTGTGTATGATAGGAAGTACACCTCAGGCTCTGCTATTATGATTTTAATGCAACTACCTAGTATTTTCAACATGATCACATGATATTTCACAACTTGACAAGAAGCTGCCAGATTTAGTTACTTTTCAGGTTGAGATTTAACATAAAAAAACATGATTAAATTAAAATGATTACACATGTTTATTCATTAAACCTCATATGTGCTGCCCACTGCTCCTTGCATGGTGTGTTCACTTGTGTGTAAAAAAGGATGGGTTAAATGCAGAGGTTGAATTTCCCCTTTGTGGCATTAATAAAGTAATCTTCTTCTTCTTCTTCTTCTTCTTCTTCTAAGTAGTTAGAATTAGCCCTACCTTGACAAAATTAAAATGCTGCTTATATGAATGCATCAATAATAATCCACTAATATATTTGGAATATATAAAACAATTTGCATAACAAGTACTTTTACTTTTGATGCTTTAAGTACATTTTGATGCTGATACTTTTGTACTTTTACTTAAGATTTTGTATGCAGGGCTTTAACTTAGTGGAGTGTGGCAGTAGCGGAGTAATTTGACAGTGTGGTATTAGTACTTTTACTTACTTACTTAAGTAAATAATCTTAATACTTTTCCAAACCAATGTATTAGGGCTAGGCGATATGGACCGAAAGTCATATCCCGATATATTTAGGCTGAATATGGATATCCGATATATATCCACATATTTTTATCACAAAGTGAGAGCAAATGTTCAGTCAAAGTCAAATATGACATGTCACAAGTAGTTTTATTCAAACCGTTTATTTCAGTGAACATAAATAGTGTAGAACAACAGGAGTACTTTTTTTTCAAATCAAAGCTCCATAAAGTGCACATTTAAATAAAAAAAATCTTAAATAAAAATAGCCTATGAAATAAAGTAGGCCAATCTTTTTCTGAAATAAATATATTTATGTGAGAAAAGAATAACAAATATTAAAAAAGAACTAAATATGACACACCCTAGTAAGGGCAGCATTTATATATAAAGAAATAATTTTTTTTAACTATATCGATATATGTGATATGGTCTAATATATCGATATATCTTTTATATCAATATATATCGCCCAGCCCTATACCATACCATACATTACGATACCACATACGTTTTCATTCGTTCAAGAAATTTACAGACAGGTTAAACGTACATGAGACACTTTCCAAAGATGTACAAAACATATCAACAGTCGTGACAAGCAGGATTGCAAAATTCCGTGAATTTTCAAAGTTGAAATCTTTCCATGGGAATTTATGGGAATAAACAGAAATGCATGGCAATAAAACGGTTGAAGATAATAATAATATTATTGAAGATTTGCCCTTAACGGGGAACTTAAATATAGTTTTTGTTGTTCAATGAAAGAATTGATTGTTCAATAAAATAATTAAAACTTGATAAAGTTCTACTTACGAATAAATCCATTCAATATAAGCATTTATATATAAAGAAAGAAAAAAAATTGAACAATATATTGATATACGCGATGTGTTCTAATTCCATATCAAATTTAAAACTATATCTATATATTGCTCAGCCCTACAATGTACATCACCCATGTACTCTGTGCCTTGAACTCCATTTCTTCTTGCTTTCCCAGGTCAGGGACCGTGTGCTTAGATGTCATCAACCAGACATGGACAGCCCTTTATGGTGAGTGTCCCGACTGTGTGTCCATATTAAGTTTCCCCTCAGGGGTCTGTGTGATTATGTGTGAAGAACTTGACACAGTGCCATGAGCACCAGAAAGGTGACTGCGGGCCCCTCGCTAGCAAGTGTGGCCACGTTAGGCAGAGGTGGCCCTAATCTACTTACTGAGGGGACAAGTGAACACTAATGAGGTAATACCCTCAGCCAGCAAGGTCGCAAAACATTCACCTTCGACAGGAATGATTTAGTGTCTGTCAGCTGTGAGAGACAGGGACACGCTCACATGATTGTACTTACTGTTTGTCACCCAGTTGCTCTTCTCACTGTCACCGCGTGTCCCCATGCCCTTCTCCCTATTTCCCCATTAATTCGTCATTACAGCCCCGTCCACATGGTTAGGATAGCTGTTGAGCAATATAAATGGCTTTACAGTGATATCCATAGCAGATGTTTCACCATCCCTGCCTGTTGATTTTCAATGGTGTTCTGGATATGACTCTGAGGCAACCAACAAGTTGTTGGGATATAAAGAGGAAAAGATTTGCCAATAAATATCAATGTCAAGTGAGGCCTGTTTTCAGCCCCTTGCCAGAATTACATTTGTGTCATTTTATCTTTTGTTGTGTACTCGCATAAAATACTGCTGAGTGAAAATCAGATTGGACAAACATTAAAAGAACAGACCAATCAACCAAGCATTGTCTGTAATTATTCTTTACAAAGCCAGAGGGAACAAAGGCAGCTGATTAAATCACCCAAACATGATAATACTGTACAATGCACTGTAGGAAAGTGTTTGTTTTTCCAACTTGAATGGGCCCCACAGTGCCACCTAGGAGATGAGAGCAGAACTGCAGGTTTTTTCCACTAGGCCTCGGCTCTGAGAGAAAGCTGAGGCCTGCTAGCAGAGAGCTAGTGAAAGGGATTAGTGTGCTTCAAGCCTCTGTGAGACTATCAGGCTGAGGACTTTACATTTATGGTCTTGTTGCTAACATGTACACTTTACATCTAACTTTCATGTTTTCAGGTAAGGCCTATGCTTGAACTTGGAATATATAGTGCTTGAAAAGTGCTCAATTTTCCAACATAGTCTGGTGTTACAGTGTATCCACACAGTCACTGATATGAACCAAAAATCTTTTAATATTAGAAATGAAACAATCATATTTGTTTGTTTGTCTCCTGGCATCTCACACCAGACCCTCACCACAATGACAAAGTAATAAATGAATGAGTTGCCATGAGAACTAATCCTTTTTTATGTAAATATGTAGATATTTCCCAAATTAAAGTGTTCTCCCTTGATCAACTGATCATTTTGTTCATTTGATCATTTTTGTTGTTTGATAAGCTTCATATTTCACTGTTTTGTTTAATGATTTAAAGGTTGTCTGTTCTTTGATACCATGAAAGATTTTTTTTAAAACTTCTCTTCTTGTGTTCAGTTGTCATTCAAAGCTAGAGAATCCTCTGTTGATCATTTACTTTGGAAATGAGCAAACATTAAATAATCACGATTAAAACAAACAAGGCCACCATGAACAGCTGGTAAAATAAACAAAATGACAAAGTACATTGATAACTGTGTATGAATCCATTCTGTGAACCTAATTGTTTTTATAGCAACAATTTATATGTGATCATAACGGCTCGGAGGAATTGCATACTTTTGGTTTATCTTGAAAGTGCTTGCTGATTGAACCCAGTAGAATTGTTTCTGACTTAGTGAACTGTTGCCTTCTTCCACAGATCTGACCAACATCTTTGAGTCGTTCCTGCCGCAGCTGCTGGCTTACCCAAACCCCATCGACCCCCTGAATGGAGATGCAGCTGCCATGTACCTTCATCGGCCAGAGGAGTACAAGCAGAAAATCAAAGGTTCAAACTAATAAAAATAAAGTATTAAGTATAAAGTATTAAAACGTCCTCAGCCCGGCACCTTAACATCTACATTTTGCTTAAGTTTCTCCAGCTAGACTAGCCTTTGATTCCAAACCTCCTGAGGTATTTCTTTGGTGTCCAGCCTCTCATTTCAGTTCAGTTCACTTTATTGTCAAGTATGCCACATAAACACATGACACAGATGAAATTGCTGTCCTCTCGGACCCACGGTGCAAACAAGCAAAACAACAATACAGACATTCAAATAGTGCAAAAATATATATAAATAATAAAGTACATAGTACAAGTAAATAATTGCACTTAGCTGCATTCTGACAAAGTCATATTAATAAATGCTCATTATTACTTATTAGTAAGTCAATCAATATGTGCTGTGTGTGAGTCTGAGTGTGTGTTTGTGTGCGTGCATGACTAAATGCATGTGTGTGCATGTTTGTGTATGTATACTTACAGATGTGTATGTGGGGGAGGGAGGGGTGGGTTTTGTCATTTTTATTGTCTGTTTTTATTCTTATTTTTTTTGTAAAGCACTTGTTGCATTTTTATGTATGAAAAGCACTATATAAATTTTGATTGTTTGATTGATTGATGGTAATGCTGGTAGGCTAATTTAGACTTGGTCGGCTGTTACATCGCTCAAAATAAGGTTTGCGGATATTTCTCTTTTTTATGTCCAACAATGGCTCCGTTGTTATTAAAGGTAAAAGCCGACCCCTGCTTTAGAAGATTAGATTATTTCACACAAGTCATTCTGATCAACTATTCCCGTCTGACCATGCTCACTGTTTTTTTTTTCCCCCTCTCTGTTTTTCAGAGTACATCCAGAAATATGCAACAGAGGAGGCGCTGAAGGAGCAGGAAGAGGGTGCAGGCGACTCTTCATCTGAAAGCTCCATGTCTGATTTCTCAGAAGACGAGGCCCAGGACATGGAGTTGTAGTGATAGGAGGGCTCCCCCATCCCGCCTCCTCCTTTAACCCCCCACAGAGACTATATTTGATTTCCTAACCATGAGAAAGCAGACTTATAATATTCATATTTAAACAAGTTGATTTTTTTATTATTATTATTACTACTAAACAAGGATTTTTATGGATATCTAGCCTTTGGTGTGTTTGACAGACACCCCTCCCATTCTGTAGCTGTTTCTCCCTGCACAGATGTCGCCATTGCTTTCACACTCTCTCTCCCCACGTTTTTAAGGTGTGTCACGTAGGCGTAGACAGGAAATCGCCCCGCAAACATCTCATTTCTTTACTCAAATTTCACTTTTTTAAAACATAAAAAGTAAATATGTTTTGACCTGAATCCTAATTTCCTTTCATTTTCCACAAAGCTAATTGATTCTGACAAACATTTAGCTTGTTGCTCCGCTACAGAGCTGCTATGGTCTTGCTTGCCTCGGTGTACAGGTCTACAATACGATCCTGTAGTCAAGACAGTGTTTTTAAGCCGCACAATCACACAGAAGGTGTCATAGCACACCTTATATAAAAAATACAAAAAGTGTAGTGCCAGTAGACACTCATAAATCAACCCTGAATGCTTCCTAAGCATATCTTTTTCTACATATTGATTGAGACATGTCAGCAAAAAAATGTACCTTTCTTTCTCATTTACTTCAGATTCTACCTTGACATGTTACGAAACTTTTTGTTACTTTTTGTAAACTTGCTGCAGCTGCCTGTCTACATGTGCCGCTGTGCAGTTCAAAATAAATGCTAAAGAAGGCCAGGTCTTGGAAAACAAATGAATTAAATACATGCCTCGTTACAGAGTGAGTGACAATGTGGTGACAAAGGTGCGTCGGGTGCTTTCGGTGTTGATTTATGGAACGTACACTAGCTGCACAAACTGTGTGGAAGGATCGTGCACAAAGGCAGTGAAGACAGAAGTGGCATTTGTGGAGTTTCTGGTCAGAGTCAGTTGGTATGATGGGAACTGGAAGTAGATCAGAGCTACCCTTTAACCATCTAACTATATGAATTTAATTTTTCATGCAGCTCGCTCTGTCAGGAGAAGCATCAAACACATTCTAACTGTGCAGGATGCCACTGGCTTTCAATCACCTTTCCCGCTTTAAAAAACAACAACTTTGTAACAATATTATTGGTCAAGAACAACTTTTCAGGTAGAGAAAGAATGTAATTATCACCGTTCCTGGTGAATTTAGAAAACCAGCACCAAAGTCAAGTTTTAATTTAAGCGAAAAAAAAGCAACAAAAATGGTTATATGGTTATTGAGTGGATCTGAGTAAAAATGAAGTGATTTATTGAATATTCCGGTTTGTGTAGTATCGGTCCTCCTCACATTCCACTGTTACCTGGAGTTTGCTCCCATGCATGCCCCTCATCTTGGTCTGACCTGTGGTATGTCCCCCGGCTGCATCAACTGGACTCCCACACTTTATGTCTGCCTACAAGGATCTCTATTAGGAGCACTAGTTTGAAGAAAATTACAAAATAAGAGCCTAATGTATGACATTTTAGGCTTATATTAATTTTGCGTTGAGGGGAAATTCATATGTCCAGATTTGATCTTATCTAAAACAAAACTGGTGTTATTCATTGTTGATTCAAAGTGACGGGATGAGATGTAAATCCTTGATGTGTGGGAAGAAATTGCAATTGCAGCTTTGACTTTTGGCTGTTTTTTTTCCGTCTTTTGTTTCCTGTATTTTTTTTTTCTCCTTTTGCCCGATGGGGGGGTCAACACGTTTGGATTTTTATTTTTTTTTATTTGTGTGTACAGCATCTACCTTGTACAGTGATAAGACACCTCTCTGTAGCCTCATGAAGAGTCAGCGTTGAACCCAAAACACTGACCGAGTGTTACTTGTCGAGGCTGACATGGCAGTCAAACTACCTAGAAAAACCTTGAAATGTATTCACTTCATAGATTGCAGTAAGAATCACTGGTTGCTTTGTGGCAGATTGTGGATCCTGAGTGGGAGATTCAAGGCCGAATCATACATAAAAAGGTCACCTTATCACCTCTGATCTCAACTCCCTCTTCTGTGCCTCATCACAAATCGAAGGGCGACCGTTAAAGAAGTCCCCAAAAACCATGTTTCCAAAAAGGCGTCAAGGTCAAAAACAACAAGAAAAGCACTTTTTTTTTTGTTTTGTTTTTTGGACACATCCTACTTTTAATCACCTCTTTCTGCAATGTGATTCTGTGCAAATTGTGATTTCACGTCTAAATTTCCACTTCTCTGTTGCAGATAAGGGGATTTACCCAGGGCTGTGGGTTTATTTGAGCTAACGTAGGATTGTTAGACTTTTCTGGCTCAGGTTTGAAACACAGTTTGGTTGTATCTTGCGTAGTGATTAACATTTTCACCCGGGACGTACTGAAAGGATGGAAATCATGCTAATATTTGTTGAGCTGTGTTTTTGACAGGATAGTTAGTTTTTCGCTGGGTGTTTGACTTCAACTAAACAACATTTGCTATATGGCTGTATTACAGATAGGGTTAGCTAGTTTGGTACCTGATAAAGCATTCATTGCTCATCTGATTTTTAGTTAGTGTCTGTTGTGCGGTTAATGTAAGATGCTCCATAGACATGCCTGCTTGTCTTCTTCTTGCAGATTCAGAGTTGTACAGATGAGTGTGAGTGATTTCAAACTTGGGTGATGTTTGACCTGTAGTGAGCCTGATAGATCTAACTGTACAGAAATCAAATGTGTGCTTCAGCCCTTTACTTGAGATTGGATTTTCTTCAAAAAACATGATGAAAAAAAAACATATACGCTCATAATTATCACCACATTTTGAATTGAACAGAGACACTTAGTTTGTTTTTTAATTTCCAACATTTATCTGAAGGCTGTTTAAAGCTATGGGATAATGATTTCTCTCATCCAGCCCAGGGAGGTTTTTTTGAATGTTAATGTCGGGGTTAGCTTCCAACAGGACGCAACCATTTTAACTTTTTGTGCTATTCAACATGTTCAAGGCAGTATAAAGCTATGTGAATGTTTTCATGTGTTCAGTGTTTGGGGTGACATTTGTGATCCACATCCACTCAAACAGAACAAACCTGCAAACTGTGTGCAGATCCCCACTCTCATAATTTGGCTTTTGTTTTCTCCTCTAAAGCTGCCTATAACTGTTTATTTATTCATTAAAGAGACCTCCTTTTTTTGTTTTTAATCTTGGTCGTGAAGCGCCGCTGTTTTAAGTTATGGATCAACTAAACTATCACACTGATGAGAACTTTTTTGTTTTAAGTCATTCAGATTGGAATCCTTGTTTTACTTTACATTTGTGCAGTATTGTACTTGAGTGCTGAAAATACAGTATATCCGAGTTGAGAATTGTAATAAAAATAGCACATTATGATGCAATGGTGCAACAGGGAACTAATGATATTTTTGTCTTTTTCAAAAACAAGACTTTTTTTGTGTTTGGGTAAAATCCTAGGTTTGATTTTCAGCATGATTTGAATCTGCTGGGCAATAAATTGATGATATACTCAGCTGTGGCCTGGTGATGCTCTGGTAAACATGACAACCATCTAATAATTTCAGTGCCCTCCCTTGTTCTCTCTCTTTTTTTTTTTAATGCTCTCCACATTTACTTATTCAAGGTCAAGAGAAATAATTACTGCCTTTGTGTTTCAGGTTGTCTTTAACCCCAGTCCAGAACTAAAGAAAATCAAACCAGTGAATGATTATGCTTCCCATTGCAACTTGAATTCTAAATTATTTTTTGAAAAAGTGTGGAAAAATATGTTTATTGTGCTTTTATTTAATTCCCTTTTGGCTTTCTCCCCTCCTCATCATCTGCTTTAAGACCACAGGTGTACAGATGTCTTAACTACCCACAGTTTTAAACAGCAACTCCACACAACACAACACAACCACATTAACATGATTGACTGGGCCTCAAATTTCTACCTGCAAGCCTGCAGAGAAGCTCCAGTCCAGAGCCATAGCCCCGCACCCGGACTCACACACTCCCCCCCTCACACCCTGCCGGATACAATAAGGAACGAAGGGCCTCAGCAAAGCGAATGGACTGCTGTCATTAATCCATAGACAGGACGTCCAGGGCCCGTCCTCCGTTTTTATCAGCACAGCTGCAGAGAGCCAGCACCCTGACCCTGTAATATCACCTCCCCCCTTCTGTGTTGACTGTGTCTCCTTGTGCACTTGCATGCTTCTGGTGTGGAGTCGAGGCTCGCTTGGTGCACACCTCCCATTCTGTCTTGTGCTTGTGTGGATTTGTGCCCCGTGCTGGCCGGCCTACTGCTGCCATCAGGGGATTTAGCAGGCACACACACACGGCATGGAAAATGGCAGGTTTTTTTTTTATAGAAACTATGTATTTGTTACCTAGTGTGTGATAACTTGAGGGTTAAAAAGTCAAAAGGTTTATTTTTTGTTTTGTTTTGAAAAGTCCATCCTTGGTCTTATTTTTATCACCCTCTTTGCCCTCCTCTTGTTTTTCTTTGCATTGTGAAGTGGGCATGCTTGTCAAAAAGACAAATGCTCTCTATTAATAGGCTTATAACCTCATAAATAGTTGTGTATAAAATAAACTGTTATAACTTCTTTTTTAATAAAACATTCAATGTGTATAAAAGGTCTTTGTCTGAGGTTGATGATTCCCATGTTACATCCAAATATAATATATACAGTGTGATCTGTTAAATCCTCAGTACAAAAAACATCAAAAGCATATGTTGCATATTTATACATGATTTCTTGACATCCTGTGTATATTTTCATGCTGCTTTTTCCTCTCCTTTTTCTGTTTCGTGCAAGTTGCAGCCTGTGGACCCTTATCTTATGATAGGTGTATGTCTAAATCTTCCTTAACTTTATCTCAGTGGGCTGACTTCCAGCTGTGTCACACTGTAAAAAATGTTTGTAGAAATGACAGTAAAACACTGTCAAATTACATCAGAAATGGGTCGTAAAATTGAACATTGTACATCACAGTAGTAGATACTTTTAATTACTGTCAATCAAAGAATAGCATAAAACTTTAAATTCTACTGTCATAAACTGTAGAAAACACACAGTTGTGCTGTAAAAATAAACAATTTTCATGTAAATATAATGGAGAAATACCATGATGACACAATTATCCTGAAAGTAATGGGATTATTCAGTATAAATTACAGTTTTTTTGCTGATATTTACATGTACATACGCTCACTGTATTTCTTACGGTGAAGTTCTGGCAACCACAGCTGCCGGTATTTTACCGTAAATTAAACTGATTTTTTTTTTTACAGTGCAGATGGCTGAAATATCCTCATCTGAATGTTTAAGGTGAACAACACTCTTACACTCCTCTCCGCTCACTTACAGAAATAATCATCAGATGAACTGATTATAACCATTGAATTTTATATATTTTAAGCCATGTTGGCAATATTTTAACCCTTTGATGCACAATATGGGTCTAAAGTGACCCGACTGAGGTTTTAATTTTCTATATTTTTGCAATAAATTAATTTCATCATTCAGTATTCCAGGTTTTCCTCAATCAATTTGTTTTTGATCATCATACATCCTAATTTTTTGTTTTTCATTTCTTACTTTTTGTATCAATACGCTTCTAATGCACAACATGGGTCAAAAAAGTCATTATGGGGGTATGGTGTGTATAATTTTAAGAAAAAATTAATTTAATCAATTTTGGAATAAGGCTGAAACAAAAAAAAGTTTTTAAAAAAGTGAAGCGCTATGAAAACCTTCCAGATACACTGTATGTGTGCCAAAATGATACATAAACATGTTAAATAGATTAAATATATGAGTGTGGAAAGTAACTATTTGAAACAACTTACTATTATTATAGTATTAGGTCATGTAGTTTTAAATCAAATTTGGATGAATGAGTCATTTTTGACCCATGTTGTGCATTAGAAGTGTTGTCCAACGTATAATTTTATCAGCCAGGGGTGCAATGTAACTAAGTACATTTACTGAAGTATTGTACTTAAGTGCTGTTTTGACATACTTGTACTTTACTTGAGTATTTCCATTTTATGCCACTTTATACTTCTACACCACTTTTTTTATTTCACTACATTTATTTGACACTTATAGTTACTACACGGTCACCCATAATGCTGGAATAATGTTTTCAGACACTTGCTCTGTTAATCGTGGTTTCATTTTCATTGCGATATGTTTGGAAGAGATTGATTAATACAGTTTTGAGAAGATATACACTTTATCTGTCAAGAATAAATCACATTGTCACAATCATTTCATGGAAAGAAGTAAAAGATATTTTATTCCAACTTTATGGACGACCATGTACTAACTTTTAATTAAAAAATAAGAAAAAACATGATATGCTGATTTGATATGACGCAGTACTATACTACTAATTTAATAGTCTAGAGCTGAAATGATTAATCGACTAATGGATTAGTCAAAGGACATAAAAGTAATGGCAGAATATTTTGATAATCAATTAGTCAGTTATTTTTTCATGCAAAAAGTGCAGAAAATCATGTTTTCAGCCTCTCATATTTGGAAATGTTGTGTTTTATATCATATTAACCTGAATATCTTTGGGTATTGCACCAAGAAAGCAAACATTTAAAGACGTCATCTTGAACTTTGAGTATCTTTGATATTCCATTTCCATGATTTTTTGATATTTTATAGACCAAAAGATAAATTGATTATTCTAGAAAAAAATTTTTGTCAGACTAACCAAAAATAAAAATAATTATTTGGCTATATTAGCATGCAAAATATCTTAAATTGGCTCCATGTTATAAACTACAATATTAAAATGCTCTTACTAGTTGTTAGTGATAAATAACATTGCAAAAGGACTTTTACCTTTTACATTTTTCTGCATTTTACTTAAACAACATTTTTAGACCATGCTATTTCTACTTCTAAGGGATTTGAGTACTTCTTCCACTTTTGGCCATAATGAACATTTTACATGATCATATATGGGGGAAAAAAATTCCCCAGGCCAGCAACACATTTTTATATTTAGTCAGTTTTCACAATTATGCCATCGCAGCTCCAAAACTTTGGAATGAATTGCCGCTGCACATCAGACAGGCCTCCTCACTGTCTCATTTTAAATCTCTTCTTAAAACCCACCTCTTCTCGTTGGCTTTTAACACCACGTAGAGTGTTGATTTTATGTTGATTTTATGATTTTTTGTTTTTATTGTATTCATGCATATTTTATTTTGTGCGGGCAGTACATTTTACATTTTATTTTATTTATTTTTATCCCATTTTTAATGTATTTTATCTTACTGTTCTATTGTTTACTACATCTCTTTGTATTGTGTTATGTATTTATTGTTTGTGCAGCACTTGGAACACTGGAAACCTCGTGTTTGCTAAAATTTTGCTATATAAATAAAGTGGATTGGATTGAATTAACTCTTACATTATGTGATGTGTGTTGTATTCTGTGTTCCACAGACAACTGGCCTGTCACAGCAGCACTTCCACCAGGTGTCAGTGTGGCTCTGCACTCCACTGTGTCACCACTCTCCACTTCCATGTCTCAGTCAGCTTGTACAATATGGGCCACTGTTTGCATGATCCCTGTGAAACTTGAGAACGAGGTTAGTACCCCAGTCTGAAATGAGGGTGATGAATGACTACAGCTATCCAAACACACACACACACAAACTGGCTTCTGAGTTTCCCTTCAAATCCAACATTAAAATTCAGTTATTGGAAGTAATTCTACATTACATTGAGTGAGTGACTCTCAACCCTTTCAAAGTGCTGGTTGGGTTTATATAGCATTGCATAAGTCTTGTATACTGTGGTGCCAAATCTGCTAAGCATCTGAGCTTCTGACTAGGGTTAGGGTTTTATTTTGAAGGGGACATTGGACTGTGTGAGATTAACCTTGCAGTGAGGGCAGCCTTCACATGCAAAGATGGATGCAGTTTCACAAAGGAGCCAGGTGAGGGCGCTGTCTCATTCATCCTCCTCAATCCTCTGCTGCACCCCCTCTGTATAATCACAGCAGGAAAAAATAAATGCTGTGACATAAGGCTGTTTAATCCCCTCTACTCTGAAAAATGTATTCTGTCACGCAGCAATCTGCTCTCTCTTTCAGTTTGTCTTCAATTCTGTAGAGACATGAAATTGCTCTCCGGTTTGATGTTTCTTAGATGTTGCTTTTTGTTGTCTGCCTGGTCCATGTTACAGTCGTTTCCTTGATCTCTGTAATGCATACACAAAAAAGGGTAGGCAAAATATAAAGAACGTCCTGAGATGAAATGTAGTTAGTGCTTGAGTGAATACACATTTGTGTTTGAGCTTTCTTGACATTGTGCTGTCTTTTAAGTGCTTTTAAGATAGAGTAAATTGCCTTACAGTACATTTAAAAGTACTGTGCTCTTCCTGTATACACACACCTCCATCTCCGTACTGTACATCCTGTGCCGGGCCACAAGCTCCAGCCTGTCCAGATCAGAGCCCTAGAGGGTCTTCATCGCGGCCAGGAATGTAAGCGAAGTGATCGACACGTGTCTGTTTCAGTAAAAGATACGGCTGTTATAAAGGAAGACGTGTTCAGAGCTAAAGCATTTCAGCACAGTGAAACACCATACTGGTGTTACAAATTTAAGGAGTACTTCAGAAATTCGGTATTGCACTTCCATAGAGTACAGAGACCTAGAGGAGACAGAAAAAAACAGCAGAGGTCTGACTTGTATCCCTAGTTTGAGTCAACCTGAAAAAACAATGGTTCCTACAACTGACACATTATATTTGACCCAATCTGCTGATTTAAAACCCTCATCCAGGACTGAATGAAAGAAGTGGATGTAGCTACCACGATGTCAGCCTTGGTTTGAAGACTACAGTTTCGATGCCTCAAGTTTGACATTTTCCCCATTGCAACCTTGGTTTTCTTTAGTCAGAAGTGATTGTGTTAAAACAGAGGCTGAAGTTATTTAGCTACCTAGGATAGCAAGGTGCACCTGAAATTAGAAATAAAAAACAGCCGACACCTTAGAACCGAAAAAGACATTTTTAGGTGACCAAAATGTTCCAATCACCTTACAGAAAACATACAGTTAAACGTCAAAGTTTTAAGACAAAAACACACAGTGCGCTGTTGTAGTAACCTGTCTATAACAAGGTTGCCATGTCCAAAAGCACTCTCTGCTTTATCATTTGATTTACTTTAAATGGGACCATAATTTACAAAATGAATACAATGCTGTATTGAAAAAGACTTGAAACTAGTGAAACTCATTGGGAAAATATTTACTGATTTGATAAATCAAGTGAGAAGTAGGGTCATTTTCATATAGACTTAGATACAATCTGGCTTCTTTTTGCAACCAGTGGAGTCGCCCCCTGTTGGCTATTCTAAAGAATGCAGATTTAAGCCACTTCCTCACTAGCTATACTTCACTTGCCCTCATCTTACAAACTCCACATAGTTTTTTAATGCAGAATTTAATGTCTCAATGATCCAGTTTTAGTTCATCTTACTGCTTCCTGTGATACTTGCAGCCACAATTTTGCATCCCTTCTGGTGAGTTTTCTGTTTAATAAATAGTATCTGAGGCGTAGGTCAGAGTGGCATGATGGAAGAATGTGGAAGCAGTAGCTTGGACAACCTCTCTATCATTTCAACCCCCATGGTTGAGGACTATTGTTCACAGTGGACTCTTTTAGCAGTAGAAAACCCAGCCCTCTGTTTTCAACCTTCTCCTGCATCAAAAGAGGAGGAGGAGGAGGATGGAAGGAAGAAAGGAGGGAGGAGAGGACGAGGCTATCTGTCTCTCCACCGTCCTGACCTCCAGAAGTCCAGCAACCTGAGATCCTCAATGAAATATTTAAAGCTTCTGTTTTATCCGCAGTGCGTTGGTCAAGACAAACTGTGGTCCTCCATGACGTAATGCCAGTCGTCTGATTGGTCCTCACCGAGCAGGGTGGTCAGCTGACCTGTGCCGCTGTGGCCTTTTAAGGCATTACAATGCCCTGAGGCTCCACATTAGGCTCATTGGCTGTCTGCTGCAAGTTATGATCAATCACTGTTGGCTGCGGTATTTTCCATAGCAAAGCTTTTAGCAGTAAATCTACCGTATGCGTATGTGCATTCTTTAATGAAGGAGCAAGCAGCTCAAGTTATACTCATCTATGTTTAGAGAAGAGTTGGTATAACTGTTTTCCATCATGCCTAGTTTAACAACATGAGGCCTGCACCAATGGAGGTGCAATCAAAATATAAAATATTTTCTGTTTGACCAAATGTAACTGAAATATGCTTGTTTTGTTGCATCGATTGTGGATTTTTTTACCTCCTAAATCCTTTCTTTTCTCATCCCCCAACATGCCCCGCTGCTGCTGGTGAGCTGACAGCCTGTCAGCCAATCTGGGTGAACCATCACCAACATGCTGTGTTGGGTTTCTCAGGCCGAGGCTGTGTGGCAGGCAATGGGCTTTCTCAGGTTACAAGCTCTGTTTCACCGGCACAGTGGGGGGTGGATGATGATGATGATGAGGATGATGAGGTGGTGGTGGTGCAGCAGCAGCAGCAGCAAGCAATACAATGATCCCCGGGTCTTTACTAATAGATGACCCACTGATTAACATGCCCCCACCCACCACCCACCCATACACCCTTTTGCTGCAACAGTAGCAGACAGCAAAAGGCCGTACTGGTGGTCACGGTGCTGTAGGAGACCCTGCAGAAAGTGGTGTGTATGCACACAATCACTGGTAGGGTGTGTGTGTGTGTGTGTGTGTGTGTGTGTGTGAGGGAGAAAGAAAACATCAGATAAAAACATATTAATATAAATTAAACGTTGTTCTGTTGATCAGTTTTACTTTTATTACAAAAATGCATATTTGTCTCTTTGTGTGTGCTATTTAGTGCTATTTACCGATCTATATTATTATTGTGCTGGAGATATCTGCTGAAGATATGCCTTCTCTCAAATGTAATGGAACTATATGATACTTTTGCTTGTGGTGCCAAAAATACATTGAAACTCAACAATATGTCTTTCCAGAAAGTATGATCTGGTTGCTGAAGATAATCCACAGACCTTGTTGTGAGATTTTTTCATGTAAGAAATAAAAAAGCAAAATTTTCCAAGGTTTTATTCGAGGGAATGCAGATAACTCCAGCAGCTCACATTAAAACAATCTAGATTTATAACGACAAAAACAAGTATTTTTTTTTAATTTTGGTGCAAACTGTCCCTTTAAGCATCCCTTAAAAAGCACTGGTTAATTGAAAGATGTGTAATATTGTTCCCCTATTTCATGACCTTATTTTTACTGTCATTTTTTCATGTTTTTATTTTCCGGAATAATGATGCTGCACGTGCTGAGGACTGTCAATAATCCCCTGTTCAGTAATCCCTCTGCAGAAGTAACGCCAGTTGGGGCTAAAATATAATTTCATATCAGGAGAGAATTAACATTTTCTCCCCAAAAAAGAAATTGGTAGCATTTACTCCATTACTGTTTGATTTGATATATTTTTTAAATGATTTATTTATTTCATTTCCCGCTATTTCATTGCATTTGTTTTATGTATTTTTTTTAGCATGACTAATACTTAGAATAAATTCCAAATGGCTAAATCATTTTAATGACTGTATCGGATGTGAATTTATGTGGAGAGCTTTGATGAAACTATATGAACATTTTTCTCGGCTTTTTCTCGGATTTATGGTGAGATGATGCTCTTCATTTTTTCTGGAGCCCTGCCCTGCATCCCCAATAAAGTGATCTCTATTGTTGCCATTTGTTTTGGAGCAGCAGACTATATCTTGCCGCATTATTATTTCATCCCGCGTCCTATCATATGGCCTGGATCCCTTCACGGGAGACGGGTGGCGGCACACAAACGCACAGCGTCCATCTGATCCCTCCGCTGGCACCTGTTTCATGCGGCTCCTCCGGCAGGACATCACAGAACCAAATGAGTGTTTTAAATATTCATCGAGGGGCTACTCATCTCCTATACAAGCCGGCCTCTCGCGCAGATGATCCGCGGCTCCGGTTTCAGCTTTTCCAGGTGGAAACCACGTCAGGGCTTTGGAGACGCTCCGGGCTGCGGCTCCTCAGCGCTGAGCAGCAGCGGCGAGTCACCGCGGATTGATTTCACTGCCGCTATCCACTCTGAAAGGAGTGTAACCAAACCCAGCCCCATCACCTCTAAATATTAGACGAGTTTTGTCCACCTAGTTATCTGCCTAATTATCAACAGCAGGTAAATGGACTCTGACTGGCCATCAGAAAGGAGCTTGCCCTCATATATTAGGCCTCCAAAAGCAGACAAGGTACAAACCTTCAGCAGGGGCCTCTCTGATGCAGCTCCGTTAAACCTGGGGATGCGGAGCAACACCAAGGCCCCAGAAGGCCCAGAAGAGGACACCCGGCCTCCATCAGGCCAACATCAGGTTGTATGGTTTTAACTAGAAGGGTTTTAATGACAGATTCGTGAACAAATAGACAGAAAATAGCTAATATTAATAGGGAAACACATTATGTGGCTACAGCAAAATAGTCCCACTTTGGGGTTGCAGCAAAGGTATTTTTCCTGTTTTTCCTCGGACAGGAAATCTTATGCAATATGCACGGAGTAACCACTAGTGCAGGCTTTAAATGCACTATTTGATAATCATTAACCATCTGGACGTGGTCATTTGATCCTGCAGCATCTCGACCCAAGAACTGCAGCCTCAACAGCATCAGCCGACTCACACTAATCCCGGGATGGAGGGCTGGGGGGCTGGGAGGCTGCGCCAAATAGTCTATCTGATACACTCGGGTTAATATCTGGAAATGCAACGGCAAAATATATTGAAGAGAAGCAGTCCGTTTAATGACGGAGCCTGTTTGTTCTCCATATTTTCTAGCAGGATTCAGAGGCCTGTGAGGGAAAAAACTGGTATAAATATAAATAATATGTAATTTTATCAAACAGTCTCTCTCTCTCTATGGCACTGTATTTCTCTCCATTGAGACAACATTGTATTCTGCAGGTGCTGCTGAGGTAAACTATTGACCTACTCATGCACCTCAGGCCTTTAGGCCTCCTCTCAGCTGCCTGTAAAGGCCTTTTAGGATAAAAAAGAAAAAGAAATGTTAAATTTCAGCAGTAAATGTCTCAAGAAGAATATTAGATGTTACATTTAGATCAAAATATATTTATAAATTACAACAAAAATCACTATAACGCATGACGTCTGATAGCATGAAATCAAAATGAAATACAAATAATAACTAATATATAGATATTTTCAAATCGTATCTTGTAACCTGAATGCCTACTTTAAAGCTGTAGCCCATTTCCTTTTTTGTTGACGTTTTAAAAAAATATTTGAATTAACTGGACAAATATAAATTCAAGTGCAAAACTAAAACATGAAATAAAATATGAAACTGAGTGATATTGAGCCCCAATGGCAGAAAGGCGTCCGTCTTTCCTCGGGTTGGGACATTCTAAACAGGGGGGTTGGTCCAAATGCTTCATCAGGAAGTAGTTTAATCCGGAGAGACAAAACCAATCCTCCTCTGCTCACACTGCAGCAGTCCCCGGGTTAAAACAGCACCACTTTAAAAGGTCTGCAAAGACACCCACCCGGTACCCGAGGCCGTGACGCAGCAGAGACACGGGCGGTTTGGATAATTGATTTGGGGGCTGGAAATGTGTCTTTTCTACCGGACAAATCCCTGGACTCAGTGCCTAAACCAGGTGGAAGGAGACTGGAGGGAAGCTGTTTGGGTCCAGAAAAGATCCACTCTTATGAACACAGGTACACACCGGTGCGATTTGTACCCTTCGAGGCTCTGCTAGTTCAAAGAGTAGTGTTCAGTTTTATATCTAAAAGTAAACTGCATATGTTTTACATTTAAAATATAAAAGACAGATTCTCACTCGGGGCTCAATTTTAAAAATACACATCTGTAGCATGAAAAGTTAAAATATAAATTCTATAAATTCACGTGTAGATAATGTATCAGTGCTGCAGCTGTAATTTTAAAAGCTTTACGCGCAGAATATTAAACTAGTTTCACATTTTTTATGGGATGTTTTTCTTCCCACATTCAGTGCTGTAGCCAGCTCACTCCTCAGTGTGCCTGCGCCTTTAAAAAGGTGCACAGAGCACCTTTCTTTGTGCCAGTGTGCAGCCAGGACGCGCAGGTAAAAGGGAGGAGGGTGAGTTTGGAGAGAGAGGGAACCTGCAGCAGAGAGGGGAGAGGAGAGGAGAGGAGCGCAATTGACATTTGATACTCAGGAAGTTCAGGACGCCGCTTGGATTTCTTTTGTTTCATTGTAATTCTGCAGTCCTGCTGCGGGCAACACGGACCGGAGGCTTGTGTTGCCTCAACAAGACTTTAATAGTGGAACTCTTTAAATGATAATAATAGGTTAAGGACTAAAAAGTCTCATGGGTTCGACTTCAGTGCAGTTTGTAGCTTCAGGTGTGACGCACAACGATGGACTCGGAGGAAGGTATGAACTGCTTTTTGTATTTTATCCTTTTAGATTATTAATTACGGTTTTATACCTTTCAAACAACATAGTCAGGGAGAAATACGCATCAAAAAGAGGAAACTTAAAATGTAAAAAAAAGGAGAAAATGTTGGGATTAATACTCGATGACATAGCTCATTCATCCTGAAAAAAATGTCCCACTCTTCTCTAGTTTTGGGGGATTTAGTCAATTTAAAAACAGAAAACAACTGTAGACGCAATTTAATTGTAATCTACTGCAGGGTGGGACTATTTTTGGTACCATCTTCTGTTTAACCCACAAATAGTCCGAATTTGTTAAAGAAAAAAAATGCAGTTTTACTAAATTACATTATCTGCCGTAAATTAAACGACCTTGTAGCTGTTTTAATGTGTATTGTTTCCGATAATGGCGCAGGATGATATGCACATTAATCATATTACACCTGCTTTTTTCCAACTGCAATAAATACTGAAGTACCACGGTTTAAACAGCCTAATCCTATGGATTAATACCGGTAAAAAAAAACCTTAAAAAAAACATTTTTACGCACATCCATAGAGATGGTATGTAGAATATATATAGTCTAATAATTATATGAGGTCATTGGAAAAGTCATCAAATTTTACATACTAGCAATAAAACAGTTTGTTGTTAGAATAAGAATATTAACATATTTTTAAAAAATAACATTATTCCAAAGTAGCTGCATCGCACTTTTCTCTATTAGTTTTTTGTTTTAAAATAGGATTTTCGTGTCGTTCTTAAAGCCCATTTCTTTTCAAACCGGACATAGCGTCAAATACTTGAGGTTGCATGACTGCTGGTGAATGTGAATCTTGCTGCAGGACTTAGAGGAGCGATAAATCCTCCTGAAATAACCGTGAAGTTGAGGACTTGTAGACTCCCGATTCAGACAAATGCGATTAACTGAAGGGGCTTTGGAGCTGCAGCTGAGGTTAAATTAACGGTGGCAGAGACAAAAGCCAGTCCGGCCCATGCAATGTTAACATTTCAGTGGAATAAAACCCACGCTAATACATTCACATGCTGCTTAATAATGAAGAGACGAATTATTTTGAGCATCAATATTCATTTAAGATGCGTTGCCATAAACAAAATCTAATTTTTAATCATTCACTGGAATATTCTGATATCAACTGACATTTTTATTAGTATATTTCCTTATAAAATGTATACTACTATTACTATTGATCATTAAGGAGTAATATATGGAATATTTACAGTGAGTACTGAAGCTACGTATTTACTGAAAATGTTCAAACCTTAAAAAATATAAATTTTCTCATAATTTATATGTTTCTATAATTAATCTGATGGAAAAAAGGGTGTTTCCTGTTTATATAAGCTAATGCAGATGGGCTGTGTATTTTAACAGCTGGCCTTGATGACATATCAAATCAAGATGACTTTGTATGTCATCTATTATCCAGATAACTATCCAAACAAAGTGAGTATTTACAGAAGGATAAAAAAAAAAAGATTATATCTACATGAACCGACATGCTTTGAATTTACATTAATATAATCTTCCAGAATTACTATAAAATCAATTTAGTAATATATTCCTGGGCTATGCAATGCATTTAGTTTTTCATCTGTGTTACTGCCAGGGTTCTTATGTCTTAATATACTTAAAAAAATCTCCTGAAGCTCCATTATTAACTAATTAAGGTCTATGGGAAAACGAGACATGGGCAACCCTTTAAAGGACACAGGTTCTTTTCAACTTTTAGTGGTATTGATTTCTGCAGGAAATGGCAATGGGAGTCTTGCTCAGGGAGCCATTTGGGCGTCTGAGGAATCACTTAGTACATGGTTTGATCGCTGGGATCAATGGGAGCTCCGCACTCTGCAGGGCCCAGGGTGAGAGAGCTAATGGCTGAAGCACAGGGTGGGGCGTCTGAGGGCGGTTAGCCTCTCCGATTCGGATTATCTGCAGCGCAAAGATGCTTTTGACAACACATCCAAGGTCAGGAGATGGACTCAAGGTTATCACTCGGCTGCAGTTATTGTCTTTCATCATTTGTGTGGGTTTAATATGTACATTAAGCCGTTTCTATTGAGATAAATTAAGTGAGAAAGTGGCGTTAGTTGATTTGCTGCAATGTCCACATCTGACTCTGATGGCAGCCATTTTCTGAGAGAAGAGATTTACCAGATCACAAGGGACCTGGGTTTTAATTTAACTTTTATAGGGAGATATTTATCTTCAAAAGCATGCTCTAGTTCTAGAGAAGAAAAGAATGATTCATTTTGCAAAATTAAGAATAAGGGTGTCTAAACTATTCAGTCTTGAAACATAAAATGCTTTACACTTGCTGTATAGATGAGCTGGCAGTGTGTCTTTGTTTTGCAGCCATAGAGAACACTGTAGGGACACTGTTACAACGCTAATCTACAGCGCAAATTAAGAGGTCAAGTTTAGGGTGTCACCCTTCGGACAAGTTGGGGGTGGGAGGGGAGAAGGGCAGAGTGAGGGCATAAAGAGATTATAAGACCATAAGAGCCCTCTTTGCACCAACCTTATGCTGCTTATAATATTTGTTTCCTCATTGACAAAATAGAAATATAGATTATTTAAGCATACTTTATCAGTTGCATTCAGTTCAGTGTAGGGCTGGGCGCCATGGAGAAAATCAAATATCTCCATAAAGAATACATTGATATGGACGATGATATAAGATTGACTCTTGGTTTCACAAAATATTTATGCAATGAGATTTTTGATAAATAATAATAATCAGTAATGCGAATATAATGACTGAATGGGTAAAGGCAAATAATAGATCAGTTAGAACATTTTACTTTAATGCAGCCTTTGAAACCAGCAAAAGACAACAGTTACGATATTAAAATATATGAAATCTAAGAATATATCTAGTGCCATATCGATATAATATGACCCTAGTTCAGTGTTATCCCACTGGAATCAGATTTTCGTGCATGATGTATGTGCAAAATCTTGTCCTACAGGTTTTGTATCATATAATAATCTTGTAAAATAACCCTTTGCTGTCTCATACGTGCCTAAATATAATATTTGTTTACACGCGGTATCAGAAAAGTGACTTGCTTTATAGTTTCATCAGCTGTCAAACGTAACTCTCCTTTCCTAGAAGTCTAAAGAGGGCAGTGCAGGTGATTAGCAGAAGCAATTAGAAGAGGATGTTTTCTCACTCCTTGAGATTGACTGGAATTATATTTAGTCGCCCACATTGAGACACAGTAGCCTTTGACCTGTTACTCAACCCGGGGATCAATCCCCTGCAGTGCAGCGCGTCTAGAGTCGAGCTGCGCCACTGCAACACTGCAACACTGTGCACATATTTACGTCTGTTGGTGCTCCTCTTCCTGTTTCACATCTCTGTCCTTACTTCTCTCACTTTCTCTCTCCAGGCTGTTGTTTCTGCTCTCCTCAGGAGGGTCGCTGGTCTAGTTTGCATAGCTTTGCTTCACTGTGCTGACTGTCCTCACAGGCTGACTGGCTGGCCTAGGTGTTGGGGTGATAATGACTCCTGTTCTGTGTATGGCACTGGTAGAATTCACTGTGAGAGCTCACTATCAGTGAATTACCATAGGGCCATAAACAGAGCAGAGAAAGAACCACTTGATGATGCCCGTCCATAGCGGCTTACTGTCTGTGGCTCTGCTCTCCTGTGCTTGTGGGTGGGGTGAATGTGATGTAATGACTCTGGTGCGGTTGCATGAGGCGAGTTGCGCACGTCTCGCTGGCTCCTTCGACGTTTCTCTGTCCTGATGCGCCTCTGTAACAGCAGCTGCTTGCATTCGGATGCAGCCGCTCCTCTTCTTTGCCCATTTTGGCACTAGCACATTTTTGCTTCTGTATATATACTTTGAGCAATTATGTGTAGTGCCAATATAGGAAGAGACAGATTTTCATCGCTTTTGCATAATCGTGATATTCTCTGTGTTTGCACGTTTTGTTTACAAATTGTCGTCTGAATTCTCCTCACTGTCCCCTGTAAGGCATTTTCTCCTTCCAGTTGTCCTTTCATGTAATTTAGTCTTCATTTCCGCCGGTGGATGTGGATTTGAAGACATGTTATCAGCACAAGAGACTATTTCATAAAGGTAACGCTTCAGATTCGTGCCATCTCATCCTTGTGTCAATCTGATTCACTCTACATCCCGAGAATCCATGTTGGGGGCTCACATGGGTCTGAAGAGGCCCGGCGGCTCTCTGGTGGTGTTTGGCAATGGTAGAACTCACACTGGTGAGGTAGATGGATCCGGTGGTTCTAGACTTGCCAACTACTGCTTGAGAGCGTCCACCAGCTTGGGAAAAAAAGGATGCAGAGGCAAAACCAGCCGTCCAGTCCCAAGTGGAGAAACATCTTGAGGATATTTTAGTCAGTGAGAGAGTGAGTGAGTGAGTGGCTGATGGTGGTGAAGGGTGGGGTGAGACTCTGTTCCTCCCCTGCGCACCCCAGCCTCAAAGCTCCAGATACGCTGTGAAGGACAAGTCTGCGTAGCGGTCAGGGCGTAGAATATACCAGACCCGGGTCAACAGAGGCGATGTTTGGAGAAAGATGTGGAGATACATGGTAGCAAAGGATTTTTAAGCTTTGAGAGAACTGAAATGTGGATTTTGAGAACATTGAGTACATATTTTTTGTAAATTCTGTGTAAATCTGATACATATAATGTCTGTTTGTAACATATATATATATATATATATATAAGGCCATAGAAGATGTGTAGCTGCTAAAAATCAAGAACGAAATGAGACCTCCAGACAAAAATCAATATAAGTGTTTCTTGAAACAAGAGTTTCAAATGCGATCAATGCAAAAATGTCTATCAGCACCTCTTTCCTCAGATGAAACTGCTTGTTGACCATCTTCCTCCCCAACCAAGATATCATAACATGTCAGTGTTCAAGCTGTTCAAGAGTTAAACAATTAGTCAAGAAAATATTACTTGTTCACTAGTTTGATAATCAATTTATAGTTTAAGTCATTTAGAGAGCAAAAATGAGAAACATTTTATTTTTAAATGATCAAATTTGAGCATTTGCTGTTGCTATTATCTGTTTTATATGACATGTCATTTCAATATCTTCAAAATGACCAATTTCCCTACCGAGTTTATGGTCTCAATCGCTAGTTTCTACAAGACAGCATGATGCTCTTTTTGTAACTTAATGTCCCATTTAGAGTAAAATAGAGGATAAAGCAGAATATGCTTCAGGGCGTGGCTACCTTGAGATTGATGGGTCGCTACCACATTGCACGTTTTTGTCTTCGAGCTTTGACCCTTTTACAGTGTGTTTACAGTTCATGAAAGTTAATTGTAACGTTTTGGTCACCTAAAAATGTCTTTTCGGTTGTAGTAAGACACTCTCAGGAGTCGGCATTTTGGACGCACATTACTAACCAAGCTATCTATCTATGACTAGCGTTAGCTGATAACTTAGCGTCCTCCTCCCAGCTCCGCCCTCTCGTCCAAATATGGTCACTTCTGGCTCTAATAAACCAAGATGGCGACCGCCCAAATGTCAGACTTGAAGCTTCAAAGTTGTTGTCCACAAACCAATGTGTGACATGATAGTAGTTTTGTTCTTTCATACAGTCTATGCTTGGACTTCAGGAACTTGTGAAGGGCATATTACCACAAATTATTTTTTCCTGACGCAGTAGAATAACTAATGTTTTAGTTGAAAATAGTATTAAATGCTGAAGAAAATCTTGCATCCCTGCATGCATTTGAGGAACAAACTGATGGGTTGTAGTTTCTTCCATGCCTATAATGTTACGATGATAATGGATTCCTCTGTTCAACAGTCAGTCTTGTCTTCGGGTTTGACAAGTTGAGTTAGATCAAGTGAGTCCGTTCCTGACTCACTGGTCGACTCCACGTATAGAGGTTCAGCTATTCCGCCTTCAGCCAGCCATCAGGGGGTTCCTCTCTTAGCTCCGTGGCATAATTGGCAAACCGTGTGGTGTCATCTTACCCTTCTCTTTCAATGCGGCCTTTTTCCCTCCTCCCTTTCCCAAACGAAAAAAGGGTGGAGAGCGAGGGAGTCTTTCTCAGATGTTGGTCCGGTTTGCTGTAACAGTCCATTGATAGTTATGGCTCGAAAAGCTGCTACATACTGATCTCCATATATCTGGGTCAGGGTCTGCTAATGTAGGTGACAGGGGGATCTGGGGATTAAAACCTCTTTATCTGCCTTTGCATAAATCCTGCTTTATAGCCTACACTTCAGCTTTAGCTAATATGATTTGTATTGTTACCAGTTTGCCTGCAGGCTAGCTATATTTGATCTACGTGGTCGCCGTCATCGGACCTGTGCGGAGGCTCTTCTGCTTTTGTGCGGGTCGGCCATTAAAACAAAAAGGGAGTGGGTAAGTGCTGGGATTGTGGTGATACACAGACTAGTTGACATAAAAGAGCTCAAGCTGTCATTCACCGGACAACTGATTCAGGTTAACTGTGGTCGTGTCTCATGTTACAGAACATATCACGCACATATGACATATATAGTGTTTATATGAACCCGCACAGTCCCACATGAATGTAACAAGTGTTTTCAGTTTGTTCTGTGTGTGCACCTGAGTTTTATCTCTCAAATGCTATAATGCTTTTTATCATACAAATTCTCTTATCTGTGATGCAAATAAACACTTTGAAAAGACAGATCCATGTGTCAGACTCCCTGTAACGATCTTCTCTGCAGCAAAGTGCATTGTGGGATAACCCTTGTCAATGCAGGCCTTCTCCAGATGGGCCGAGCAGCTCAGGTTACACCGCATTTTTCAGTGCCCCCTCTATCCCACAGCCCCCCTGGCCCCTTTCTCCATCTCTCGCTCTCTCTCTCACACAAACACACACACACTGACACACACAGTTTCCTTGGTGGGTAGAGTCGGGCTGAGACAGTGCTTCGCCTGTGTTCTAATGCAGGCTGCAGAGCATTAGTGAAATGAGATTATCATCGTTCTTACGCAGTGTCTGAGCTGGAGGTGGACAGAGGTGTGAGTTGGGAAGGTGAGGATGCCATTATTAGACTATCAGACTACATTATGGGGGGATGACACTTCATCAGTAACATGTCTGCTGATGCTCCGACCTCAGGGGAAACTCTGCATTAGGCCCATATGAGTGCTGAGATCGATTGTTTTTAAAAAAAAAGAAAGAACTTTTTGTTGTAGTTTTACTTTCACTTATTTTCTTATGCCAATGGGTCACATATGGTTGGATAATTTATCTTTCTGAATGGTTAGACCGATATACAAGAATTCATATATAAGGAACATCATTTCAATATCCCAGGTCACAGAGTCTATTTCCTTGTATGAGAAGAATGTTTTTTTTTAAGTTGTGACCCAACCCTATGCTCAGGACGAGGGGTAGGAGATTATCTCTTGTTAGAGCAAGTGTGGGCTTGGACCGCGAGCTGTTTGTACATATGTGTGCGTGCCCATGTGGGAGTGTGTGTGTGCGGGGGTGTAGGGCCCGGGATGCACGTATTAAGAAACGATTAGTGGAGATTAAAGCTCTGCCCTAGAGTCTGCCTGCACGACTCCAGGCAACAAGAATGACCAACCAGTCCCCTCCCACCCTGCCACTGCCCCCTGTGGAGCCGTGCTACTGAAGCTCTGGCTGCAGGCTTGTCCACCGGCTGTGGAGAATCAATAGCGCTACCTTCCCTCCGCCCAGTGATCTTCCACCACTAAACATATTGCCCCCAGGACAGAGCACAGGCACTCACACTGCAGCCCGACTGCCTAGATTTGATGGTTTTAATGACATCCAATCAGGTTCAAAGTCAGTCGGATGGATGTGATGATTGGACGAGTGCACTGCGGTGTGGTGCTCGATGATGTAACAGTGTCACACACGCAATGCAGCACAGGCACTTTCCTTGTAAAATTTTATAGGCCTTGATGAGGCCCAATGCAGGTGAAGTTATCAACCAATAAAAATGTATTCAGATCATTTCAACAAGGACTCCACAGAGTTTTGGGACAAATTAAAGCTAAATTTATAATGGCATTCTTAAAGAATATGTTTTCAAAGAGAACTTGTCAAGCATTTTGGGCATTGAATAATAATAAAATTATCTTAAGATCCTCTTAAGAGAGGTCACGTTGATTTTAGTGCAATATTGGTTGAGGATTTGGCCAAACGCACAACAAGTCTTTATTCATAAAGATCAGCAGACCACTGATTTTATGCCGTGACATTTACATCTTTAAAAATTCTTCTCCAAAAAGCTACATGGTATCCAGTGTTGTATGGTCGCCATAGTTGTTTTGAGAATGTACCACACTAAGGCCACATGGTCAAATTTAATTAATTGCTGATCCTGCTTTTGATTACAATAATTTAAATTAAAAGCTAATTTTGATCATTTTTCAATTTAGAATTAAAATCGTGAAACCCCAATACATTTGCGCAAAAAGTGTGTGTATAATACTGATATTATCAAGTATATTGTCCCAACTGCAATTTGAAAATACATCATGTAAAACCTTAGCACCTAGTAAAACCTTGTGGGATGTTCCACAAGTCACATGATCAACAAGGAAGTAATGAGTTTCCTGAAGGCCATGACAAGACCAAAAGTAAGTTGTCACACTCTGTTGAATCTTGATCACAATATACAGTCTTGTTAACTTAATTATTTCTAAGATAATGTTATATTTTTTACAAGATAGTTTTGGTAAACCAATTGAAGGTGCTAAGTGTTCCCATGCTATTAGCATTGATGCCATGTGGCTACATTTCAGGTATTTGCTAATGCTCTGCTAAAAACACAAATCAACCAACCTCCAAAATAAATAAAATGGCACGAGATTGCCCATAACACAATTTGAATAATTAAATGTGTGTTATTAGAAACAATGCAGATGAAGAAGAATAAAGATAAAGAATGGAGTTTAATTTCAAAAAGTTGTAACATGTAAATGGCACCAATTTGGCGCAATGGCCGTTCTACTCCAGTTTGATCCTAAAATATAATACTGCAGGTGGGAAAAAAGACAATACAATAACGATATCACTTTGTCAAACATTGACTACTCTTTTAATATACAAA
This sequence comes from Centropristis striata, assembly GCF_030273125.1. Lineage (NCBI taxonomy): Eukaryota > Metazoa > Chordata > Actinopteri > Perciformes > Serranidae > Centropristis > Centropristis striata. The sequence goes on along the minus strand of NC_081538.1, from coordinate 4,484,091 downwards.
AAATGATTTTTTTTATTTTTATTAATTAATAATTGTGCAATGCAATCTGGAGTCTATAGTGGTTACAAATACTTAGGTTCATATTTTGTAATGAAACAAAACTAAGGTTATTTTTCACTTAAAATATAGTACCATTTTATATAGTTATATTATAATAAAGATGAACATAAATACATGGAAAACTTAATCATTTATAATAAGTCAGCATCTTCAGACTGCGGTTGGCTGCAGTTGAAAGCATCACTTTGAGACCGATGATAAGTTCTGTCCTTTTTGAACCTGTGCCATTTCATAACTCAGTTATGTTCAGCTTTAACGATACAGCTGAAAGGTTTGGATGCACTTTGTGTAAATGTGGCTGAGTGGATGTTGCAGAGACAGAGAGACAGAGACGGAGGAGGGAGAGGCTTAGGTAGCATGAGGTGGAGGCCTTTTTCCAAGAAAGAACGCTAATAAGGCCTTCTTAATCTGCAGTGACAGTTTGATGCGCATGCGTGCCACGAACCCACAGTGACTCAAACATTACAGAGTTTTCTCTTGACTACAAAGACCCAAAACATACCCCCGAGTGTTCTCCAGCTCACACCGGGGGTCCAATCTAAAAAATGACAGGTGAGAGAATAAAACATAAAACAAGAAAGAAACTGGGATCTTTTCATCTGTGTGAATGCAACCTGGTTCAGCTTTAATCTGGAGGAAGAGCGGGATATACACTGACGCCTGATAGATTAAGGCCTGAATGCTTCTCTCTCTGTTCTACTCTGCAACAGAAGGGCCCGGCTAGCAAATCCCAGGCTTTAAAGCAGAGGAGGTTCAGGCAGCTTATGATGTAATCATGGCCCTGTCTGTCACGGCAGGGAAGGTGGGGGTGCTGTAGAGGAGAGTGTGGAAGTTACCGGGTTTTGTGGCAACTATATCATTATGTGATAAAATGCAGATAAATATGGCATTCATCATAAAGGAAAGCTAATGTGTAGTTGTAAATACCAAATGGTCTAACACAGGGGTGTCAAACTCTGGCCCGCGGGCCAAATTTGGCCCCCAGTGTAATTTTATTTGGCCCGTGAGGCAATACCGAATTATTATATTATTATTGTAAATGAATGACATTGATGTGTTTTTTATTTTAAATTTGATTTTGCATGTCTGCACTATTTAGTTATATATTGTATGTTTATAAGCGTTGCTGGTTCCATATTTAATGTTAAAGCCAAACATGTTTGGTATATATTAAAAGGTTTATTTGTTCAGTGTTGGCCCGCGATTTTATTCAAGTTTTAAATTTTGGCCCATTGTGTATTTGAGTTTGACACCCCTGGTCTAACATAAAGCTTCCTGTATGTGGCTCTTGGCTCTGTGGCTGTAATTGAGGTGGGACAAGGTCATTGTTTTCAATAGTTTCAAGTCAAGACAGACATGTCCAATGGTGTTCATCCACTGCATGGTACAGGGCGACTTCTTTTATTTTTATAATCCCTTAGCAAAAACTGTGGATAGTTCTTGATGCTTCTTTTGGTACCACAACGGTCAAGGTTCAGGACTAGAAGGTGGAGGTAAACACAGCAGGACACTGATTGGTCGGAGAGAATCGTTCATAGTGTGACACCAAGCATTCAACATAAACCTTTGATTTCTTTATTTGCAGATCTTAAAGATGGACTAGATTATGATGCTATAGCTAATGTGTTAGCAAACAACTGCTTCATTGCACGTCGAGCAGGTACAGGGCAAAATTCGCTAGGATGTTTCTGGCAATCAGAAATTTAGCCTAATATTCAGTTGTAGCTCTGTTTATGTCTCCACCAGCTCTGGAAAAAAAACCCAATCTCCGAATTTGTCATCACTTGGTGTTCGACTGGCCCCATAGGCTGGGTTTAACAGTTTATTTGCTGAATAGAGCTGCCTACAGGGCTTGATAAAAGTTTTGAGACTTAATTATAAAGTTAAAATATGCTATCAGGCTTTATAGAGCTGCCCTTACTGAATTTAGTAATTTCATTCAATATTGATATGAAAAACAATGACTACTGTAGATTGAATATTTTATGTATGCATTGATGAATATAAGAATGTATGTATGCCAATGTACATTGGTATTTCAAAACAAACAGCTGACTCCTTAGAGGGTCATTTAGTACAATCAATCAATGAACAAGACATTTTAGGTGACCAAGAGCTTACAATTAACTTTCATGAACTGAAAACACAAAAGTCAAAGTTCTAAGACCAAAACACACAGTGTGGTAACAACTTGTCAATCATAAGGTAGCTTATAGTCTCATCTTATATTTTACTCTAAATGGGACCATACTTTTCAAAATGAACATGCAGGTGTATTGAAGAAGACTTGAAACTAGCAATTAAGACAATAAGCTCATTAAGAAAATGTTTAGTGAGGCAATAAATCAAGAGATGTAGGGTAATTTTCTCATAGACTTATGTACAATCAGACTTCTTTTTGTAAACAATGGAGTCGCCCCCTGCTGGCCATTAAAAAGAATGCAGGTTTAAGGCACATCTACAATTGCTTCACCAGCGTACTAATAATCAAAAGAGAAACTGAACGAATGGTGAACAGCAGCCATTTTATTGGACTTTATTCTTTAAATAGTGGTGAAAGTTAAACCAACTGTTACAACTGTATCAAACTAAGTCGATTATTTTCAAGCACTGTTTTTGTTGCAGGATTTAAAGAAATGCCTTTCTGATATTTGCATTCAAAATACTGCAGCTCCATGTCCAAGTAACATCTTGTGATATACAAAGTAATGCAGACCACCATTTCCTAAGTGACATACAACTTCATGTTAAAAAAATAACATACCAAGAGGTGCCCCTACACATGCACTGTAAATAACTGGATTTGGTAGACAAAACGGCTGCTTCAGGAAGTCAGCTCAGCTGTCCAGCATAAAAAAACACCTTGATGTATATCCTGAGTCGTCACAAATCTTGGCATGTGCGTGGACTACAGTAAAACAGCACAAGGGAAAAGCACACGACAAGATGACATTTAAACATAATTTTTCATCATCTAATGTGAGAAATGTGTGGGAGCTCAGGTATTCCGTACACTAACAGAGTTTTAGGTGAGTTGAGGTGGAAGAAGTGGAATTAAGAACTGTGATCGAGGATATGGGAAACAAGACAATGGCACTGAATTGTAAATGCTTTCTAAAAACAAAACAATCAAGCACATAGATGATAATGAAAATCCAGAACAGTGATAGTTACGCACTCTGGGTGAAGCAGTGGTGGCTTTCTTCCCGGGCTTTTTGGTTCATCTTTGTTTTTAAGTAAAGGTTAATTGTAAAGAAATAAATACTAAAATACTCAACATCACAAAGCTAAAAAAAAACATGAAGCTAATTGGGAGAAAAATTACACCAACAAAAGCAATATCTTTACATAGTAAACACATTGATAACTCACTCTTACTTCCCCTGCAGATGTACATTTAAAAATATATTTGACATTGTACACAGCGTGACGTCTTGGAAAACAGTAGGATAAACAAATCTCCATCGTGGCCGTTCAGTGCCTCCTACTCCTTCCAGTTCCTTAATTGCTATTGTTCCAGGGTCACAACCTCTACTGCCTGGCCGTCCAGTGTGACAGTGTTATCTATGCGTGTGGCGACAGGTGCCATTGCGACCTGGACAGGCCGGTTTCCATGGGCAAGGCTGGTGACGACAGTCTGGTACATGCTCACCGGGATCTGGACCAGACCTGAGGAGGAGATGCAGCCATATTTTAGATTCAGACACACAGCACCAGCAAGGATCAACATCTGTTTTATCCCAGTAGCTGTAAATCAGGGCTGGGCAACCTTTACTAACTAAAGAGCCACTGTTGGCCAAAAAAAAAGAGAAAATTGTGGAATGGAGCCTCAAACCTTATATTGAGCCTAAAATGAAAATTAAACAGCCTAATAAGTCTAAATTAGCCTACCAACATTATTAATAGTCATATTGATTATTTATTAATATGATTTTGAAAATTAGTCCATCTCAGGGAACTCAAAATTAAACTCAAAGTTGGCAAAGCTTAAATGTTAAGGTGCCGGGCTGGAGACTTTCATAAGCTTTGAAGCACATTTTAGTTGACTTAAATGTCAAAACTTTTTTAATATACTGTAAAAAGGCTATACAATTTTACAATTGAGGAATACAAATAGCTTTTGGTCTACACCATTGATAAATGAACATTTTAATGTAAAAATATGTATATCATTTTTTATGTCTCAGCCACGGGGAGCCCCTGCAGACGGCCTAAAGAGCCACATGAGGCTCTGGAGCCACAGGTTGGCCACCCCTGCTGTAAATGATCGATTAATAAAAAAGAAACCAATCTCGAAACCAACTGAATATCAATTTGACAACTATTAAGCCTCAGGGGGGAACAGCCAATGTTTCTGGGGTTCCGGTGTAACCAGAGTTTAACAGATATTCAGACCTGACTTCTTATTCAGTGCACTATCATTGTTTAGTCTGATTAGCAACTTGAGACATGAGAATGGAGTTGGACTTGACGTCTTTGGCCGGATTGTTGTCTGCATATGAATGAAGATAAATACATTTCAAAAAATCATATAACAAGTAAAATCGTCCTCAGATGTTACAAGGTTGTATTGGGTGGTGTAAGCATGTCAAAAGTGAATATCTGTTGTTTCTTTTTATGATTTTAAATCTTTTAGTTTTGTCAGATAAAAGACATTGCCTTCGCCTCGTAGAACTTGCATACTTGAGTTTCTTGATATTTTTGACAATAGATTGGTCATTCAAGTCATTTATCAGTGACAAATGCATACCATTTGCTGTGAGGGGAGAATTTGCAGCTTTTTTTGTTGTGATTATAATTACCTTGGGTCATGGTTTTGGATTGGTTTATCGGTCAGCAGGATTACTGAAAAACTACTGGCCTGATGTTCATGAAACCTGGTGGAAGGGTGTAGCATGGGCCAAGGAAAAACCTATTACATTTAGGAGTGTATCCAAATCAAAGTGCAAATATATACCTTTTTTTATTTTGTGAACATTACAAGATAGATCATTTGTGCTGCCTTTATGTGGTGTTGTAATAATAAGTCCCAGACCTAGAAAATTCAAGAGATCTGCACTCTCTGAGTGCCCCCTTAGTTGTAAATTGATTTTGATTTTGGACTGTGCATGACACAAGTAATGTGAAGACATTACCTAGGGTTGTATAAATGGGCTTACCTCCCTATTGTCTGACATTTTATAGACTCAACAGTTCTTTGTTTAATGAAAAAAGTAATTAAGGTATGAATAAACAATGAATATAATCATTAGTTGCAGCCCTGGTGCTAACAAATACTGCCCGTCCAGTCTTGGCCAGAGGTAATTTTGTCACTAGAGTTTGTGTTCGACACGGTTCTCGGTAGTCTGTCAGGTCCAGGTAGTTGTGTGTGACAGGAGGCAGCCATGTTACAGAGACGGCATTTCTGAACAATGGTCCGATTGAACGTTCTCAGCTCGCTTCCCCCATGCCCAGCTGTGTGTGTGTATGTGTGTCTCTGCCTGTAGGGATTACTGCTGCAGTCACATGGGCCTCTGCCCCACCCTGCAAGCTGTCACAGTGTCACAGGCAGGCAAGAAGGTCAGTGCAGGGGATGGCGGTGGCTCATGCCCGCTCCCATTACTGTGAGCTAAGACACGGGACTTTAAACGCACCGAATACACACTAACCATGGATACCTACAATGTTTAAAGATTTTGAAAAAGAGGGAAATATATGTTCATTATTATTCATCTTTCAAGCCTCTGCAAATAAAACCAGGTCCCTTTTCTTTGGCTAGCCAGCCATTGTTGGTCCAGTAATGCGGGTCCCTGCTAAGCCCACTTGCCAGTGATTTGTGACAGGGTTAAATTTTGCTGATGCAGGTAATTGTGCTGCTGGTGATTACGGAGAAGGAGCTTATGGAAGAGGGCATTTGGTTTGGCACGGTTACGTACAGACGCAGTACAGCACAGAGTGAAGGGCATCACTCTGCCACTCCAACATTGTTACTTGGACGTTAAGGATGGTGTGTATGTATTATTGTGTGTGTCTGCATGCCTGTGTCAGCGAAGGGTCACCACACAAGCCAATCAGCGGTGTCTGGGCCTGTGCACTTCAAACAGAGCTCTCCACTCCTGTGCAGCACTTCAGTGATTAGCTAAGGTCAATAGTCGGGAGAAGGACTGGCTTTGGCAGCTCCATTAGTTGTTTAAGTGAGCTTTTTCAGCCAAATGACTCCTTATGGTTTAGGAAGCAGGATGTCAACAACAAAGGCTCAGTTGTTGGATTTGAATAACTTGAATTTTCATTTGTGTACAAAAGTACCCTGAACATATTTTTGCATTTTGTACAATGTTGTAAAAGGGCAGTCTCTTATGACTGCTATTTAAATGTAAACGTGGCTTTCTTCTTTTTTCTTTCCATCTTTTATTTAAACATTATATGCTACTATCTCTGATGAAATTCAAGTTTACTTTGACTAACCTGATTTCTTAAAAAAGTAAAATTGTTGAATCAATGGAAATATCCAAGGGGTACGCATTTGGAATTGAATTCCTGCCATTTTACACCTCGTTAACCTTCTGTTTTTGTTCCTTTTAACTTTAAGATAATGCTACAGCAAAGCACTTCTTCCAGAATGCAATATATCCGCACCTTACCTGCAACAATCTTCAGAGCCACTTGTTTGATTGTCTGTAAGGTTGCTTTAAGGTAAAACATATCTAGAGATCAACTGCAATGATTTGAAACAAGACAGATTTGTGGTTTATGTAAACTAGTAACAGAAAACTGATTTAATGTAAACTAGTAACAGGATATGGTTATGTTGTTACTCTTGTGTTCAACTGTGCATGTAATGCTAAGCTAATCAGTTTTGTTTTTTAAATACATCTATATAGTTCCATTAATGCAGGGTATGGGCAGTAAGGAGACTAAAATTGTGTGAGAGAGTAAGAATAGGGACAAATATGAATACAGATACATGTGTGAATTTTATATGTAATAAATATATGTGTGTGTATGTGTGTGCCTGTATATTGCTGGACTGATTAAGGAGTGGATTGGTTCTCTTTAGGCAGGCCCCTGAGGGACTAGTGTTCCCTTTAGTAAGTGAGTGGATGAGTGAGTGTGTGTGTGAGTGTGTGTGTGTGTGTGTGTGTGTGTGTTATATTACTGTTAAATTTGCTTAAGATTGGACTTCAATGCATTTGTTAGCATTACAGGCTGGGAATTTATAATTAATGTGTTGTATCATTGCATCGAGTATAAATGAGCGTGACTCAACTAATCAATCTGCTGAGAAACGACTGAATTGAATTGTTCTGGCTCCAGCAATAATCAATATGAAAGGATAACAACATTAACGATGCATAACTCTAAAAAATAAAGATAAACAATAATGACTCAAATCATGGTTTCCAAAACTGGAATGAGAAATAATCATTAGCTTTTCAATCGCACTTGCAACTCGAGCAATCAAATTGCTCTCAAGCCATTTAATGACTCACCTGATTCCACAGGCATTAAGTCATAATGAACATTTGACAATGAGAAGTTAACAGCAGGGCATGCAAGAAATATGACTCAATATGTTTTGTATTTCACACTTAGTTTCACTTGTTATCTGTATTTATGTGCAAGAAGCCACTGACTACATTTAGTAATTGACATCAGATTAGCAGCGTGTCCCCTGATGTAATGATTGACAAGGAGTAGCTTTTAACTTCCACCCTCAGGATATTGACTGAACATGTTCAAAAAAGTGTCTGTTAATGCCTCCAACAAGGATGTGAGGGTGTCCTCATGCAGTATACATGTAAAGAGGCTGACGATGGGGTCATGTAGCTAACCCATCATTAAAAGAAGGGATACACACACACACACACACACCAAAAAAAACACACCATCTGTCACATCAGCACAGAGTAGATTAGAGTGTAGGAGCTCAGAGGCTGCAGTGCTACTACAGGGAAGCTTACACTTAGTGAGACTAATTAGACATGCCATTGGCTGGGGAACAGACACACAAAGACCAATTAGTGAAGATGTGATGTCAAATATTTCTTGATAAAATAATTCAGTTTTCTGTTATTGTATTTCCATTTGTCGCGATAGAAATGTCTGAAACAAAAATATTCCCAATTTCTTTTCAAGAGATCAATTAAGACTGTCCAGTTGCCAAAAATATGCAGCTGTCAATATTTTGTGATCACTCATTTGAATAAGATATAGAAAATATGATTAAATCTAGGCAGAAGCTGAAGAAGACAGAATCTAGTCCAACTGATAGAGAAGAAATTCGTTTTTCCCCAAGCTATTCACAAATTGATACAGATACAAAATAGTGGTGTCGCAATATAAATATCACCCTTTTTATTACAGGATTTTAAACATACAGTAATGAAGATTTCAGCTGACAGTGATGATGCAAAATAATGATTAATAACTCTCAGAAATCACAATTTACACCTCACTGAAAAGTAAACTATTGAGGGTCTATTTTAAAGGGATAAAAATGGGACGATATTCGATTTTATCAAGGATTGTGATAAAAACACTAACAATAAGTGGTGAAATTTCATTATTGGGACATTGTGATTATCCCTGAAGACGGACTTGAAATAACCTTCTAGCACGCTAAGCTATAATTTTATATTATTTTCCTATATTTATTTGTATTAATGGTCTCACACATTGTTGTTGTTTTAAAAAAATTTATTTATACTTTATGTATGCAGGTGGACCTTATGATTATTTAAGATTGTTTGATTGTTTTTCACAAAAAAAAGGATGTTCACTACAAAAAGACATGTATCTTATCCATGATGCACAGGAAATATATAAGAAAACTCTTAAAAAGCCCCATTATAAGAGTTTTAAACATATTTTGATCATCTTCGGCATAGTATTTTGGGCCAGCATAATCGCGACATGAGATATATATATATATCATCCCACGCCTCTATAGGGAGTTGTGAATCAAAGAGTGTTTTCAGAAATACATAGATGTGGGTTATAGTGGCTGAACTTGCTGTTTATTAATAATAGCTAGTTTGTGACAGTAGTGACAGTGCAGTTTGATACAAAATAAAACTTTACCCAGATGTCACCAAGTTTTCATCTGGTACCATAGACTTATACTGTATATGACTTGATTTAAATGTTTAATTTGCATGTTTATGATAACATTATATGGATGAATATGTACCTGTGGCATCTTGGACCCCTGCCAGCGCCCCGACAGCAGCTGCTGTCTCTGCCAGGACAATTTGCCCTCCGCCTTGTAGAGTGGCCTCCGCCAACGTCGCTACAGCATGCGCCGCTGCCTCACTGCAACACACACATCACATATAGTGTACAATATGTAAAAACAAAACCAAATAAATCATTGATGTGCATACAGTTTACAATTAATAAACACACATATGACAAATACAGTACAGGCCAAAAGTTTGGACACACCTTCTCATTCAATGCGTTTCCTTTATTTTCATGACTATTGACATTGTAAATTCATCAAAACTATTAATGAACACATGTGGAATTATGTACTTAACAAAAAAGTGTGAAATAACTGAAAACATGTCTTATATTCTAGTAAGCAAAGGGTGGTTACTTTGAGGAATCTAAAATACAAGACATGTTTTCAGTTATTTCACACTTTTTTTGTTAAGTACATAATTCCATATGTGTTCATTCATAGTTTTGATGCCTTCAGTGAGAATCTACAATGTAAATAGTCATGAAAATAAAGAAAAACGTATTGAATGAGAAGGTGTGTCCAAACTTTTGGCCTGTACTGTATATATTCAAATATTAAGCTTTTAGATACAATCATTGGTGCAAAGCACACACACACACACACACACACACACACACACACACACACACACACACACACACACACACACACACACACACACACACACACAGTCTGCTCACAAAGGCAAGGGTTATTACAGAGATGTGGGGTGAAGAGGTAGGGAGTGTATGAGCTGTAAGAGGCTTTTCTAGTCTGGACTTATGGGGAATCTGTCACATCTCCCTAAAGGCCAGGTGCTGCGGGTCTAACAAAGCAGTTTTATTAACCAGATCTGTCCAGTGGAATTACCACGAGCCTATTACCGCACCAGCTTCGTTATGAACTAATGGAACTGTTCACAGCTTGGTTGATAATCACATCTGAGATAGAAGTACAGACGGTGAGATAAGGAGGAGGCGGAGCTGAGTGAGTAAAGACAGTAAGAGACAGTAAGCAGCACTGATGCACTCACTCTGTTGAAAGTGGAAGACACCTAACTGGATGTTGTTCAGTAGATGATGGCAGTAAAGTTGAGCATCGTTGAACCTTATTTAATTTGGATAATTTTTGCCTTTGATAATTTTTGTGACAAATTTTGTAGTTTTTCCCTTTACCGGTACACAGTTTGTGTTATTAAACTACAGTTTACTGTGCAACCAATTACACAGATGCAGAATTATTGGTCAAAGCTTGGCAATGAGAGGGCTTTACTAATAGTTTTTTTCAGTTGACCGTGACCAAGGGCCAACCTCCAGGTCTGAACAATGGAGCCAATGCGGAAGTGTAATTGTTTGTAGTGGCCAGTAGGGGGCGCCTCCACTGGCTGCAAAAAGAAGTCTGACTTCATGGAAGCCTATGAGAAAATGACCCTACTTCTCACTTGATTTATTACCTCAGTTAACATTTTCCTATTAAGTTAATAATCTCAATGGTTAGGTTCAAGTCTTCTTCAATACAGCATGATGTTCATTGATCGCTTGTTTTGAATATTGTTCATGTTTTTGTCAACTATGACGTGGAAATATGACCCTTTAACATATGTGTGTGTTTTCAGTTCATGAAAGTAGCATATTGGTTGTCTAAAAATGTGTTAAGTTTTACTAAAATACATACCTGTTAATTTAATCTGCTCACTACATTTTGTTTAAACCTGTTTTTCACTGGGCAAAAGTAGCATCCCAGTTGATATCAGTTAACAGGAAGTACAGATGGACCTTGCTAACAAAGCTAGCTAGCTCTGGCGTGTAACTTAGCCTTTGCTGTGCTAATGGTTCCTGGCCACGGTTGGCTGGTAACCTGCGTCCAAATATGGTCACTTCCAACTAAAAAAAACTTTGCTGGCTGAGGCTTCACAAACCAATTAGTGAAGTAATGGAGGCTACAACTGCTTCTTATATACAGTTTATATGACTCTGATACATTTTGGGAAACACTATGGTGTCACTTTTGGTCCCAATGTCCGCACAGTAGAAAAGACAGTGGGAGAAAAGGCTCTATTCTCCCTCTGGAGCTGGAAAACAGAGACAAAATGTTCCAGAGCCTGTGGAGCAGAGAGCCCAGAGTAGCTTGGCACAGGTAAACAGGAGAGGGGAGGGGAGGGGAAAGGAGAGGAAGGAGGACTCAGGTGGGTGCAGGTAACAAGCCCCAATGGGACATACCCATACACATCTGAAATGATTGCCTTGACACTACTGCGGTGAAAAAACGGCTAACATGTAAGCATTTCAGTGAGTCTGACTGATGAATTTTACGACTGAATTTTAAGTTTCAGACCTTTAAGATTTTTTAAGAGTGGGAAAGATCATGAAAGTCCCTGAATACAGCAAGCTAAAGATCTACGAAGGTTTAGCTGCAGCCGAAGACGACTCATTTGATCCATGAGTGCTTTTAAACCTGCAGTATTCTTGCGTTGTAATCAGATCCCGCAGACACTTGGCCCTCCATGGGACGTGATTTAAAATCCTGCTTTACATCCCACCTGAATACGACTGTGTGTGCCTGATTTCCCTCCAGAAAAAACATTACACCAACAACAACCCCCGCACATCTTTTACATGAATGGCTGTAGTTACGACATTAGTCACAGATAGTAACACAATATATAGTCTGAATATAGACTATATATAATAGTACTTTTTCCAGAATCTACAAGCAGCTTACTGCTTAAAGTAAAACTAATATTACATGTGATCGCATTTCAAACCTGATAAAGTCACACTACTTAGCAATCAAGCTTTAACACATGCACTAGTTTTCGTAGTAAACAAAATCGTACTGAGCTGTTAGCACATGGAAATATCTGGTTAACGACCAATTTAATGCTTGTGCACCTTGCCTCTATAAAAGCGTGATGCTAATTAATTAGATGCTGAACGAGGATGAGAGGCAGTTGACTCGTCTCCAGGGGACCTCGGTGACCTGCCCTGACAGTTGTCCTATTCTCATCCAGTTGTTAGAGCTGCCTGAATAATTATAGATTATTCTTCCGCTCCGCAGTGTTTGCTGGCTCCAGTACCAGTAACTGAAGACCCCTGAGGATTGTGTCAGTGAAAGCTGAACACCAGATCCTACAGTTCGTGTACATTTAATGTTAATACTTCTACAGTGACAGCTTTATGTGATCACTTCTGCTTTCTCTCTTTCCCCAGTATTACACATTTTCAAGTGTGACTTGGGGATACTAGCTGCAAGTTTTCATCCAAATTTGCAGAACATTTTAACCACATTTCAAGCAAAAGAATATGTGAATGAATGCTTGTTTCCATCCACTATGGTTATACGGTTATTAAGACTTGGTTTATCGAGATAAGCAGACATTTAAAGATTTTTCACACATTTTCATCGCTTTCACTTAGTTGTTTTAGGCAACAAATGTGCATAGAAACAACAAAATGCTTCTTACTTGTGACTTTAAAACCCTCACCTGGAAATATGTGGAAGAGAAATCAGAGCTGCATGACTCAAGTTAATTAGGACAGCCACAGATTTAATTGTGCTAAGATGACAACCCGCTTAAATACTCTTCAGTATGTATTGTACTTCTCTAATGTTGTTTTTTTGTTTTGTTTTCCTGTAAAATTCTCTCCTTTTTTATGTTTATAGATGTCCTCTTTTACAACATACTTAACTTATATTGTCTTAGATTGAGTCATCTATTGATCATTATTATTATTGTTGTTTATCTATCTATATATTTGTTTTCGCTTTCTGGGGTGGGGATTCTGTTCTGAGTGTTCCTGTATGTCTGTGTTTTATTGTGAAAAAACTTAATAAACAAAGTTTAAAAAAATAAAAATAAAACCCTCACCTGTTCAGAGCCATCGTGACTGTGGCTCCAGGCTGCATTTCATGACTGGCAGCTACAGCGGCTTCTGCCAGGGATGCTACTGCCTGTGTGGCCTCTGAGGCCTGAGTGGTTTGGATTGTCATCTCTCCGCCCTGAAGGGTTGCCCAGTTCTGTTCAACCTCAAAGGGAACGATATATGTCATTTCTTACAGAAAACAAATGAAAATCTGCAGTGTGGTAATGAGGATTGTGTTAAGACTTAATGACTTGTTATTGGATTGTCGGTCCTCTGGCTTGTGTGTTGTTTTGTGGTGCTGAAGGGACAGCTCCTATTAAGTGCTTTTCACTGATGCTCTTTACTATGCTTTACTGTTTCTGTGACTCAGGTACAAGACTTGTTAGATATATTAGTTTGTGTATTTAGGAAATACTATGTGATTTGGAGTTTATTACAGCAGTCAGTGTGTCGTAAATGATTGGAATATGTGTCTATATGCACAACATATTGACCCCCCTTTCAATGCACAACATGGGTCAAAAATGACCCTCATTCATTCCCTTCATGTTATTCATTCCAAGAAGTTAGCTAAGTAGTTAGCTTAGCAAGTTACTTAGCTAAATACATAGCCAAGAAGTTAGCTAAGTAGTTAGCTTAGCAAGTTACTTAGCTAAATACTTAGCCAAGAAGTTAGCTAAGTAGTTAGCTTAACAAGCTACTTAGGTAAAAGATGGATATGGGTCACTTTAGACCCATGTTGTGCATCAAAGGGTTAATATGGGGGGAAAAAATGGTTAGAGGTTTGTGTTGTGTGCATCAGCTGTCACCTCTCCATCGGTCACCGTGGCGTAGTTGACCTGTGCGACCGTCACACCGGGCAGCTCTGAGGCGTCTGCCAGGGTGGCTACTGTGTGTCCTGTGCCAACCTGAGAGAAAAAGGTGCAGTATAATAAACCTGAGAATTTCTGCGTGAGATTTTGTTAGACTCTAATGATTAAAAAGCAGCTTAAATGTACCTGGATGAGCGAAACTGTTCCGTCGGGGTTGTTGATGGTCTGTACCACGGTTTGCGAGGGCACAAGGTGAGTGATGCTCTGCGCGGCGGTCAGGTGTTGCTGGGTGGTGGTTGTTGTGGTTATCTGGTCTTCAAAAGCATATAACAAATCCTCGCGGCCGTGCTGTTTGTAGCAGTTCTTAACGATGGTCCGTAACGCCTGCGTCCAAGACACCTTGGGAAACAAGTAAACGCTCTGGTTAGTTCAAGGTAGAGCCCGACCAATATGGGATTTTTGAGATGGATACAGATACTGATTTTAGAGGGAGAAGTTCATTGATAACAGATGCAGTGGCCGATATAGTAATTTTTTGAACTAGAATTAAAATAGACCTTTTTTTATGTGGATTGTGAACTGATTTGTCCCCACTCTGAAAATATACCCAAATCGCTACTATCTCAAACATAAAACTTTATTAAATCATATTTAATATTGTTATACATTATTATGCATTTTTGTTACCTTTGTCAATTCTGTATTTTATTGCACTTTTTGCACTTTTATGTGAAGCACTTTGATGTGGCTCAGCCATCTGTAAATGCGCTATATAAATAAATTTGACTTGACTTGATAACTGAGGAAAAAAAGGGAATAAAATAAAAATCATTACTAAGTTTTAGTCACTTGCTGACTATAAAAAAATAGCTAGCAACATTTCTAAATTGCATAGGAAACATTTTCTGCAGTATATATTGTGTAAAAAAAGTTTTCATAACAGCACATATACACAGATACTGATAGGCCTTTGATAATATCTGTCAACCGATGTATCTGTCTCTCTAGTTAAAAGGGTTTAGTTTTGGTAAACATTTAAATTTGTAGAATAACATGTAGAATAAAGGAATTTGGATGAAATATCACTACTTTTTTTATAATATTATGGGAATTTTTCTGGACAGATTTTTTTTTGGTGCAGTTTTGGTTACTTTTATGCCAAATATTGAATGCCACTTTACAGATGACAGCCCATGGCACAGACTTACAGAACTGCCTCTTCAGATACTATTCATGACTAACCTAGATTTAGATCAAAAAGTTCACTTCTTTCCCATAGCTGCAAATTTAAAAAATTGGGACCTAATGAACAAAAAAAGAGACTTTTTCTACTCTTGGAATACAATTGTTAATTATTTTGCCCCATCTACAGTATATAGTGCAGAAATCGAGGCTTAACCAAAACAAGTGTAATTTATAGAAGAAACCAGACTTGTGATTGTGTGCCATATCGTATCGTTCACAATAATATCGGTATTTTTTTTTTATGGTTAAAAAAAATGCATATCATGATATTGGCAACATTCCTACTTCTTGATGTAGTGGTTAAAGTTGTTTTACTCACAGAAAGCTACTTACTCCCTGTCGCTAAACACATGCAGCTTTCAAAATAAGAGCACAGTGTGTTAAGAGAATCCACCACAGAATTTACAAGAAGACTGTCAAAATAAGATGCCTTAAATAAAACATACAAGAACCTTTATTCTCTTTTACAAAATGTCATTAAAATATGCCCCCGGAACCCCTAAATGGTTATTTTTATTATTTGCTCATACTCAAGAGTCAAGAGTAAATTTTTTCTATTTTGCAAGTGTTTTTTCAAGATTTGCACTTCAAACTACATTTTAGATTTGTATTTATTTATACAGACTAAAAAAACAACATATTTTCTATATCTTTTTAGGTATTTCCTAATATCGTCAAGAATATCGTTCTCGAAAAAAAATGCCTGCAATATCGTGATATTCTTTTAGGGCCATATCGCCCAGCCCTATGTCTCAGTATGACATCATTACACCAGTATTTCTCTCACCCTCTGTTTCTGCTCCTCTGTGCGGACGTCACTGCGGACGTTGGCCCAAGGGATGTCCTCAGGCCACCACACTGGCTTGCAGCTCTCCTTACCCCAGCCAGGCTTCCCTCTGCCCGTTGAGTACTTCAGCATCTCTGGGATGAACGCTCGCAGCTGGGCCTGAGGCAAAGCAGAGAAGCATGGAGAAAGTAAAAAAAAAAAAGAGATGATACAGACACCAAAACTCCAGAGCGGAAAGCCGCAGTGCCTCTCACAGACACACATAAACACACACGCCCTTGAGCAGGCAGCGGGAGGCGCGTATTGATCTGGTACCTGCTGCCGAGTGCTGAGGTGGTCAGGGCCTGCAAATAGAAACAGGCTTTCTAAAAGGAGAATGATGTGATCATGTTTATTAACAGACCAATCTATGGCTGTGGCTCCAGACTAATGTGTCAGACAGACACCATGGGAACATCCGGGGCGATCCGACGTGGTTCAGCAGTCGACCTGTCCTAGCAAAGGCTCCAGTACACTCAGCGAAGGTATTAACAAGGACGAGCTGGTCAATATCGATGCAAAGAAAATCAATGTCAAAGAAAAACAGCAGACTTACTTTGATCACTCATGACGGTTGCTACTTTATGGACTTGTGCCCGGACTCCGGTTATGATCTCATTATTGTACATTGACTGTATCAATGAGTGTCCACTTGTCCACTATATATGAGTGTACCATTCACAAACAAGGAAGTAAAGGAGCCAAGCGTCTTTATAGCAGGTCATTAAAGCCACTGAAAGAGGGGGTTGATTGCTTTGTCCTGTAGACTCGCAATCAAATAGTTTGTCCATTCTTCAGGGGTAGGGTTTGTGAGAAGTTGAGGAGTAAGTTATTGGATTTTGGGAGCTGTTGTCTTTAAAAAAAATCATCAAAAATGACACTATTTATCATAGTTGGAATCTGTAAAAACTGAAATTATACATTGGAATTTCAACTTTTTTACGGTCCTCAAAAAGATCATGTGCCACTAACACTTCCATCAGTAAAAGTAACCAAATCAAAGCTTAAAATAATAATATTAAATCAAGATAATGCTGTTCTACACATCATATTTTAACTCCATGAACACATAAGAGGGCTGATAAAGAATCATTAGTCATATTAATGTAATCACAGGTCCAATCCCTCGATCATTTTCTATTGAAAAGCACTTCATTTCAAAGTTGTCCTGCTTTATTAAAGCTCATTCCCATTTCTCTTTTAATAAGAACACTTGAAAGTCATTACCTGCAATGGAGTTAAAGGCTCAGCTATTAAAAGATTCATTTTGCATTAAAAAAAATAAGAAAAAACAGACTTAAAAACACAACATTTGCACTAACCAGATAATTTTCTCTTTTTAGGATTTGTGGCATCATTACTCTATTAAACTGCACAAAATATTTTTTTTAGTTCCCCCACTCCTAGTCATGTGCATTGTGCTGTTTACATAGAGGTGCAAGACTTGTTTATTGCCGTGAAAAACAAGGCACTAGTGACTCAATTGTGACAAAAGCAACAATACGTAGTGAAACTGCTTGGTGTTCAGAGGGATAAATCGATTTTGAGTCAGATCTAGTTCTTTTCCTACACTGATTGCTTTGCCATGTTGCATGAGAGGACTTTGCACTATTCCCCAAAACAGAGAGGGAATCAGATTTGCTTGCTACTGATCGTCCGCCAGCATACATACTTCACGTGAACGGCGTGCCCATCCACTCGCCATGCCCATCAACACTTCCAGAACAAGCATGCACTCACACTCACTGACAGGCTTGGGTGGGGTTTAGTGCCAATGTCCTCAGTGTCCTGGTAATATGCAAGCATCACCGGGGGATTATATTGCACAATGAGGCACTGCAGCGTCTGCCTGCCTTGACATCACAGGCTAAATTTGGTTCCGGGAGAAATAAATCCATCCCGCCTCCTCCCCTTAGACCCCCTTGTCTAACTCACAATCACAAGCCAACCTATACACAGTTCCTCAGTGCTTCACAGAGATATGACAAAATGGATGTGGTTACAAAATGGATGGTCAGTACTTTATCACATCCGGTAGCTGCAGTAAAGGGGCTTCACTTTAGCCCACGATGTGCGTACTGACAGAAGATTAGCCCCAGAAAGACGGACTTAGTAGCAAAAAGATGCTTGCATTTCCACCTGTGGCTCATCCATGTGTGGATGTATGTGTGCTAGGCCAGATGGCCTAATTACAGTGGCGAGTGTGTTAAGTGGCATGTTGTGCTCACACCCACCACCCCACCCCCTCAATCCTAATCCTCCAAGCAATGGCCCAATCAGCATTTAGGAAGGCGGCTATTTTGTCGGGGCCCTGGCCCTAACAAGGCTAGGGGGTAATTACGGGCTCAGGCTGGACCCAGGATCACCTGCTACAGATGCTCCGTATATCGGACAGGCCAGGGCCTCTGCCTGCGTCACTAAACCTCACTTGGGATTTCTTCAACCTACTGCAGATGTCTGCATGGAAGACAATAAGGATTTGCTGTTATGGATCAGGAGCACCAAGTCTGAATTAGCTGCTTTTCATCGCCCGGTTCTCATTTTCATACCTGCCATTTCCAAGGTTGAGCAACCTTTCCCAAGGGACTTAACAACATCCTGTCTACAGCACTAAAAACACCCACCCCCCACACCTTTCCACCTGGCTTGGCCCGAGCTGTGTGAGGCAACAGGTTACTCTTGATAATCTCATCCTACAACCTCCAGAAAAACAAGCACCAACTAACACCTGCCCTCAGAGGACGCATCAGGCCCTCGGATTGGCTAGCATGATCCCTGGGTTAGGGATCGTCTCTGAGGGCCACTGTCATGCTGGCTACTCTGACGATGATCCAGAGAATGCGTCAGCAGCACTGGGACGGCAGCGTAAACAAGCCGGGTTCCCTCGGGTCAAGAGAGTACTCAAGCTGCCAATGGTGCTAATGTTGCAGTGAAAGGCCGACCAAGAGCAATCTCCTCTGCACGTCCTCTCACTACTCACGGGTACCACAGCCTGTCCAGCAAAGGGAGGAGGCTTGGCTCTCCTGTGCATTGCCCATACTGTCTGTGTAGTAGCTCTTTATCATTACAATTAATTAAATTATTTTAGAAAGACTTACTGGTACAGTGACGCACGAATCAGACTCATCAAGTGAGACTGACATGCAAAAACAGCTAAAATTGAGTGGTTGACCTTGAAACATATACAGTAGCTAGCTAAGCTCACAACAGACATAAAACACAATCTGTTAGTGTGATTTGTTGCCGACTGGTGCCCTCTGCTGGGACGTCCACATTGTAGTTTGTGGATTTGGCAATTCCTTGTCAATTCCAAACCTGCTGGGTTCAGAGGGGTTAATGGAGCAGATTATGTTGGACTGTAATAGATAAGCAGAGAGTATTGAGCCTGACCTGGGTCATCTTGTCCACAGAGACTGGGATGCCATCAATGGTGAGGGGGGGCAGCTCAGAGGCCAGCTCTCCACCGGCGGGGGCATGTTCAGCCAGAGCATTCTCCAGATCCTCCAGCATCATGCCCTTATACTTCCTCACCTGGAGGATAGCATGACAGTCGTGGCTTAGTGTTTCAGTTTAGTGCTGGAGCTGCTAATTATGGGTTAAATAATAAAATTGGACTGAGTATTTTTTTTATTTTTATTAATTATTCTTTTCGAACCGAAAAAAAATAAACAACATAGACTACAACAGCGTAGGCTAGATGCATATACATATTCATACACATACTCACATAGACACCATTAAACAGATGTACATAAACATATAAACATTTACACACATACAGTATATAAAGCCCTATACATATACATGCATCTGCCCCGTTTAAGTAATAAGATAGAAATAAGAACCAGTTAACTTAATAAATCAATTTCATCATTTGAGTCCCTTAACAACAACACAAATGATTGCTAATAATAACTGCTGACTGTAACTCTTACCACATTCTCCAGAGGAGCAGCACCAAACACCTTAAACACAGGGTTGGGTTTGGAGGGAGAGATACACAGCACTATGGCCTGCTGGCCCACTCTGGTGGTGTACTCATCCAGAGTGGCTCGCAGTTTCCTGTGAACACACACCATCATTTATGAGCTGGTTCATGATAAAAACCATAAAGTACAACATCAACTTTGTCTGAGAGTGAACAATGATGTGGCAAAAGTGACATTTTGTTATTGTAATACATAGTAGAGGTTCGGCCTGTCACGATAAACACTTTTCATTGGCTGACATGTTGTCTTCGAAGTAATAGTGATAAATTATATTATTATTATTATTTTAGGACCATTTCTTGTTACTGATATAATAACATAATAATTCAATTACAGCCTTTGCAAGGGCAAATTAACTCAATTAAAATTAAATTAACTTTAATCCTGAGTAAATAAAACATTAAAAAAATCAAACTGTACAAACAAAACAAAAAAATAATAGACTCGCAGCCTCTTTTATCAAAAACTGCACTTAAATAAATGTTATGCATTTGGCACAGGGGTATGATTATGATTATTATTATTCATTCTTTGACTGGCAATAAAGCGCAAATCCAATTCCTCAGTGGTAGGGACCTTGGCATAGTTTTTTCTATTTATTTTGCTTATTTCTATACTATTCCCAACTCATGGTAGGGGAAAATGCTGTTTTTCTGTCATCATGTTGGCTAAAACGTTAGCAACATTCTTATATCCACAAACACGCATGTAAATACAACGATGTCGTGCAATATATGGACATGACCTCATCATTTCTGCTGGGTTCGATAAATCGATATTATAACTATTGGTACAGACCTAGCATAGGTATTGGTGAATGTTGGTTGTTTGCTGTTTTAAGCTCACCTGAGCAGGCGAGTCTGCTGTCTCTTGCGGATGGAGGGGTTGGATTCAAAGATATGAGGCCTCTTTCTTTTCTTACCAGTTGCTACAGCAGCAGCAGCTGCCATGCCTACTGGTCCTGAGAGAGAAAGAGCAAGTTTGACTGTTAGTAGAAGCAACTAGTCAGGATGATCAATATTCTGTAGATTATCTGTGAACGCTGTTGTCTTCCTCTATGATTTGATCTGGCATGCATCTTATTATTCAATCTCCTTTTTTATTTGATCTGAAATCTCTTTTTAAAAGGATTGAAGTGAGATTTAAAATTGAATTGCATCTGATTTGCAATTGTGGCTCACTGGCACTTTTTGGTCTCTTGAGAACTTAAAAGGGAAAATACAAAAAAAGCACTGTCAGGAGCTTGACAGAAGGGAATATAGTGGAGCTGCACTGCCTCCACAACACAGTCCACTGGCCCCGCCTGCTGTTCACTTTGAAGTATTACACTGAACTCAGATTGCTATTGCTGTTTTTCCTGGATTAACATAATTATTCACAAATAAGTGATTAAAAACATCTGCTTGCCTGCTTGACACTGATTGGAAAAACTCCTGAATGGTTCTTATCAAATAAAAATCACAGCATGCTGGATTGGACTCCAGATGTACCTGCAGCAGCCAGGTGAGCAGTGATCTCATCAGTGCCAGCCGAGTTGAGGATGTCCGTGTCGTCATATGGATCATCATCTGGTGAGGACGTCGAGTCTTCCTCAGCGCTCATCATAGATGCTTCAGTAAAGGTGGTCACATGTACCTGTACACAGTCATGATCCATGTAGAATGGGTTTAAATTGACTGAAGTCATTTTTTTCTGTTCTGAACTAACTTGCTGCTAAATTGTGTTGTAGATAACGAGACTTGTGCTACAAAGGATGACTGCCTGTTTCCCAAGTTTAATTATTTGCTTGAAAGTACACCTGATGGACCTGTTGGCTGACGGCGCCGGCCTCAATGGTGGTCATGTGTTCCGTCTGATGAACAACGTGCTCGTCCATTATGAGCCACCGGGTCAACACAGCTGGATCTGGATCCACGGTACAATGACTGAGGAGAGAAAGAGGAGATGAAGCATAAGATAATGACGGTAAATGTTTTACCCCTATATGCTGCCTGAGTAAATTTAGCCTATTAATAATAATATTTAAGAATGAAATGGGACTAATTCCTGTTATATTGATTATTGTATACAGCTTTGCAGTTGCAAAATACTGATATATAACATATAACATATATAACGAGTGCTACAGTCTGTCCTAAAATTGCTTTTATTCAATCAGCAAGATGCACTTATACTCAATATAACTACATCATGCTGATCATAAGCTCAGGCTTATGTAAGTAGTATGTAATTTGACATAATCGTAATGAAAGTCTATCCCAAATACTGCCTGGTACTTTTATCTTGCAAGAGACTGCATGCATTTTGTATATTTCAGTGAACTTGAGTGCATCATAAATGCAAGTTAAGGGAATTAAGACTTGCAAACTCAATTTAAGGCATTTTTGTGCATGCACAACATTTTGTTATCACAGGATCTGATACGTTGGTGCACAAAAGCTTGTGTATATATCTTGTGTATATTAACAGTGTATAGATATGTATGCGGTTCTTTGTGCACTAATTGCACCACTGCTGCTCTGCCTCTAGAGGGCCTCATACTGCATTAATACAGAATTTGATATGGAATAACATCACTATGATTAAAGCATGAAAATAATGTTGTATTTCCCCATTTACTGTGTTAAATTATAGTTAGGCCTACGAGATGGGTTTGCAAGATATGCATTAAACACATCAATAGATATTGCTTAGCTCCATTTACATACACATCATAGTTTCAAGTCAAATTCAAAAAGGAATTTCTGATATATGAATAAGTAAGCAAGAAAGTCTAAATGCAATAACTTTGACACAGTAAAAGTGTTTTCATATTCATTTGTTAAATGCATGTGTGTGGGGTCATATATAAATATATATAGTCTGATAGAAGGGTGATAATCATAAACAATAAACTCACACATATAATATGCTTTTGTTCACTTAGAAATCCTCAATGACTTAGTCAATACATGATCAGTGAAGGAAAGCTTTTTGAGTGTATTGAACCACTGGACAGCTTAATGGGGACAACATGTTTTAATTCATTGATGGGAGGTAGCTGATATATGAAATATGTATTTTAACAGAGCTAAAGTATGATTGTTGTACATTTGAAAGAGACTTGGAGAGAAACGTTGTTACCCAGCATTATACAACACAACGGCTCATATTTCTGTCATTTACTGCAGCCAGACAGGTTTACTGGCATGCAACACTGCCTGTAACAGGGACTGTAGCTGCTGATAGGATCAATGGGATGGTGCACGACTCCACAATAACAATGGTGTTTAATCATATCCACAGCCTGCAATATGGCTAATTCACTATCACTTAGTAAGAACGCATAAATAACTGTATTACATGTGCAAAGCTATTGCTCGAGCATTACAGAGCTGTAATGTTAGCTGACTTGCCGGGTCGTTTGACAACCACTGCCAAATACAGCTAAGCTAGCAATGTCCTACATTTGGCTAATATGCTAGCTTGCTAACCATTTGGCGGTGCAGCTTCGGTCATATGAATGGACATTAGTTATGATCGTGAACACCAGCAATTTCCCGATGTTCCGACACCGAACACACATTATTTCAGTGTGCAAAAAGCGGTAACATTAAACCTTGGTACGCATCAGCTAGCATGAAACCCGCGCAATATGAAACAAAACAGAGCGCTACGACAGGCCCAGCGGCCTGCGCTGCTTCAAGCTATTCTACTCTTTCTCAGCTTGTTGTCCATACGCGCCTTATGCATGATTCCCCACAAATGAGCTACATATGAATCATTTTCCTGCTGCAGTCAACATCTAAACAATCTGCATCTTTCACCCCCAACGCTGCCGGGTTCGATGATGCGGCTGCGCCGGGGCTGAAATAGATGGAGATTGCGCGGTAGGGCACTAACCTCAGAGCGGCTGCGCTACTTCGGGCCTGCGCCGTACAGCGGGGATGGGACCGAGCTGTAATGGACGACAGAGGGGAGCCAGCAGCAAACACAGCAAACACAGCGAGCAGACCGCACACAACACTGGTCTGCACTAGTGGTGCCTTCAGGTGCCGCTCCTGAGCTTCTACCTTCCACAGTCACGATTCAAAAATAGATAGATAGGTAGATAGAGAGATAGATAGATAGGTGGATGGATGGATGGATAGATGGATGGATGGATGGATGGATAGATAGATAGATAGATAGATAGATAGATAGATAGATAGATAGATAGATAGATTGCTTTTATTTATTGTTTTTTAAATTGTCTTTTAAAAAGCAATAAATCTATTTATTTTAGTGTTTATTTCCTGTTTTATTTATTTCATTGTCTCTTGTTCTGTTTGTTTATGTACAGCACTTTGTTGCGGCTGTTGTTGTTTTAAAGTGCTTTACAAATAAAGTTGAGTTGAGTTGAGAATAAAATACAAACACGACACACATAAAAACATACAATCACACACATAAAAACATACAATTTCTGAATAAACATATTAAAAATAAATAATTTGCACTAAGTTGTATATAGTATATTATTATTATTATTTTGTATATTTTGTATATTGTTAAATGTCTTTTCTTAGATATTTTTTTTATCTTATCTTAATATTGTGTGATTTTCTGCGGCTGTAACAAAGAAATTTCCCCGCTGTGGGATTAATAAAGTCAAATCTAATCTAATCTAATCTAAACATAAATACACATAAGTAATAAATAAATACACTAGCAATACACTATACATCAGTATAACATACAGCAACAAACAATTGTGCAAATTGGCATGAAACAGCAGCAGCTGAACACATATAAAGTAAAATAAAATATAAGTCTGTCCTTACATCACATGCATGGCTCCATTTTCTCCACACAAACTTGGCTATCAGTCAGATTTTTCATTTTATTTTAATTAAAGTATAAAGCTGCCAGGAACCCAAAATACAAACAAAAGCGTTTATGGAAATTTACCATTTTTTAAACAATTTATACACACAAAAACAGCAGAAAAATAATAAATAATAAAACTACAAAACAGTTTATTTTCACGTAAATTAAAAATAGTAATAGTTTTCATTGTTGTAGAAAGAAATTTCACATTTTAAAAATGGTCTAGAAACATAAATGGCACACTGTGAAAGCTCCTATGATTGCACTTTCAACTGGCTTTCTCAGCTTGTCTACATATCCTATATAAATAAAGTAATTACTGTAACTCCGTGTCAAAAACAGTAGCATGAATAGAAAATAATAAGACTAGAAAAGTCACCATAAAACAAATTCATATTCAATATTTAAATTATATTAATAATATTAAATATTAAAAAAATATAAAAATATTAACAGTAGAAACAATATACAAATGTGATATGATGAGCTGTGCAAACGTTCTTGGAGTGTGCAACTGTGCTTATGGGTCGTCTACATATTACCAGGTACCAGAATGTCCAGAAAATATGCATCAGAAATATGCAAATATGTATAATAACTTATATTTCAGTTTTTTTTAAAGCAATAGTTGCTTATCTTTTGGGACAGTATGAAAAAACATCTGCTAATCGTTTAATAAAGTATTTGCAGATGTTGCAAAGCCACTGCAATATTCATGAAGTAAAAGTAAATTAATTTCAAATCGAAAATTAACATTGCAAACACAAATGTAAGACAGGGAGTTTTTTTGGTCTAGTACATTTCATACACAAACAGGATTCGTGTTTAACACACTGAATTAAACATTAAAATAAAAAATAAAAGTATATGAGGCTAAACTAAGTAACACTAAAACATTTTCTGACACATATTATATGTTTTTACTGACTACACTTTATGTTTATGAAACTAAGGCATCATACAGCTCTTCTTCTCGATCACAGCGTTTACGTCTCGTTATTAATTCCAGAATGGGCATTCTAAAACGATTAATTGAGATTCCATATTTCCGATTGTTCCTGAACGCCACATAAGACCTGGTAGCCACGCCCCCTTTCAGTTGCACACTGAAGTCATCAGAAACACGCTGTCAGACCATCGCTGCTGCAAAGTTATCTGCTTGCTGAGCTACAAACACAAAGCCAACAGTAGAGGTTAGTTGTGTGGCGTTAGTGTTAAAAAAAATATATATGTTTTAATCTGGGGAAAACGTCACTGCCGACAGAGAGCAACTGACGCTAGACCCAAACAAACAAGTTTCAAGTTACTCCAATTAGCAACACCTGTGTCGCTTCTTACATTTCGTCACACTGTTAAAATAATCGCCTAAGTCATTTTTTTGTCAATTTTTTTTTATTTTTGCCTAAATCATCTCGTGACGCCGGTCACGATGGTAAAATCGCCTACATCCTCAGTTGATCAGATCATGTGATTTTACCCTTTTAAGATAATGGCCTATGTCAAGTGTGTGACTTAAGCGGATTTATTATGCCTAAATTAAAATAAAATGTGACGTAGGCAATTTTTTTTAACATTGCCTTTGTGACTTAAGCAAGATATGGTAACACTATATTTTGAAGAGTGACATGATTGTGTCATAAACATGACATGGGATGTGTCATGAACATTAATGACACTTTGAAGTAACATTAATGCTCATGATACTTGTCATGTCATGTTTCTGACAGGCTTGTGTGACTCTTATGTAGACACCTTCAAAATAAAGTGTTCCCATATCTTGCTTAAGTCACAAAGGCATGTTCAAAAATTGCAAAGTCAAATTACAAAGTCATTTATTTCTCTTAAGTTACATAATTTACTCACAGTGTTATTACTATGCCAATAGCCATCCTTTGTTACATCCTTTTTGAGTGAAATGATCAATAAATGTCATATTTTACACTTTTGGTGAAGTTTTTTGTGTTTCCTGCAAAACTTGAAAAAATGAGTTAGGCGATTATTTTAACAGGGTGATGATTTATCTGTTGGTTTCCCCAAGAGGTTTGTTGAATTTCTGTTCAAAAACATCATCCACAAAAACAATAGACATATTTAAGATAGCTGTACTTATCAAACTAAGTGTGTATGATAGAAGTTTATAGGGTTGCCCCCCCTTTTAGTCCTTGGTCATTTTGGTCTTAGATGACTAAGATTTCTTTGGTCTTTCAGACATTTTAATAATGAAAATGTTTTTTTTTTTCATTCTGAATGACTAATATTTAAGAAACCTATGAGCACTTCTCTGGTAAACACAAGATTTATAGAGGTGTTTCTGCATGTTTATGTGTGGTGAAAATTAGTTTTTCAGATCTGTAAATTATATCAACCATTTGATTTGTGTCCGTGTTAACTGTCTAAGAATTAATTAGGTTGAGGAAAGCCAGATACTTTGAATCTTTTCTCTTATAGCTCCCATTTAGCTGCTACATGTGAAATGGATGCCTTACTGTACTTCTATTAGGTGTACGGGACATAAGGTGTGATGGACAACTTCCTGTGCTTCATGGAAAAGCTGACTGAAAGGATAGTAAGTGAAGTTTCTGTCAATTTCACATGTTTAACTTGTATTGTATTCCTACTGTAGTAGAAACTATGAGTTTTATTGCCTCAATAACACAACTGACCAGCATCCACAACTTATAACAGACCACAAGGGGGCAGTGTTGCATTACAAATCACACCTGGAAATCAGCCTCTCAAGTTTGTTGTAACAGGAGATGGCAGTGAAGCATCATTGATACGGTTCTCCGCAGGTGCCCTGGCGTGCATTCAAGATGATGGATGTTTTACATTAGTGTGTGGTGACAGCAGCTTATGTTTGTGTCTCACTAAATGTCAGCCAGTATCATATTCAAAAATCTGGCAGGAGAGACGCAGAGAGTGACTCCACATTTTACAGCTTCCATACTGTGTAACTGACCTTCACACTACACGCTCTCACTATAATGCCTCTGTCTTTGCTGTCAACATCTGTGGACAGGGTCGCCATGTCATCAGTACAGTATCAGTGTCTCCTAATGCTATATAATTGACAAACTATGGTCATAAACAGATGGGTATACTTTACACCAGTAGTTCTCAACCTTTTTGAGTCGCGACCCCCAATTTAACATGCATGTTGTCCGTAACCCCCGCTCACTGAACACAATCTCACATGCACAGTTCAGATCACCCAAAAAAGAAACAAAATGACCACAAAAAGACACCAATTGACCAAAAAAGACACAAAATGACCAATAAAAGACACAAATGACCAAAAAAAGACACAAAGTGACCAATAAAAGACACAAATGACCAAAAAAGACAGAAAATGACCAAAAAAGGCACAAATTGACCACAAAATGATTAAAAAAAAGACACAAAATGACCAAAAAAGACACAAATTGACCAAAAAAAAGGAAACAAAATGACCAAAAAAGACACAAAATGACCAAAAAAGGCACAAATTGACCACAAAATGACCAAAAAAAGACACAAAATGACCAAAAATGATCAAAAAAGACACAAATTGACCAAAAAAAGGAAACAAAATGACCAAAAAAAGACACAAATTAAAAAAAAAGACACAAAATTGACCAAAAAAGACATTAAGTGACCAAAAAGACTAAAAACACATGAACACTTAAACACAGTGGAGACAGATCTGACTTCCAAAATGATTTGGCGACCCCCAGAAATCATCTCGCGACCCCAACTGGGGTCCCAACCCCAAGGTTGAGAATAGCTGCTTTACACAATTGCGTAGTTGCGAAGTAATGATGAGTTTGTTGAGTTTTCTTTACAAAAATGCAGCGTTTGGATATTTTTTAATCAGGCTTCTGATTCTGGTAAACATTAAAGGACTTAATATGTTGATAACTACATTGTATTCTGGTCTGTAGATCACCTTTGAAATGTTGTAGCTACTTAGAATCTACTGGATTTGCATTCATTTAATGTATTTCTCAAGGGCACTGCAGTGGAAAACGGTTTCTGTTAGGTAGGTGATAGTGTGACGTAGATGGAGTGAAAAAACGGGGAGTGTTAATGAACCAAGGTCCTATTATTTGGTCCTATTCTGCTTTCTCCTCCGTGGGCAGTGGTTGGGTATAGATAAGGCTTACTGCCTGGGGGTCTGGAATCAATAATGGATGTAATTGGTGAGGTGGAAGTGAGGATAATTGAAGGTAATTGTGTGGACCGTTACAAGCCTTAGAGAGAGGTCAAGACAAGAGTAGCAGTAGACGAAGAGAAGTAGAAGGAGTTGGGGATTTGGAAGGAAAATGATTGTTTAGTCTTCCTAGACCGACTGTACATAACATCTCTGTCTGTCATTTGGCCTAGCTGTAACTAGACAATATTTAGGTTAAAAGATTGATCAACTTGAATCACAAATTGTAGTTTCAATGATGTATTCATCTTCTTTTAAACCACATAAATGTATTATATTTGCTCAAGTAAACTTTTGGTGTTGTGTATGGTTACTTCTTCACTCCCAGAAAGCAACAAGTTAAAACAGGGAAATAAGCAGTGATAGAGATTGGCAATATTAAGATAGATTAGGGAAGTAACTAACGATTATGTTGATTAAACTGCCTTTTTCTCAATTATTTGATTTGTTATTTGGTCTATAAAACATCTATAAACATCACTTCCTCAAATGTCCTGTTTTGGCCACAAAGATATTCAGTTTACTGTCTTAGAAGAATAAAAAAAACAAGGCTTGAATCAGACAAATTCAATTTTTTTCTGAGAAAAAAAAAGATTATTCGACTATCAGAATAGTTTGCTATGAATTTAATAATTGAAGACTAATGGATTAATCATTGCAGCTCTAAGCTAGATCTTTTGCTTTTCTGCCCCATAAGTATGTAGCAACATAGAGCAGCTGGGTTGGTGAACTAAATTTGCATTTTTTTTGGTACAGATGTCTCATTTCATGCTTTCTGAATTTTAAAATTCAAACTTTAGTCAAAAAAGTTGCTACCATTTGGGGCTGCAGGTGTTGCCTTGCGCTGCATTGATTTAAACTGGTCTTTAGTTTGTAATTCCATCTGTATCAAATCTCATGGGTTCCCAGTTATTTATTTAGTCCAATATGATTCACACTTTATGTATTTGATTTTTAAGAAGCAAATTATACATGGCAAACATGCACAAGACCAATAAAATATGAAATAAATAATATCCAACTTCATCCCACCATGCACTCATCATAAAGAAAAGTATGCAAGTCATCTCCAAATTCACTCAGCTGATCTTTCCAAGCCGGTATGTTCAAGATAAAAAATAAAAGGAGCCCACCTTAATAGAATTGTACTTTTTATTCATATATATTTTACATGTAGACCGGTATTTTATCCATTTTCCAATACTTGGTTTATTTGCATTTTTTAATGGCACTGCTATTATCTCTTCCTATCACCTTTAGTCACTTGTTTAACAGTTCTACATGCTGCATGCTGTTTGCCCTTCCCAGGAGCACAACTATTTTATTTTGCTGCTGTCCTCCAAGGAGTCACATAATAACAGTTGGATACCTGCCTTGCTTAAGGGCAGGAATGAGTGTGTGTGTGCCCAAATCATTTCAGCCAGACCAGATTGAAACAGGCACTTGTCTCTAGCCACAAGGGAGCAACAGCCTAAACTCAAAGTGTAGGTGTTAACAGTAACTGGCATACTCAGCGCTCCTTTCATAACTTGTACCTGCCATAGATCAATTCAATAATCAAAGTATATTCCTTTGATTCCTTGATTATCAAGTAAATTCCTTTCCCCAAGGTTGTTGGACTTTCCAGGAGTTCATATGTTGGCTATAACAGGTGAAATATTCTATTTGATCAGCAGGGGGCACTGCAGTTCTATGCATTTTGCCAAAACTAAACTGCTGTAGAAATGTTATTGCTGCTCTGCAGAGTCATGCCCACTGAATGATATGACACATTCATTCATATTTCAGTCTGAGAACATTCAGAGATTACTTCCATATAGGATCTTGGAGCAAAATTAATCCAAGATCTGTGCTTGGTTATCTTTCTGTGGATTATATCAATTTAAGGGCTGTATGTATTTTGCAGTTGAAATTACTTCCAGTTGCAGAAAGTAAATCCAGTTTGTATAAGCAATGAATAAATGAAAAGACGTATCTCGTGTCACCTTGAAAGTACAGATTGTGGTTTTGTACACAGTATGAGAGTAGCAACAATGCAGCAACAGCACAGCTTTCTTTGACGTGAGTCTTCTTCTTTAATAGAGATAATGCAATGTTTTTAATGAGTCAATTAAAAATTGGGATGCAAGAAGAAAAAGTTGACCCTGACTAAAGGGCTGAGCGTACGCTGTAGAATTTTGTGTAGCAATGCCAAATGATTTGATCAATACTGGCTTTTTAGAGCTGACACCAAAGATTAAAAAAAAATACTGTTCCTCCAATTATTTGCTAAAATGTTTAGCAGTTAGAGGTTACTTTACCAACTTACTTTCTGCAGAGTCTGCTGCAAAAACTTTTTAGTGATCATTGACCATAGTCACTGTATTTTCACCCATTGCTTTGTGGACGGCAGCTTTGAAGCCTCAAGTTCAGTATTTTGGCCATTGCCATGAGGATTTTTTACTACTTCAATTTCATTTACAAAATGAACACCATGCTTTATTGTAGAAACTAATGGTTAAGACCATAAACTCATTATGAGAATGTTTACTGAGGTAATAAATCAAGTGAGAAGTAGGATCATTTTCTGATTGACCTACATATAAATGATCACCTTTTTGCAATCAGTGGAGTCACCCCCTGCTGGCAATTAGAAAGAATGCAGTTTTAAGGGACTTCCACATTGGCTTCACTTATCAGGCTCAGAGGCTGCCAGAGGTTCTTTCACTGATAGTCAATATTAGCAACTTTATATTGCAGTCTGGATGTTTGTTTTATTTTGAATCTTAACCAAGTTTCATATAAATTTTGTTCTAAGCAGGGGGCAAAACGTACTTTTCATCCATATGTTCAAATTAAGCCAGCCACTCAATAGATTACCATTGTTTGGCTGGTGAGAGAAGCAAATCTACCAGCCACTTGCATATTTTACCTTTACATTTGCCTGTTTTACCCTGTTTTATGTGTTGCAGTGTTTGGATTGACAAGCTAAAGAGACATTTTAGGCGAGTAGGTGCAATTGCAGTGGTATCAACATCAGTCACATGCTTTGATGTCACAGCCAAATGTTTCCAGGTGATCACACAACTTCACAGCTCTCCTGTCATTGGCTGGCTCAGAATTAGCTGCTCCAGCATTCCTCCTAGATCCCAGTCCCTATAGGATTTTGTGAAGGATGTTGTCAGTGATTAATTCTTTCTGAAATTTAAGTTAGTTTGGAAGTTTTCCCTGTTGTTTTTCTGTAACTTACCATTCAGCTGGGAGGAAATGTGGATAGATGGAGAACAACTAAAGTAACTCACAAGCATGGAAACCAATGAGGCACTCAGTATTGATTCCATATTTGAGCTCTGGTATCCTGTGGTTACCTGCTGCAAGACACATCTGCTCTACCACTCTCCCTATATCTTTTTTTTGTCATGTCTTATCTGTCATTTCACAGTCAGTGTTATTAAGTACGATGGTTCAAAACAGAGTAAACTGCAAGAATTTTAAAAGGGAGTAAGTTCGCCACTGTATACGAGCTGTGAACAAAGGAGAAAGGGTAGTATTTTCATTAAAGATAATCAAGTAAAGACTTGGCTTTTATACTCCACGCACAGCCTGTTGTCAATAGAAACAGGAGTGTAGAGAGGATGATAATAAAGGGCAAGAAAAACAGGTTGGAGGGAAAAACAAGCATAAAATGTAAAGGGAAGACAGAGTGAAAGAACTATCAGGGAGCTGTCTCTGTATCAAGTGTCTGTTTCTTTCCTCCTTCACGATGTCTTCCAATGCCTAATTGGAAATGCAGTGTAGGTAATGAACCTGTTTATAGACTCATTATTACAATATTCAGCATTAGCACAATGTATTGTGGACATCCAGGACGAGAGCTGAGAGGAGCATAGAAGAAAAGGAAAGACACGAAGAAACACAATGGAGAATTATAGAAGGGGAAATATAATTGTGATGAATCTGCATACTTTGATCTAAAAAGATATGTCGCAGGTGTACTTTGATGTCTCTTCACACATGCTGATTGTTGTGACCAAGATAATTGGGCCCCTGTCGGCTTGTGTTGTGCCATGAATGCTCGTTTAACACCTGCCAAACAGGGGAGCATAGCCTCGTAAAACCAGGCTGCTGTACATCTTGCAAGCTCAGTTTTTTTACTGCAAGATTGAACATCATGAGCAAAGCAGAAAATGTGTGCTAGTGTTGCTAGGCTAAGGACAGCAAAGCACCTTTAAAAGTCGCTACTAGCTCTATAGAAAGGTGACATTTCAACTGAAGGACTGACAACTGGAGGGAAGAATAGATGTGAATAGATGTATCTGATAGAGGTGGGGGGATAAAGCGCTACAGCATAGTATCGTGATATTTTGCATGGCAAGATAATATTGATTCATGGCCACCAAGTATCGATATTTAGCGTTGCAATGGCCGGCGGGCTGCAGTATTTTCGCCGTTTTCACTTTTAGGAATACTGGAAATACCTATAATATGAATTTCATATGAATCTAGAAGATCTAAGGAATCTATTGGCCCCATGTGTGCCACGATAGCTAATAGCCCCGCTACCGTAACGCCGTAACAGTAGCGTAACGCTACCGCTATTAGCCCCGCTACCGTAACGCCGGTGATCTCGCTACGAGCCGGGGGACAGTGGAGCTGCCGAGAGACCTTTCGCCTTTCAACTTTCACTCTAAACTATTTAAAACACCATCTACAGCTAAAGAGAGTTTCGCGTCTGCTGCAGCCATGTTGGATCAGTAAGAAAACTACAAGCTTCCAAATGCCGAGTAGTACGCGTCATCGTCTTGCCGTCCCTCCCCGCTCTGTGATTGGATCCCTAAAACAGGGCTAAGAAACCTCCCTGGTTGCCAGACTGCCTGGAGGTCCGAAATGAAATTCAAGCGCGCAAGGCAGTATGGGTATACCCAGGCTAGAAATGCATGGGAATAAAACGGGAATTTATAAAATTTAAGATTTGCCCTTAATGGGGAATTTAAATATAGTTTTTGTTGTTCAATGAAAGAATTGATTGTTCAATAAAATAATTAAAACTTGATAAAGTTCTACTTACGAATAAATCCATTCAAATGTCATGTTTTTTAATTGTATTATTTTGCACGGATGTCTGCGTATGACAAAACAAAATGTTTATATTTATGTTTGGATATGGTACAGTCTGTTTAAATTACCCCAAATTTCCAGGTAATTCCCATGAAAAATTACCGATTAGGAGTATTTCCAAAATTCCCCAGCTCAGCTTCCCATTGAAAGTTTCTGGAAGTTTACTGGAAATGTTTCACCCCTTTGCAAACCTAGTGACAAGTATACATACCACATCATGTCCTCTTTGTTAGCAGCAAACTGATAGTGGTAAAGCAGCAGGATTGACTGATCTAGGCTATCAAAGATGTATTCAGCCCGTTGCATTTACATGAAGGGACTATAAATTGCCTGTTGGCGAGCAGAAGTTGGTATTCCCCGTTTAAAACATGCCAGCTGTCAGAACAGATACTTTAGGCAAGTCTAAACATGCTCTTGTTGTGTGTTGTTTGAAAGGAGTGTGCCACAGGCTGGCCATTAATCTTTGTACAAATTTGGATTTGATTATATAGTTTAATTTTAAGTTTCCCAGATAGGCTGCTGAGCTAGGCCATACTGCAGTAAAGCAGTCACTGATTTAGAAAACAGAAAAAAATCTGGGTACTGGCTCCAAAAGATCTGAGTGTGCAAGGAAAATAAATGCACTGCTTTATCTACTTTATCCATATTGTAGTAGTTATTTTCTCTGACTCTACCTGTGTTGCCTGGCACCACATCTGCATAATCACAAGAGTCTCTTAAGCTTCAGCAGCACTTTTCCAGCCCAACCAGTAAGATTTTTCTCTCGCTGCAGGAGTCTGGTAAGCCTAGTTGAAATTCCATTTACGCCATAAATACTCAGCATGAAATTCTATTAGTTACAAACTGTGCACTAACACCATGACCCTCATTCTTGTCAAGCTGTAAAATAAAACATGGTAATAGATTCACCTGTGTTAACCCATGGTTTAATGCTTGGAAGAGGTGCATATTTTGATTCCAG
Source organism: Centropristis striata (assembly GCF_030273125.1). Lineage (NCBI taxonomy): Eukaryota > Metazoa > Chordata > Actinopteri > Perciformes > Serranidae > Centropristis > Centropristis striata. The sequence continues at coordinate 4,448,999 of NC_081538.1, read as the reverse complement.
TGACTCATTCTGTCATACTTAATGGCACAATGTTTTCTCTCTGATTTAATGAGCTTCATTAAGTTCTGACTCAATACTCCTCTGAGTTTTTGATTTTTTTTCAATGCTAATTTAATAACAGAGACTGCTGTTCTCAACCTGGGTGCTTGCAGGGGAGAACAGCACTTTAACAAGAACCCAGACCCAGTTATCCTTAAAGGAAAATTATGGGGTTACACAACAGAACAAGTGGACCACATAGAACACATTAATTCTACCCCTAAATGTCAAAGATCTGTGATGTGACGTTTACGTTACATTGGGCGTTTATGGTATTTATGTGTATGATATTTCTTATTTTAAAATGTAAAAAAACTAGACACATTTTCTGCTCACAGAAACACAAGTTTGCCTTTTTCTTTGCATCTCCACAACATATATCAAAATTGTGACATTAATAGTGCTGTTTAACAACAAATTATTTGTCAGATTTGTTTTAAAGTAGCAAAATAAGAAAGAATCAATAATAAATCAAAACAAATAACTATTTGCCTTTTTGTTTGCATCTCCATAACATATACCAACATTGTGACTTTAATTTGCTCAGGAAATATGGTCAGAACAAGTTAAATGCAATAGGATTGCATTGAAGGACACCCTATTAACGGATTAGAATTGTTAAATGGGTTGAAACAAAGTGTTTGTTACACGGGTGTCACCATGGGTTCTTATAGGTTAAAGCATTGGTAGATTCTCCATGTTCATGTGTGCTCCACAGTAAAGACTTTAAGGTTATCGTGTTGTATCTCACCAGGTGTGTTACAATGCAATTCAGCACTCTAGAAGACACTTACTTGACTTTTGCCATCAAAGTAGTGTTTCTTCTGTTTACAGTATCTCCCAAGCTATTTGTCCTTAGAGAAAAATCTGCTTCACACCACAACCAATGGCATTATCTCAGCCCAGATTCCCTGATGCTGATCCATTTGAAGCCGGAGAAAAAGAGCTGACGGGAGGCGAAAAGTAACTCTGTTTTTAAAGGCCAGCCACTTTCACTGTGTGTATATGTGTGTGTGTGCTGGCACTGTCCTTTCTCTAATTGACCAGCTGTGGCTACGTGTTCTGCCTCCTTAAAACCCCCATTGATCCCATGGCCGTTTCACAACAGGCCTTATTGCTTTGCTTGTACTCTCCGTTCCACCCGTCCGTAACACCTCTGAAGAGGAGAGAAGGAAATGGTGGGGACTGTGATTGCAGAGTGAGGGAGAATAGAAAAATTTCAAAGAGAGGAAAGCAAGTGGGGGAGAGAGATGGATGGAGAGGAAAATATTGAAGGAAGCAGCAAGTCAGCGAGGGAATAGATGATCAGGAAGTGCAAGATGGTTGTGTATTGTCACTTTATGAATCCCAGTCCTTTATGAAAACAATTTATATTGTAGATTATATGTGATTATATAGACCAAATCCTGCCCCAGGAACCTACTTGATACAGTGTGCAGGAATCAATAAATCGATACCGGCACAAATGAATTGCTAAAGATTTCCAATGATAAAAGCAGCATGCAGAAAAATGTCCCACAGTTTGCAGTTATTAAAATGTGAATGTACCCATATTTCTTGAATGTCAAATTCAGTGACAGTAATATAGGCTAAGTAGAGTACATTAAAGTGTTCTCATGTAAAATATATAAATGAAGAGCTACCTGGGTGTCAAGAAGCTTGAAGCACATGCCACATTATCTCACGGTCTGGGTCTGAATCTGGCCAAGAACCTTTTGTCACCCCTCTCGCTCTCAACTTCTTTGTGTCTTACAAAAGCAAAAATCTTGAAAAACAAATTTGTAATTGGCTGTGGCTGTGGACTAAGGTCACAGAATGTGGTACTTTCAAACTTGGCTGGCTTTGAATGCAAGCTTAAGCACATTTTCAAGGGGAGAAACTTGGGAAAGTCTTGGTTAACAGAATTCCTTCTGTTTTATAGTCGATTCAGAGATGGAACTCTGCCAAACATCCAACACCTCTGAGTTCCTCTTGCTCTCTAATATTATACGAACTTTGACCTTTCTTCCTCCAGGACTCTTCTTCGCGGTTGTGGGCCAGGGTCAAGGCCATTAAACCTGGCTTAATAAGCTGCTGAGCCCCCCTCTGCCCACCCCCACAGGTCCATGGGAGGTCTGAAGGTCCAGAGTCAGCAAAGTCAGAGTCTGGTCCTGTCAGCAACCTTCAGAGTGTGTCTGTAGCACCTTTATCTTCATCCAGATACACACAGATCCCTACTGATATGTAGCCATGTATTTGATTTTTATTTTGATAATCCTTTGAATTTTTCTATTTAAAAACTGGCATAGTTTCAGATACATCCTACTGGCATTTGGTTTAGCAATAGCTGAATGCTGAATGTGAAAGAAAACTGTATTGCTGCTGAGAAAATTACTAATACATGCATGTTGGACACTGACTGCAGGCGTATCAACACTTTCCTGGGGTGTATACTCACTGGGATTTTAGCTTCTCTGATAACACAACAGATTAGCTATCTTTCTCATCTGGGTTTGCACTTCAGAGGGCATATTTTTCATAGCATTCTTGCTTGAATTTCATCACTTTTAGGAAATCTGAACACTTGAGTAATTGGTGTTTGACCTTTTTGTGCCGATACATTTGGAGTTAAGGATGACTTGCATTAATTCTCTTCAGACTGCTAGTTGTTCATTCACTCTACAACCCGACTAGAAAGACACAGATATATTGGTATCTATTGATATATCAGCTGCTTAATGCATTAAACAATGCTTGGGGTTATTTAGAAATTGTGCTGGTCATTTATTTTATTATTATTGATATATATTGTTATCTTTTTTAGCTATTGATTGATCCTGAACAAACAGTACTGATGTTTATTTGGCTATTTCTTTTATATTTCTTGTTTTACTCAGCTTAATGGTTGACAATGTAATTCACTGTGGGTATGATAATGTTAGATATTCCTTAAACTGTTGGTTCAAGAAGGTATGCTTATATCATTACACAATCCACATAGAAAAGGAACATTTTCATTCCAGCTCATAATTTCACTATGCTGGCAGCCATACGGGTAATCTGTGAATATTTGCTAAAATCTGTATCAGTATTTTTTTTTCAAAAATCCCATAGCAGGGAGGCTTTATTTATCTGCATCCATACCAGTCATGGCACGGTTTTTTGTATGCCAACATTGGCAGCATTATACATGCAGCCTAATTAGCTTGATGATGTAAACCTGCCATCAAAAACATTTTTTTAATGAACCAGCTTTCAAACAGAATCATCATTATTGAGAAAGTTTAGTTTTTATCGTGATGTGGTTTGGAGGTTGCTTTATCTGCCAGTTCTACCTGTAAGCCAAATGAGATTGTAGAGGGTTCAGAAAATGAGTTGGACTGTTTGCTTTGGGGCAGACTTTATTTTTTCTCCGGTTATTATTTATGTGTGTGTGTTGTGTGTGAGAATGTGTCTCATTAGCCTGTGAAGCCAAACTACAACACCTTAAAAATGACTGGTGGGAGAGAGTAAATCTTTCTGTTGTGAAATAGATTCTGTCTTTTACTGTGTTGCAAAATACACTACATTTGTGCATTTCTCAGAATCGCATGACTTTCACTGTAGTGCAAGTACTCATTCTCTTTCAATTTAAGATTCATGTCTGACTAAATTTCATTATACAGAGTTAATGTTTCTGTCACCAATGTTGTGAAAGCACTTGATCAAAATTAACAATGCAGATGATAAAAACTCGACATGTTTAGCACTGGAGTTTGTTGTACAGTGTCTTACTCCGGCGAGTCAATGCATTTTTAATGCTGACTTATTTTCAACTGAATAATTTAGTGCATGGTCAGCAGCAGGGGCGATCCAGAATCTATCTGATGGGCAGAAAGTGCATAGGAGGTATATCCAGAGCCGGAAGTTTGAATGGACATGAAAATGCATAATGTAGCACTATGTGTGCTATAGGTTGAGTCTCTACAGAGTCATATTTTAGTCCATGTATAAAGAGCTGTGGCCTTGTAGTCTATAGAAATGGGCAGTTAGCTTCCATTGTGATGTCTGGGGAAAGAAGGAATTTTCAAACCTACTGTATCCAACTTAACTGGAACAAGTCTCTATCTGTTTGTCCTTCAGTTTTCTTGACAACCATTCATCTGATCCACCTCATTCTTGGCGTGCGCATTGCAGAGGAACTAAGGAAGTGCAGTGTTGAGTGTAACGTCCTGAGATAAGCAGGATATATATTAATGTTGATTATGAACACACTGTGTACATCAGTGGGCAGGCTTGCTCTCTGCTCACTGCAGTACATTCAGTCAATCATTGGCGATATAACTGTCAAATCGCACATACAGTCATGGAAAAAATGATTAGACCACCCTTGTTTTCTCTAATTTCTTGTTCATTTTAATGCCTGGTACAACTAAAGGTACATTTGTTTGGACAAATATAATGATAACATCAAAAATAGCTCATAAAAGCTTGGAATTTTTTTCAATGACTGTAAACTTTAGCATTGCTGTGATACGCAACAGTGTCATGGTAGATTTAATACTCAGGACCCAAGGAAACGCAGTGTCCAATGTGAGGTTGTTTGGATGAGCGGTTCTTGAGAAAACAGCAAGCAGCAATACTGGAGGCCGAACAACCAGAACGTTCCCAATAGGCTCAGTTTGAACTGGCACTACACTAGTGTAAAACAATGCTAGAAGTTATTTTGGTTGCAAATCTATCTTTTGGAAATAGTTATTTTGGCGAATGTGTTTCCCCAACTGACATCAAATTAATTACAGAACTTTGTCTCAAATGAATTACAATGTAATCAGTTGGCGCTGAAAGAGATTCTGGGATAGAAAAGCCATGCTCAGATACCTGGGCTGAAAACTCATTCATCTGGTTTGAGTCTAGCTTTTGATGGATGCTGTGGCACAGTGGTGGTGTCAGTGGGCTTTGGCCTTTTTAGGGGATAAAGGGAGAGTATCACAGAAAAAAACCTATTCAATATATCCCTGTGATTTAGGACTACACCAGAGGGATGGGATGGGAGCGATGAGAATATTTATGGTAACTGATTATTAGGTCACAATATACAGGCATACATTAAGCTCAATCTTGTGTTAGCATGTGTCTAAATCTCTTAAGATATATCGAGGTAGACCTGTTTGGGATCTCAACATGATGCAGTGGCTGATGCAGGTTTAGGTGCGATGCTTCACCTGATAGAAAACTAATGTCTGCATTATTTAGTTTTAAGGCAATCATTGAATATGCAGCTGCAATGAACAAATTGTGTGGGCTGGTTTATTTTCTCTGAGCCAGCCCCTCTCTCAGCACACATGCAGGACTGTATTCATTTGTTTTATTGCATTAGAGCATTATGTAAATATGTACATTGCTAGTCTCTGGAGGGAGAGTGCGCCGATGGGGCTGAATAAAGCATCCAAAGAGAGCAATTTAACAGCCAGCGATGAATGCCCGGTAACATATGTCAGCTTGTCACACACACAAGTGGACATCAGCATCATCATGCAGGAGAGCGAGTAGACCCATCTGCGCCAGGGGTAGACACGGGCATCCGGGGGGCTCCGTCTCTTTCATTTACCACGGCCGGGTGCTGAGTAAGGACGCAAGGTTTGTGAATGGCCTGTTATTAATGAGGCCTCATTCGGCGCAAGCAGACACCCAGGGCTGCTGCTTAGTGGCGTGCCCTCAGCCAACGTGAATAACAAAAGGCAGAGTAGGATCATTAGGCCCCCGGACGCCCGAGGGGTCCGCCACTTTAATCACGTTTGCGTAATGAATGCAGCTGCTGTGAATCACTGCTTATTCATAATGTCTCCAAAATGCAGTTGTAATGTGGTATTAATGTTGCTACTGCACTGCCAGAGGTGCTGTGTGTCTGTGTGTATGTAATTGGAGAAATTGAGATGGTGTCAGTTTTTATTACTCATAGACAGTGGCCCCTGTGTTGGTTGGATACTGTGACAATGTTATGACAAGGCCTAAGGTCATGTTAGATTGATCATCACCGTGGGATTTCCTCATTCTGCCCTCATGAGTATAAATCATGAAAATTCACAAAACATCTGTGATAGTAAAATGTTGCAATAGGCTGTGACATGTGTCTGGAGGCTTACAGAATAAGATCTAATAGGTAAGTGAGTTCTAGATATGGCTGTATATGCTGTAGAAAGACATAACAGGCTCCTACTGTTACTTTTGGACTTAAATCTTTCCTTGAGCGGATCCTGTCACTTGAAAGTGTGATGACTTGTACAGGACTCCGACAGAGTGATGATTAGTGTTTTGATTTCACCTAAAATCGAGCATGAGGATACCACACCATTTCTTATTTTGGCCCCAGTGTCACCCTCAGGGGGCTGTGCACCACTACACCTCCTGTCAAATGTTAACATTTGTATCCTAGTGCATGGAGTTGATAACTGTGTTTGTTTGCTTCCATGTAACCTCCAGGAAGCATGTGTGATCAGGTGCCAAATGAGTGACCTTTTCCTATTTGTCTTCCTCAGAGGGGGCTGTGCCAGCTCCAAGCCTTTTCCCCAGCTGTTGGGCTTACCAAAGCGCCACTAGAAAACAGCATGTCACTCTCTCATCTTTTTGATGTTCTCACTATGCCTTTGTACTAGTCAGAGCGACAGCGGGCAACGCTACATGCCAACAAGTCTCGAATAATCTAAATTAAAATGGCTAATCTTGTTATTAGGCCAGCCCTGTTGGGCCACATGCACCTCAACGCATCTGTCTCTCAGCCTCTCCTTTTCTTTCTCTTAATGGCTATCAGTGGAGCCAAATGGTGCCAGAGGGATTTGGAGCAATTGTGCACTACCCTTGAAAAATGTACATTAGTTTTTAGAGTATAGTGTTGATCACTGTCTCCTTTGAGGCTATTGTAAATCAGCTTTCTGTCCGTGCCAAAGCATCTGCCTTCTCACTATTGCAAGTTAGAAGTAATCCCCAGAAGGAGGCTCAGTCTTAAATACATCTGAATTCTGTTTGGTTTGAGTCCTCAAGTACATCTGGACTGTCTAAAGGATAGAGAGCAAAGGCCCAAGTCCCAAATCCCACCTTTTGTAAACCCCAGTTCTGTCTCAAACAGACACAGGATGCTAGCGTAAAGACGCCTGCTGCATTTTTATTTAGATTTCTGTCTATTTGCATATGCATAGGATGAATCATTGTTGTCAATTTAATGAAGGGGGAAAACTCCCCCACAGGCAAATACCACAAAAAGAGACCATTTTGATGGCAGACATGCCTTCATGATCAGCTTTAATAGGCTATTTTACTGGGGAGCCGCATTGAAGTGGAGCGCATTAAGAAACAGCTTAAAGTGGCTCATAAACTGCTCGGATCCTCCAATGCTCACTGTCATCATCATCATCCCAGACAGACAAAAAGCATTCCATTTTGAGTATTTTCTGCCCTCATCATCTCCCCTCACCCCTCCCCACCAAGTCATTTTACATTTCTGAGGCCTGCTGTGATGCTGATCTGGTTAGTGTGTTAACAGATATAAATGTTTTATGTTTTTGGCCTTGTTTTGCTTTAAAGAAAGGTGCCTTTGGGAAACTAGGCGACTGTCAGACATGGTAGATGTGGTCTGTCTAGACTCTAACCAGCGAGACTCATTCTCAGTGTTATCTCGTCAGCCTATCCTTATCAATGTAAATTCACACGGCAGAAAAAATTGAAACCTTGTTTGTTATTGTAAATTCCTTGTTGTTGTTCAGTCCCAAGGTCCCTTGAGGCTCACCATGCTAGGGAGGTGCTATAGAAGATACATGTAGGCAAGCCTTTGCAAAATAATCCTTTAGTGTTTAGCTAGAACATTGAAACATTGTTGTCAGTTGACATGCCATTTCTTTTTTATTATTTATCATACTGCCTCTCAGATTATTGGTACTGTGCCCAAAATGAACATAGTTTAACTTCTCAAACCTGAAAAAATGGTAAAATTTTAACAGCCCATAGCTAAATAGTGGACAAAGCATAGCTGCAACAACCTGATAGAAGCCTGCATGCCAAACAACCAACACCTTTCTATGCCAAACCACTTTATCACTCAGTGCTTTCCTCAGAATGCAGATTCAACAAACGTCTTCCAGGCTGTCTCTTTGCAGAGACATTTCTGTTTGTGCTGTCCTCAACAATCTGTCCTCTGCTTATTTAGAAGCAATGTGAATAACAAATAATGAAGCATTACCATTTGTCAGGTCAGAGGTGGGAGAAAGCTGCTTGGCTGCACTACAAGAGTAACCACAGGGGTAGAAGGGGAGCAATAAGGGTCTTCTACTGAGGCCAATAAAGTGTCTTGATACCATAGACAGAGACCCTGAATACAACCACCATCCGTCCTACTGAAAGCTGCATTCACTACGGTGAATTATAAGACGCTGAAGTTATTTTTTGCTTCATTTACAAAATGAATTACATTGGCAATGATATTCTTTCCCCTCGGTGCATATATTTTGCTTATAATGAGCTCCACATACCATATATACAGTCATGGAGAAAATTATTAGACCACCATTTTCTTCAATTTTTGTATAAAACACAAAGTCATAATGAACATAAAGCCGGTTCCAGTAAGAGACAGATTTCAGGTTTATGATGACAGACTACAGGGCTGTACATTGACAATAATCTGGTGATACGATACCGAACTATTTTATGTACTGCGATACTGTAAGCAAGGCAATATATTGGGATTTTTACATATCATTTTAGGAAAACTGTCATAGCAGAACACACCACCGTATGCATAAAATCTGAGTAAAACGTTTAATTTGTGTGATACATTTATCACACTCCCTGTAACAGCTATCATCACAGCACTGCTTTTTGTACAGTCTGTCTGCTATGATTCTTTGCATCAATTTATTAACTAGAATAGTGGTTAACGCTTTATAATAAGGTCCTTAATAACCATTAATTAACAAGTAATAAGGCATTGTTCTCGCTTTAGATCCGGTAGTTGCAAAAAGCATAGTTAACTTAGAGTTAACTTATAATAGATGAGCAATAAAGTATATTTTAATATCAATAAGCAAACAAAATAAGATTAATAAAGGCATGGCAAAGACATAATGGGAGGGTCATGGGTGTTTGTAATGCCATTATTAACACTTATATAAGCTTATGAACACACAATAATGTTAATAAGCATCTTGTAAGGACTTACAAGGGCCTTATTACTTGTTAATTAATGGTTATTGCAAGGACCTTAAGATAAAGCGTTACCGAATAGTGTTTTAATAAATTTTAACATAGTGATACTCAAGTGTATCGATATTTTCTTACACCCTTAATTAGGCTATAGAAATGATCCATTCTGTGAAAAAAGGAGGCAAACTGATACTGTTTATTACTGGTTTAATTAGTTGTATGATCAGTGCTGCTTAGTGATGCCAGCAGTCCCTGTATAAAAATGCCAGTCAGTGTGATTCAGGTTCAGGAGGTGGCAGTCTGATGGCAGATGAGTGGATGATTTTATTTAGTGATTTATCAGAGAAGGTCAGCAACACATGAATGGAGAGCAATCCACTGGTGAGCACAGAGCATGTTGCTGTGTGCTTTGATGTTGTGGATCTGATTTATTTTGACGGATAATAAATCCTGTATTGAGACATACAAGGGTGCTGTAGCACTGGACATCTGATATGCCTGTTTTGGAAAGGTAAATTGCATGAATTTCACATATCTGTGTTAAAGGTGAGCAGACTCCACTGTGATCCAAACTACGGCTGGGTGACTAATCCAAAATGAATCAAAACAGACATTCAACCTCTAACTGACGTAATCTTGCCCATGACAATTGTTTATTATTATTTGGATTATTTTTGGGGCAACCTGTCCAACCTGCAACATGGAAGAGAACTCAAACACTGAGCCAACTGAGCAACCTGCAATAGTATTTTATTTTTTCTACAACCTTTTATACTTTATATTGTACATTTTCTGTTATTCTTTTTTCTGTGCAAGAAGCTGTGCATTGTCCCTGTCAAATAAACAAACAAAAAAATAGCCATGTCTGTCGTTTGGACACATTCTGGCTGTGGAAAAACTGTTTGCAAGAAATGCAAGTTATTTATTTTCCACTGTTTTAGAAAAGTTAATTTCTAAATTGAACTAAAATTTGACATTTTAATTTCAAATTATGTTCTGATTTCAGATTGTAATATTCAATAAATATTCACACAATAGTTAATCTGTGTGTTTCAATCACAAAGATGTGCACTTTTTCATTAGAAAAATGATCTTTAATAGTTGCGCATATTTACAGTAGAGACACAGTAGAAGGCAGAAAACAAATGAAAGTAATCATGTGTTACTTTTAATCAGGGTCAAATGTTTCTTACTTTTCTAAAGTTTTGTGTGAAAGCACTTTTTTCACTTGTCTATATTGCTGAAAATTTTAATGAAACATTTTAAATGTCTTAATATTATATGATTAACTACTTAGGGTATATATGTTTCAAGGGTAGACCATATATATTTAAGGTGTATGGGCTCTCAGTTGATATTTATTTCGCATCTTTGGGGGAAAAAACATTGTTTTTCTTCCAGATATTGATTATTTTTAGTTTGGACCTGGCAGTACCTAGTTTATACTGTAGCATTCGAGAATCTATGAAAAGACAAAAGGAAAAACAATAACACTGAGACAGTAAGCCTTAGGAAATAAAATTAATTTAGTGCCTCAGGAATGAGCAGGGTGCGCACAACCACATGTTTACAAATGTGAACAAATGGGACAATTTTAGTTTGAAGCAGTTTCACATATTCTGCTATCAAACATTTGGATCATTAGGTAGATATATGATTTGAGTTTATTTTCTATTATGAATTACCATACAGATAGACACATCAGTTTTCTCTGATAAAAACAATGCATAATTTGAGGAACATCATGTCCTTATACGCACCTACTATTTGCCATTATAAAGAAATGATGATCAGATGATGAAAATATATCAAATATGAATGTTACAATGCACTTGACATTTCAGCCAGACTCAACACTTTTATCAGTCATTGTTGTATGCCTACTTTTATGAAAGTTATAAGCTGCAGAGTTTAAGAAGTCAATGTCCCTCGACTCATTTGCATGGTCATTTGCATTTTATGGATGCCACATTTTCATTTAAACACTGTACTCAGAAGTTAGTCTCCACAGGGCTGTGAGTAAGATAGCGACATCAGGCTTCAAAGATGGCAGCATGTAACCGTGGTTACCTGAACGAGTGTACACAAAACTTAATGACTTCCAAGTTAAACAAATCCATGACATACAGTACAGGCCTTCTCATTCAATGCGTTTTTCTTTATTTTCATGACTATTTACATTGTAGATTCTCACTGAAGGCATCAAAACTATGAATGAACACATTTGGAATTATGTACTTAACGAAAAAAGTGTGAAATAACTGAAAACATGACTTGTATTTTAGATTCCTCAAAGTAACCACCCTTTGCTTACTAGAATATAAGACATGTTTTCAGTTATTTCACACTTTTTTGTTAAGTACATAATTCCACATGTGTTCATTAATAGTTTTGATGAATCTACAATGTAAATAATCATGAAAATAAAGGAAAAACATTGAATGAGAAGGTGTGTCCAAACTTTTGGCCTGTACTGTAAATCGGCAGAGGCTCAGCCTGTGGGGACTTTGCTTTGGAACTGTAGGGTTGTGTGATCTAGTCCAAGTAGTGTGGACTGGTAGCTGGAGGTTGTGCCTTTGAGCAAGGTATCAAACCCAGCTGCTCTGGATATCCGTCCATGGGCAGTCTCCTCGCTCACACATTAATGCATTTGTAAAGCTCCTGTTTGTGCCTTTGTGTCTTTTTTGTGGACAATATAATTTCCCCTTGGAGATCATCTCTGGGATGTCTTCTTCTTTTTCTAAAAGTGTATAACAATGGCACATCTGAGGCTTTAATGTCTTTATTTGGTTATCAACTGTTACAATCACCTTTGTGTGCCAGGTAAAATATTAATACTATCTGTATGTGCAGTATGATACCCAGCATGTGCAAAGAAAATGATGAGCAGACAGAGGCAATTATACATTATTCAATCTTTTCCTCTAAAAATAGACCTTACCATCTGCTGAGCCCTTGGAATGAATCCCCATGTACAGTATTTTGTAGACAAATATCATCAGCCAGCAGTAGGTGCTTTGTTCATTTTCTATTCCAACTGTTGTTAATTGGTAAATAAATGAGAGACTTGACCTTTGTTTAAACCCATGTGTTAGAACAGTACCTGCATGCATGCCGGCATCCGTGTCTGTGAGTGAGAGGGAGCACGAAAGGGACCGAGACGTGAGAAAAAGAATGATGCCAAGGTATAGAAGAGGCTGAGATGAGGAGAAATGGAGGGAGAGGGCAACTTTTCACTTGGCCCCCATCCAGCCCGCATATCAACTGTCTGTTGAGCTTTTTCAAAGGCAATTTATTTTTAGATATTTCAAAAACTCATTTGAAGGCGATTTTCACTCTATGGCTGCAGCCCTCGCCTTCAGCCTCCTCCCTCTGCGCCAGTCTTACCCCCCTCTCATGTGGCACCCGATGTGTCGCAGAGCCCATTCCTTGGCAGTCAGCACAGTTTTGATTTAATTCTGAGGGCCATCTGTAATCCCCTGCAGGACACAGAGGCCCGTAGCCCCACACACCGCACCTCTCTATCTCACTCTCTATCTGCCTTTCTTTCCTCTGCTCTCTCTGGACCTTGCCTTTTCTTTCTTCTTCACTATCAGCAGCCCCACAACCCCCCAGCTACCCCCCCGCCTCTGTCGCCCCTCTGTGGGACTGTCAACACATCTCATACATGCAAGGATAATGGGATTGCAGATAACAAAGACTTACTGCAGGTATTCATAGGAAAAAAAGATGTTGGACTGAGAATCATAATGACAACTAGAATGCACTGATGTTTAACATTGTTGTTTGTATTTAAGTAATGGGTCGTGTTTCATTGAGCACTCCAAGGAGTCATCATCCACTAATGCAAATGCACATTACCATTTAGCTGCATCATCATTGAGAAGCATTTTAAAAGCTTCCCGTATATTGAATTCATTTCTATGATCCACTCGAATAGATGCTGTGACATTTTTGTACCTTATTTCTCCCATTAAAAAGTCTTGCATGTGTAGTTAAAAGTGTGGATTGATTGAAAGGTCTGCCATAATGATGGATTCATGTGCAGATGCGTAGATTGGAAATACTGTGTGACTGTTCTACTTAGAGGTTAAACTGGGAATGCATTGTGGTTTTACAACCTCCCTCAAGTGTTAGATGAGCTTAAGCTCCTGCTTAGGTTTTTTTTCTCTTCCATTTTTAATCACCATAAATAAATCACCATAAATTGGTTTATCCAACCCAAAATTTCCACAGAAGTTCAGACGTAGAGACAGCACTGCTAATGGAAGATCTTTTTCATTCAGCTAAAACCCTTGAACAATTACCGGGCCTAAAACAAATTTACACATCTAGCAGCAAACGATTTGTCTAGTCCTTTGGTATGTGAACTCCCATTTGTGGATCTGTTTCCACTGGTTTGAATCAAACAGCATTATTTAAACAACAGCACCTATAAAATAAGAGTCTTACACTTGACTTGCCACAGAAAAAGCCTCTGTCTGATCAATATTTATTCCACAAAGTGCAGTCCCATTCCTTATAGCATTTTAGAGGATGGATGGATGCTGAATTGAGTGTTGGAAGTGGGGCCCTCTTCATTCCTATGAAAGTTGCTCAGTGGCGCTTGAGGTCAAAAAAGTCTGACTGGCCTGTATAAAATCACCGGGATCTTTCACATCTAAGGGCCCATAGAGCAGGTTATTGAAATGAACTTTTAGAACATAATTATTTAAATAGGGTCTATTTCAATGGGCATACTGGGAAGCTGACTTTTTGAAAATATTATCTGCTGAGTAACAGGTGCCTCTCTCACAATAAAAGTCTATGGGCATCTGTGGCATCACATGGCAGACCCGGAAGTTGTAATTTAACAGTTTCTGCCACTATGTTAAATAGTTCGGTGCTGTTCCTGGGGGCTTTGTTTGGAGCTTACACCTGCACTGATTACACATTTTAATTCTGTGATTTTCAGTCTTTGAAGATGACATCTGGACTGACTCACTGCCTCTCTTCCTGCTTGCTCTACGCCTTCAACCACAACCCATTGCAATATTGTTGAAATGAGTGAAGATGCTGACCTAAACTAGTCCTAGAACTACACCTTTGTGACCCATCTACCTATTATGTTTCTTAACTGTTGTGTCATCGTTCTGCCTTCTTGCACTGTTGGTACCTTTGCTGAGAATATTGAACTAGGAGTTCATGGTGCTTGAAACACAAATGTAAGAGTTCTGAACTCACACAGAAGTTTAGAAAGCACATATCTGCTACTGAAAAGTTACACTAGCTTGGTGGAAATATCTTTCCTGGACATTGCTCTTCACAGGCTGATTGGAACTTACCCTGTGAGTGTCTGGCAGTCAGGGTAAAGCAGTTTGGCGGTCGGTTGACTCTGTAAGCTCTGGTCAGAGATAAGCACCTGGCTGGAGAGCTTTTCCATTTCCTCCCAAAGCACCCAATCAAGTAGTGGCTGCAACTCAGCACTAAAGAGACCTAAATACTCCGAGCTCTTCCTGTCTCCCTCTCCCCTGTGGAAGCCTGTGTGACTCTCGCCTTCTCTCTGTCTTTCCAGCTCTTTCAATCTCTTTCCAGACTCCTACTCAGAATATCTCACGCTCTGTCTAACTCTTGTCCCAAAGAGCTTCAGTTAGCCTAATTCTATCCAGTACCTTTTTGAAGGTCACATACTCACTGTCAAGTTTCTCTAACGCTAAACTTTTCTGGAACTTTAGCGGTCAGAAAACATCGAGTTTATGACAAGACAGACCAATTTAATCCCACTTGTTAAGATTGTGGCTATCTGCCCAGCTTTGGCTGACTGTTGAAGTTGTAGCTTGGGGTTGTGACACTGCTCTGTGTGTTAATTAGAATGATCAAGGGGCCATGTTGCCTATAATCCTTCATACCCTGATTCAAGCAAAAACGTCTGACTTAAGTGTTTAAATGTGTGCCCTTAGCAGTACCTACATAACATAGTTGAAAAGAGTATTATTTTTGTTTGATAAATGGGGAGACACATTTGTGACATGCTCAAGTTCACCAATAATGGCCCACTAGCCTATGACAGTTACTAGCTGTAACTTTTATGGACAAACAAGTAGGTGAAATAGAGGAGGATTTTGAGGTTTTACGAAGATTGCGTTATGGTTTATGCAGAAGCCCCAGCTTAATGTCAGTCTGATGGCTCAGTGTTTGTTTTGGGTTTTTATAAATTGAGTGTGAATGCCATCTGATTGTTTTTAATATACGTTTGGCCTTTACAGGTAATTGCACTGAATGAATTGATGAGTGGGAAGAAGTCCTTAGATGAACTATGTTTATCCCAGTCCTTTATATTCTTCATTGTAATTCATTTTGCTAAACATGATGCCCACTAATCCATAAAGCCCTTTATGTTTCAGTTTAGATTTCCTTTTCCATTTTAGATTGTTTATTTCCTGTGCAGTATTTGGCAGAATTGCTACTGTTTTAGCTCAAGATTTTAAAATGAGTTGCCCTAGACATGGTGACATTTAAAAGTGCTTCCATCCAATAATAGACAAATAACCTGTTCCATCCAAAATATATATGAAATTTCATGATATTTACTATATTGCATAAAATGGATGATCTTGGTGTTATTTTGAATTTAAGACAGTCATTGCTCATTTTTACCACCTTGCATGTCATCACTCTGTCCCTGACTTTTTTCTCTTTTCCGTCACTTTCTTTTCTAAACTTCGGCAGGTGATGTCTTTGAAAGTGCTGAATCAGCAGTGCCTATCATAGGCTGGCTGGATACTTTGTCTTGCTTGTGACCTTCGCTGCTCCTCTGATGTCCATAACAAATTGCCCCAGGGTATCAGCATGATCATGCAGTGGCAACACAGCACAGGAATAACAACAAGCTTAACCATGCTGCATTTTGTGTGTGGGCGTGTTGTTACTGCAGCTAGACACTTTTTAATTACAGTCCTGGGTGTCTCTTTTTCCTGGAAAATCAACATGGTCCCGCACATTTCAATTCACGCCTGCGAGACCAAATAAACTGATTCAAAACACCTTCTGCATGTTTAAACACTGCTTTGTCAAATAACAATTATTAAGCACTGAGACGCAGACAAAAGCTTACATTTTTGCTGTTTCTGAGGCTGTAGGCACAGTTTTAAATTACAGGTGTGTGCACGATCATGATTGCCTCCTCACCTGTTTTTGTTCGTTCAGTGCAGTCGTTAGTGGTCTTATTTATTAATGTGTTTAAATATGTGATTCATTGAGTGCAAATGGCCTATTGGTCAAGCTGTAAGTGGCTGTGTCATCCACGAGTGCTGCAGGGGTTGTAATTCCCTCCCTGTTCAATACTCACACTCGGCCCTTGATGAACAAGCTGGTCTTGGCGATTTGCTGCAGAAGCAGGATTTTATAGTTTTCTGTGTGTGTGTGTGTGTGTGTGTGTGTGTGTGTGTGTATACATGTGCAAGAGCAGACACATTTGGTAGTTAACACAAATATGTGCATGTGAGAACGATTTTACATCCAAACATCATTGATGGAATCTCTCTTCTGTGTTTTGAATCATTAACCCTCCATTTAAAATTGCTTACACACACAGTAGTGATGCGCTCAAACGCTGCTGGTTCTCTCCAAACTTGATAGGCTTTTTCATAGTCAGGGTCATTCACATGGACCTATGAGGCCCCATCACACTCCAAGCTCAGCATGATAGATGAGGGCTCTTATTGTTGAGCCAGGCTAGCTAGCTGGCCCCGCCCGCACCCCCCAAAATCTGAGCCACACATACACTATGTTGCTGTCGCAGCATTGCATTGGCACACACTATCATAAAGTTCCAAGGGCATCGATTTTACTCTGCTTCATTAATATGTATTGGAAATTATTTTCCACTTTGTTAAGGCAAGTCTTGCTTCCCTGAAGGTTAGGTCCGGTGGGAGTGTGTGCACGTGTGTGTATAGTTTGAGCTGTACCAAATACAGTAGATTTGTAGTAATCAATGTGTTCAATTCTTACTCAGCAGAAAAGGAAAAGGAATTATGCTTCTCGCTACTCAACAGTATGTTGTACAGGCTGTGTTCTCCATTGTTGGGAACCCAAAAAGTTTGGTAATTACATTAGCATTCCCTTAAGATTGATATTTCAGGAGACGCTGTTGCGTCATAAATGATAACTTCACTGCCAGAGAAACTTCACACTCTCTCAGAAATGTATTCTAAAGTGTGGTTTTAAATTATACATTAAAATGATAATGATGTTGGTAGGGATGTCCTGGTTGCATTTTTTGACTCTACCCCAACCTGAGTCCTTTCATATTAAGTCTTTGCTGGCTGCTTTGTTCTATGCAGCTGACTGTCTGTTAGAAGACCTTCCAGTGTTTTAACAGAGCTCAAAGGGGCATTTTTGACAGCTGGGATACCCAGAGCAAATAAACAAAGAATTGGAAATAGATTGGGCTTTGTATAGCAATATTGAGCCATCAAAAAATGCTTGGGTTGGCCCCAGTCTTGATCCTGTGGATTGGCTTCTGGCTGCTGATACCCTTCCTAGATAGAGTTGGGTTCTGATTCCAGTTTCGATCTGGGACCCCAGTCAGCAAAATACTTGGATTCCTTTGGCTCTGATACAAACAAATCTCTTATAGAACACTTTTTAAACTCTCCTTGTCATTTTTTTTATTTGCACAGAGACCAATGCTCAAACAATGCAGGTACTGTTGGCAGGCTTCTCATTTACAGCAAGTGCTGACCATTGCGTGCACTGGTTAAAATGACCAACATGACCAGCTGTAGATTATCTCAACTGTAGCTAATTCATATTAATTCCCTAGCAGCTACACTTAAAACGTATGTCTGTTGTTTATTGTGCTCTCTCCAAGTCA
Source organism: Centropristis striata (assembly GCF_030273125.1). Lineage (NCBI taxonomy): Eukaryota > Metazoa > Chordata > Actinopteri > Perciformes > Serranidae > Centropristis > Centropristis striata. Next base: position 4,430,953 of record NC_081538.1, on the reverse strand, counting down.
GACAGAGCACTATACTATTTATACCTATCAAACTCATCAAAGTCATATTTCTTTTTTTTTTAATCATTTAACTGAGTTTATTGTAACATTTCTAAACAACAACATACTTCTTTCTTAAACAAATAAAGTTATATTTCCAACTTATACATCACATTTCTTTTTTTTTTTTTCCAAAGTCATATTTCGGAATCAGCACCTCTGAGGAAATTGCAATACATTTCATATATTGCATTTCATATATTTTGCTGCTCATCTCATTTTCAGATTGGAGCTATAAAAAAGTGAACTTTAATTTGATAAATTTAATCAATGTTAATGTTTTGAATTTAGTAGCTACCACTAAAAACTGTAGTTTTTTTGGTTTCCCATCCAATAACTGAGAATCACAAATCTAAACTGGGTCTTTGAGTTGTAGGTATTGACAAAAAATGTTTCTTGTAAATGATGAAAGCTAAACTTTAATACGATTCGATGAGGGATTTGAAAGGTCAGATTTCTGAATGGATTTGGTGTTGATAAAAGGCCAACAGTTGCCTCTTTGTTGTCTGCAGGATTAATTTTAAGATTTCATTGCTTGATTTTTTAGGTTTTAAATGGGCTGATGTTACCTTATCTAGCTGAGTTCTCACATCCTCATATCGAGTTATAGCACTGGGGTCGACTAACCAGTTTCTCTTGGATCTTCCGAGATCCAGGCTCAAAACAAAGACAAGGTAGCCTTTGTGGTGGCAGCTCCTAATCTCTGGAACAGCTTGTCTGTTCATATAAGAGCTGCCTAGACCTTTCAAGTCACTGCTAAAGACGCCTTGATGCCTTGGCCCCTATCGATGCCTTAGGCCAGACGACGAAGTGCTGTAGAGCATGTCCAACTCCACTTTTGCTAGTTAAATGGCGAAATGAGTGTGCAAAATGGGGCATGAGGGGAAATTGTGTTGTATTTAGTCTTTTAATTAATCATAGGTGTGTTTTAGGCCTTACATGAATTGAACCATTTAGAGTGTGATCTCCATTTCCCTTTAAAAACCAGGTGTTCCTGTCCTGGTACGTCGCTATTTATATGGCACATTCGGCAAATTGGAGAAGCAGGAAGTTTAAAGTTAAACTCTGCTTAGGAAACGTAACTGCTTGTGCGTGAAAAGAAGTCGCAGCACAGCATTGAATTTGACAGCAACCATGAGTACATAGGGACAGCTGGCATTGGTTTTTAAAATCCTCTGACAGGAGATTACATATGTAAAGTTGTGTTCAATATAATAGCAGATTAATCCAGGTTTTTAGTATATTTTTTATTGCTACATGGCAAACAAGGTACCAGTAGGTGCAGTACATTCTCAGAAAACCAACAAGACCCAGCATTCGTGATGTGCATGCTCTTAAGGCTGTGCAATTGGGCAATTAGTTGAAAGGGGTGTGTTCAAAAATATAGCAGTGTGGCATTCAATCAGTGAGGTCATCAATTTTATTAAAAAAACAGGTGTGAATCAGGTGGCCTCTATTTAAGGATGAAGCCAGCACTTGTTGAACATGCATTTCTCTTTGAAAGCCTGAGGAAAATGGGTCTTTCAAGACATTGTTCAGAAGAACAGCGTACTCTGATTAAAAAGTTGATTGGAGAGGGGAAAACTTATAAAGAGGTGCAAACAATTATAGGCTGTTCAGCTAAAATGATCTCCAATGCTTTAAAATGGAGAGCAAAACCAGAGACACGTAGCAGAAAACGGAAGACAACCATCAAAATGGATGGAAGAATAAGCAGAACTTGTGGGATGACATCAAAAATGCTGTTTCTGAAGCAAAACCAAGAAATGTAAATGAATTGTGGAATGTTAAATAATCTTGAAGTGGAATAAAAGATGAAAGGAGCCACAAGTTGGTTGACTCCATGCCACACAGATGTGAAGCAGTTATAAAAAACTGTGGTCATACAACTAAATATTAGTTTAGTGATTCACAGGATTGCTAAATCCTAGAAACATAAAAAGTTTGTACAAGTTTGTTCCTCTTATTTCATTGTTAATTTTCATTTGTCTTTAATTAACTTTTACATTTGTTTATTCAGTATTTAATATTCTGTATATCATGTTGGTAAACTGTAGCTGTTTTATATATGTTATATAAATAAATATGACCTTGACCTATTGAACCAACACTTCTAAAATTTTACTGCCAGTACCAGTAGAACAAAAGCAACCTGATTTAACAAGTTGAGCTTTTATTTTCTTCAATACTGTTCTAATTCCTCTCCACAAAACCCCCCAACATGCAATATGTATTTCATGCATACTGTACAGTATTGTATGTCTAGAAACATCAATCACTTTGGCTTCCTTCTAATAATGCTCCTAAGATGCCGACCCAGGGCCCCCCAGCACTCTTAATTCTTTCTCTGATTAGTGCTAATCAGTGTGTGTGTGTGTGTGTGTGTGTGTGTGTGTGTGTGTGTGTGTGCACGCTGGGCATTGTTCATTGTTTCTTAATGGGGCATAATATTGGCAGCCCTGGCACAAAGCTGGTCTCGTTGGGGAGCTGGTGACACCCGGGGCTGATTTGATTAAAGCCAGCAGATCCCTTTCTAAAGCTGCTCATTACACCTGGTAACCAGGGACCCAACGACAAGACCACTTAGCATATATAATAGCCAGCCAGGTAGTGGTGGGAAATTTAGGTAAAGATTAATGAGAAGGTGGGGGAGCAAAGAAAAGTTGGAAACCGAGATAAAAAAAAACTTTCTCATAAAAGATTTCATGAAAAGATTGAGCTTGTGTTCAAGACTTTGCAACTATTAATGTAATTTTTCATCTTTACATATAGTTCGCCCTAAAGGTATTATAGACCTCTTGTTGATGAAATGTCAAGTGTAATTTTAATGTGGCCCATGTTTAAAATATGGGCCTTGGATAGATTAATAGAGAACCACCCCCAAATCACAGCTTTCACTCCCTGGAGCAAATGAAAACACAGCAACCTGCATTAGCATTATGAATATACTCCCAGATTTCTAAAATTAATCCGCAGAAAGTGCCACTTAATTTTTCAAAAGAGCAGGAAATGTTGGCCCCTTTTTAAATTGAAAATATCATAATGAAAGATTTTTTCTGCAAAAGGCATCGCGCACATTTACACACCCCCTATGTGCAGGCTCATACATAGAGAAGACAATTTTCCCTCCACATCCTTTAGAAATAAGAGATTTAAATGGAGGTGTCAGCACCAGGAAGATGGATAGGTCTCAGTTAATGTGTTTTTTCTCACTCGGTAGGAATTAACTCCTCTTCTCAACTCTGGCTCACCCGGGACGGCAGAGTAATGAACCCTAAAAGGAAAGCGCTGAGCATGTTTATCTTTTTTTTCAGTGTCTATGCTGCCACAAACCCAAATTCCTTGACTCGACCCATGACTTATTGAAGGGCTCAAAGCTCAAAGCCAATTTCACAAACATGTCCTCCATCTCCTATTTACTTATAGGTGTGTGCATCGAAGGGAAAAAGAGGGCTTTAGTGTATATAGGTTTAGATTTGTGTATAGCGTGTGCATGATTGTGCAGGAGTGCTGAGGGGGAGCGTATATACAGTATGTGCACCTGGGGAGCTTTACTCGCCTTACATAAAGCAGATGAGAAAATCAAGTTTGCTTTGCTAGTATTGAGTCTTTCTGTCCCATTCTCTGCTATGTGACCTGTCTATACAGTTGGGTAGAAATGGCTCAAAAATCTTGACTCTTTTTCCCGGCTTGGGGACGATTCACAATTGAAATTGATTTTCTGTACAAATGTATCTACACTAAAACATGACTGAAACATTGATATTTTTTAGCCCCATTCTAATGCAACAACAGTGATCAACAGAGCATGTGCTCCCACTTTTTGTGTCAGCACAGACAGGGCAAAAATAGAAAGTCTGCTCTCTAATTTGTCTGCTCCTGCTGATTGTGTAGCTTGAAAAGACATGAGACTAAAATCTCCAGTTTATGTTAGCTACTCAGCATTGTAAAGACTGGCTGAACAAATTCTGCACACTGTTTTATCCAACTATTATCCAGAGAAAATATTCCATCAATTAAATGCAAAGTGAGAGTGCAGCACAGTGTGGAGAATACTTATTCTGTATCCCTCTTGTAGATTTCATTAGCCCCTTTCAGACTGCCGTTTCAAGCCGCATTATTTGTGCATCTGTGACGTTTCGCCTTCAGTCTGAACGTCCCAGAGGTGTAAGGAGGAGACCAAGTTATCCCGGCTGTGTACCGCCTTCGGAGATAGTAACAGAGGAGTTAAATTGGCGAGACTGTTAGAGATGGGATCAATGTGAACTGGTGGAGCTTGTGTACATTATTTGTGCGACCAACTCTTGGGTAATGAAAAAGGAAGTGGACCGTATCATCATAAACACACCTCTCGCTTTAGTCCGACAGTAACAAAATGCAGAACAACTTTGCTTGAGTATGTAGAATCTCTACACAACCTGCAGTTCTTCCGTCATTGTTTTTTTTTAATGCACTCGGCGCTGCTGTCGCTTATTGTACAAATACTGACGCTGCTCTGTTACACACCACGACCATCTTCTCCCACTTCGTTCCGCAATGCCGGATTGCAATGCGAATGGACGCCAATATTACGCCGAATTAGTATGAATGTCGTAATGTCGTAATTTCATTTTACTTGATATATTTGATAAAATGTATTAAATATAAATGCGTCCGTGATTTTGAGGCAGTTGTTTAAGTAACTTTAATATAAAAATGTTTGAGATAGAATCTACTTATTTTGATCACATTAAATACAATCTTTATGTGTATGTAATTCTAAATCAAGAGAATTTTAGTTGTTATTTACTCAACTTGTAACGTAGTTAGATTTAATAAATAATATTGCGTGCAATCAGTTGCCTCAATTTTATTGAGTAGCTATTGTTTATCTTTTTTTACAGTGTAATGCCAGCAGAGAATTCCGGCACTTTTGCAGCACTTATGCATAAACGCAGTATGAAAAGGGCTACACAGAACTTTGACGTCCTCTAGATGAGACTTCCAGAACTTCACTGTTGAGCTGTATTACTCTGTGTTAAAAATGCAGGGATTCTCTGTGCTAATGTCTGGGTCAATACACTTAAACTGACTGGATGAAACCCAGAGACACATGAGACCTGCCGTCTGACAACTGTTGGCCTCTGCTCCTGATCTCTGGAGAAGAAGGGTCCCGTTATAGTCGACACAACCCCACAAGGCAGCTCCTGACTGGGCTTTTGTCCTCTGTGTGCTGCCTGGATATGGGCCTCTGCTTTCTTGCTTTTTTCCTTACTTCAGGCCTAGGGGACAGGATGCAAAGGACATGAGCAAGGGCACAATGGAGTTCAGAATATATACATAGTACTCTGCATACATTCACAGCAAGTACACACATGGTGGTTTCAAAAGTTTCACCACCATCATTTATCAAACTATATTACACTTGACAGATTCCCACAAAGATTACAATTAAAATCACAAAGTTTGTCATTACTAATTGAAAGTCAAATTTCTCAATCTGCTGTGCAGTACAAATTGTACTGTCTGCACTATGTCTGGTATCAATTCTGAGAGTTCTTGCATCAATTGATGCCAAAAAAATAGCTATCGAAGGCCTTTTTCAAATATTCTAAGAAAAATCAATTATTTTTTAAGCTAGAGAGGATGGCTTGCCTCTACAAACAGGAGTGATCTCCTGGTCCCAGTACATAATCCCACACCTTTCCTCTGTTTGCGGACACTTCAGCTGGATATTGACATTAATTAGGCTAACGAGTCAGGTACTCAACCACCCATTAAAAATGTGCGCATTGAACATTTTCTCTTCTCACAAGATAACTATCCATCAGTCTGTGTCAGCTATTGAAAGGAGGGTAATGAATAGCTTCTACAGGTGAACATAAATAATGCAACGCACCTTGTCAAGAGGTTGATCTGAATCAAACTGCCTGATGAGTAACCGTACTGATTGATTCTCTGCATGTCTGACCAGTGTTTGCCTAAGAATTTTGCTTATTTCTATTCTGTTTTATTTGTGTGTGTGTGTGTGTGTGTGTGTGTGTGCGTGCATATTTGTGTAAAAAGGCTTTTGTTTAGAAAACTGTCTCTCAGGCATTCACATTGTAAGCTACAGATGATTCATTTTAAAGTGTTTTTTAATGTTTTATTTGTTCAAAGAAAATCAATCTAGCACTCTAGATTTCTTCCAGTAAAGTCTTGCTTTCATAAAGTTGAAATTCCTTCACAACTCTCCACAAAGCCTGAGTATTTTTACATTTTTGGTTACAAACCTGCCTATCTAACTGCTTATACTTTTTGCTGCTCCCACCAACTGGCATGACTGGAAGGTGTAATTCCCAGAAAGTTGTGTGCCTGTATTTTCTAGTCCCTCTGTTGAAAATTGTTCCTGCCAATTGCACAAACGCAATCCCTAAAAAAGTAAAACATTCATCCACAAAAACCCTTTTCATATTAGTGATATTATTCTTTCATTACATTTCTGCGGTCTGTTAATGTGCCACAGCCACAGTTAATTCCACAGGATGATAGCCAGATTCCGAGCCTCTATTTGATTATAATCCATCTCCCTCATCAAAGATCAGCCCCTCTGATTGCTTTGTGCTGTGTTTGACAAGATTAAGCCCCTTTTTCCTTTGTTAGACATGAAGATTTTGTTAGATATGGTGCTTCCTACTGGAGATTTATTTAGAACTGCTGTACTAATAGACACTATGAGCTGGACAAGTAAAGTTATAACAGGGCCAAAGTATTTAATACATTTTTTAACATTTAAAAGCAGTGGCTCCCCTTATATATTTTTCAATATACAACAATATCACGGAAATGCAAGATCAGACAAGAGGACAAGATACTGAACCCCAAAATGGCCCACCAATGCTGCGTTCATCGGTGTGTGAATTAATTCCCAATGGTGGCAGGTGGCACCGTTAGGTAGATAGCCTCGGCCACCAGTATGAATGTGTGTGTCCACACTTCATTATGCATACTGCATTTTTGTTGCATTTAGGCAACAAAACCACTGATCTAGGTTTAGGGCAAAAAAAAAAATCCTGGTGAGGTGTTATAAAAGACAGTTTAATAAGTAAATATATATATGGAAATGCCTGAAGTGATCAGAGAATGGCGTGACTACTACATAAACTTAAGGTTCGCGTGTGTAAAAAAAAGCCTGCAGTGTTGTTGAATTTATGCTACAAAACCACTGATCTCGGTGTAGGGCAAAAAACTTCCTATTGAGGCGTTATAAAAGACATTTTAAACAGTAAATCAATATATGTAAAAGTGAAGTGTAAGTGTAAGAAGTGAGGTTGTTACGAGGGCGACGTAGTGCCATAGTTACGTAAAAACGTGCAATGCAGAAGTCCTGTGATGTTTAAATCACATAATTTACTTTTGTTTTCAAATGGGACATAAACCCCGTTCCCCTGGGTGAAAGTCTGGAGTCTGTTCATTCACTGCCACAACACAATGTCCGTGTTTTATACTCATATACTCATTCATAATTACTCCGGTCACTAGAGGCTTATTTGCTACCTTTACAATCAACCTGTGGGGTTCTTTTTGAGGGGAGACGAGTCTGCAAGATCAGGAAAAACCCATCTTTTCATGCTTTAAGTAATGCGTTTGTGTCTGCACAACCAGTGCTCGGACCAACATTGTTTTGTGGGAAGCTACTGGCAGACAGTGATAGTGATAGACGGTAAAAGACAGATGGTTCATCCAATCAACAGCCAAGGAATTTTTTTTAAGTGTCTGCCTTTTTCCAAACAATTTCCAATGACGGTTTCTCAGATGGTTCTGTGTAACAAACCATCTGGAGCATCAGGTTATAGTTGCATCATTGCAAAAGGGTTATCCTAGAGAGAGGCAGTTGTTTGATTATGAGTATCCCAAAATGGCAGCGAGTGACCTCTCTTGTAAAAAGTTTAAATTTGTCAAAACCAGCTGCAAAACAACTGAGTTAGCCACTTCTAACTCCATATGTTTATAGTTAACTGAAGTTGCATTAAATGATTAAGGTCCTCCAACAGCTGCTACGTTAGACACTGCCAAGTCATTAAGGCATCTCATTCGTAAACTCAATTAAACCAGAACTGGTGAATCAGCTCGTTCAGTTTGGACATTAACTGTGAGCCAGTTCTCTACCAGACACACACCAGAACAATCAGCAAACTATGGGGAGTGACTGATGATGACATTGCTTGCCAAATCTCAAAACTCCCATAATTTGTAGATATCAAGTAAAGCATCATTCTGCAATTTCATGGCTTTTCTCTCACCTCATATTTCTTCAGAAACTATATTTGCCAGCAACATTTTCCAGTTTAGAAATTCGAATCAACAACCAATAAAGGCTAGGCAGTGATGCATTCATCCATTCAGGTGAAGGAAAGGTTCATGTTGATGTCTGAGTGAAGGAGAAAAGTGTCAGCTATCACACAGCTGACATGAAAAGGTGTATGACTGAAGCAAATCCATCTATGGCCTTCAGCTGCTGTTGTAAGGTTATACTTTAAATATTTGGTGTTGAAAGAATACATCTGATGCTATTTATAGGCCTTTTTGCAGGAGCATTGGGTATTTAATGTTTGATCTGTTGACAGCCAAAGACCTAGTATTGTTTATGATTGTTTGTAATGAGAAAAAATATGCACACGACAAGCATGTTTCAGAGGAAAATAAGCTATTTTTATTAGGTATTCATTCACAATAATAGCACTTTATCATTTACTTTTTGTGATTTCAGTCAATCACTGTAATATTTGAATTTATTTGTATTGAATAGCAACCTTATCAAACCCCTGCAGGTATATTGTCATTTTGTTCTGTGGGACAGTGAAAATGCCCGGCTTCACTGCACAAATTTATGCAAGAAGTCTCATTTTACCAAAGATTATGACTAACTTTTGTCAGAAGTGAGTCTGTCGAGGCTGTTGAAAGCAGGTAGTTTGGCAGAGGAATAAACACCCAGGCAGGCAAAAAACAGTAACGTTGAGCTTGACAAGCAGCGCCCAAAGCTTGAACTTCTGTCCTTCAAGCTCTAACAGGATAACAATTTTGTAGTAATTTGCATACTAGCTGACCTGCATTATGTATGTATTCACAAATGCAACCCAGTGCAATCACATGAAAATAGCTGCGTGTGTTTATACATGCACACTTGCATGTGCATACACAAATTGACCCTGCATTTTAATGGAGCATGGCCTACAATACATTCCCTGCCTGCAGTGTCATGTGCGCATTTAAAAACACTGAAATCCTGTTAATATTCAGTATGAGAGTTTGTACATCACTTCTTCCCACTGTACAAAATTGAAGCCAAAATATCCTGAATACATTGGCTGCCATCTTGCTCAAGTGATGTCATTTGGAGCCAGAGTCTGGGCAGTAGTGATCGAGGTTGGAAGCAAAGCATCCAGGTCCACCCAACTTGTCAATCACAGCTGTCAATCATGATGTTAAACCCCCTTTTTATACAATTAAGGGGTGGAATTCATGCTGCAGCCATCTTCCAGGGGGCGATAAAGATGTTGTGATTTCACTTTATAGGAGCTCTTTTGCTGCCCATCTTTATATACAGTTTATGGGTTAAATTAATAAGAAATACAGTTAAACTGAAATCTGGGCTTTCTCTTTATTTAGGAAATTACATTTCATGTTTCCATTATGTTTTACAAATGCGATTAAACAGGTTACACAAAATCCAAAAGTTGGAAATCATCATGCTTAATCTGTGGTGTATGTTTCTGCATTGGTAAGCTGGAAATTGAAAAGCTTCACACAGTCTTATTTGCTGCATACAACACTTTTGAAATAAAAGTAACCAGTACAGCCACAGAGCCACTAAAGCCACTAAAGATACAGTGAATGTGAACTTAAAAATATATATCTTTGCAAACCAGTTCACCTCTATTTAAATCCATTCATTTTGGTCTTTGGGGTTGAGAATCTGACTCTGTTGCAGTCCACACCTCATTGCTTCTATTCCTTTATTATAATCAGGCAAAGGATCATATTGGATTTTTGACCACTACAGGAACTTCACATATCTGTATACTTTCTCTGTATTTGTCACACAGCTTGGGCCACACTGAGGGATTGAAAGCACATAAAAGCAAACACAGATAAGTATGCTCTGTGAAAACTTTACTCAACATCTGCTTATAGCCCACACACTAGCTAGATGTTAAACCCACAGTATTATAATTTTCAGGTCCCAGTGCTGTTAATACATTTACAAAAATGTGGTACAGCACAATATGGAATTATGTAAACAAAAATGAAAAAAAAGTTGCCTTCACATGGCGGGAATATAAAACGGTCATTTGGATACAATCAGTTGAACCTTGCAATGATGAACTTGAACAGAAACGGTAGTTTTCAGGGGTTTACTGCATATTTGTGGCCACAGGCTATGACTGCAGTTGCCTGGCGACTTTCTCCTCATACCACTCCCCTCATCTCTGACCCAGAAGCCCCAGCAGTCACACAAAAGGATTGGCTGAGATTACTGTGCTCCACTGCATCAAAAACGACCTGCCCAGGGGCAAATTTGATTGGTTAAAACATGGCATCCGTAGCTATTTTCCATGTGGAAAAATGGAAGCCCACAGCAATGCACCGGCGGAGCAGGTTCATAATACATATTTATACCTGCAGTCTGTGGAACATTTATACCTTTACACTTTTCATTTATGTGTTGCTTCTTATCTACTCACCTCTGGCTGTGTTTCTCATTTATGTGGACAGATTTGCCTTTTGTGTATTTTTTTTACGATTATCATATTCATTTTTTTTCCTGCTCACCTTGTGGAGAACAGCTCCAGGGAATTAATGACGGAAGAAAAAGAAAGTGATGGCCTTAATAGTAAACTTTTGAAAGACTTCCTTTTGCTTGATTTTTTTTATTGTACTGTTTACAGAGATATTATTTAACTTACACTGTAACTTGAATGTTGCATTGCAGCCTATGGTGTTAACAAACCTCTAAATGGTGAGGTATTTTAAATCACAAATATGCAATTAATTCAGAATCGCTATTCTATACACACATTAACCATCCTATTGTGCTTTGGTTAAATTTGACCTGTTTCAAGTCAAAATATTTCATAAATATTCCTCACTTTACCTTAAACTCATTTTACCTTGTTTGAAGATGGCAGTAGCCAACTACTCTTGATTTCCTAACCCCAACATGCTTCTCTCTTTTTGATCTTTTGTTTTTCCTCTCTTTTAACTGGTTGACCAATACTTAAAAATGTTTTGTTTTTGGGAGCGTAGCCATCTAGGAACATGCGAACACAAAGCAACACCCTTTGTCATTTTTCCATTTTGCAGTGTAACTTGGGTACTTTTAGCAAAAGTGGTGCCAAAGTTTGGGTAAGTTATTAACGTTACCTTAGCTAATATATACATTATATATAATATATATTTTGCCGGAGCTAATGATGGAAGCAGCAAATGAATGAGCCATCTGGCTTTCTTCTCACCTCTGTTGAGAGTTGCACGTGTGCAGTACTGATCCGGCAGCTGACAGCGATAAAGTTAGCGACAACTTCAGCTCACTTCAGGTCAACTGACCCTTAAGGTGGACCAACCTTTTCTTTTAGTTACAAGCTGCTCCTCCAAGTTTAATTATTATCATTATTATGTAATTTTGGCCATGTTGTTTTTGTTGAACATATGTTGCTTGAGTGTTGATGACAAACACTAGAATTACCTTACACCAGAATTTTGCCCTGTGGACTAATTTACCACTTGGTGATGAGGTAAAGGTGAAGTGAAGCCTCTTCACTGACATGTTCTAGCACAAAAAGTATCAAAGCATTTTCGAGACGCTGTAAAAGACAAAGCTCATTAAAACCAATTGTAATCATACACTCCCTGATAAGATCACTCCAATTTTCTGTTGGTTCAAGACCTTTAAAACGTTCCCTCTCTGGATGTGATTCCATTGTTAATTGACAAGAGTTGAGGCAGGAACAATACTGAGCAATTATTGGCTAAATTGGATATACTGTAGAGCAATAATGCATCCTCTCTGTTGCCAAGAGAAACTCGAGGCACAGACGGAGTGATTTGCAGCGCTATAGCTTTTTGACTGACATCAAATCCTACAATGACGAACAATGCTGTAATGGCAATGGAAATCTGTGCAGATACAATTGCTTGCTGCCATTATGCACCAGGGCCTCTTTTGCCTTTGTGGAGAAGACACAAAATTGCTATGTTATTATCTAACCGTTCCCCTCCTCCTCTCATCATCTCTTCTTGAATAAAGTTGCCCTGAGAGCGAGATAAGCAGGGAGTGGAGAAATACTGTTTATTTTTTTTTTCATTTTAAGATAGACAAACCTGTGTTAGTTGTCAGGAGGAGTGATGAGGGAAGTGTGTGTATGTCTGATGTGTGTGTGTTTGTCTTGTCTATCTATCTATCTATCTATCTATCTATCTATCTATCTATCTATCTATCTGCAGAACAGGGGTGGATAGAGAAATGTATTTGGTTCTGGGCTGGTTCTTGAGCCACTGATCCAGCAGAGATTGAAGGGATTTCCTGTTCTGTATGTCGCCTACACAGTCAACCCCTCCTACCGTCTCTACTGTCGTTTACCTTCGTACTTGACCCGCAGCCTATCCAAATCCTCTCCCACTCCTCTTCTCACCATTCACAGTCTCTTTCCCTCCCACACCATCGCTATTTTCTCCATCCATTACTTCCTCCAATCATCATCTGTCTACTTTCCTGACTCTTCAACTCTCCTGCTGTTTTTTTTTTTTTTTACTCTTTACTCCCTTGATTTCACTTGTCTGTTTCCTCCTTCCAATCACCCCCTCCCCCTTCTCTTCATCCGTTCGTCTTTTCTTCAGTCCATCCTCTCCCCAAGGGAGAAGTATGGGTCTGATGAACATGGAGAGCCCGGAACAAATCAGTCTATCGATCTGTCGATGTATCCCTCGCTCTGCCCCTCTGATCGTCAGCAGAAAACAAAGTGTTTATTAAGCGAAACCTTCCCAATCTCCTTCTTCCCCCCACCCCGCCTCTCTCCGCTCCACTATCCCCCTCACTTGGTAATGGAGAGCCTGTTTCTGGGACCTGTCCACCCAGCTGAGACTTGTCGTGTCTTCCAATTACATTTCTTTAGCAAAGTCCCACCTGTCAAGGTTCCTAACTTCTGCATTTCTTTACCTTCTTTCTAACCCTGTCCACCACTACTGCCAATTTAAAGTTGGCCTGTACTATTCCCAAAGAGAGTGCACAGAGCTAGCTGTTATTTATGACGATGCACTGCAGCAAAGTAGAGCCACAAGGAGGAGAGTGACGTGGAGTGGAGTGTTTATCAGTCATCTGCAGTCTATAGGGCTGAAATTGGGCCTGAATTTTGTACGGAACGATTGCATTATGGGTTCTTCTGAAAGGCCTGAATTTGATTGAAATGGAAAGCAGTGCCTTCTTGCTCTGAAAATACATCACTGCTGATTAGATTACGAAGAACTGCAGGGGTGGAAGGGAGGGTGTTCGGAGCGGTGGCAGATATGAGGGTAAAATGCAAGCAAAACGCGCTGTGCAAACAGTCGAGTGGGAAGAGAAAGGAAGAGGGAGGAATAAATAATGGTGATGGCATGAAAGAAACAGACTGCAAACAAAAGAAATTCCTGGATCTCTTGATCTTTCCCTCTCTGGTTGAAGTAACCTCATATCGATACGGTATTAGCTGGAGTCAGAGGTTCTGCAGCAGAGCTTTGACAGACAGACAGACAGACAGACAGACAGAATAGATCCATGCCATTCCCAGCCGCGGGGCTCCCAAGCCTCGCATAATCAATCAGCCATTAATGGAGTAAGTGGCTGTGGAAGGATATTAAATGTTAATTGCTGTAAGGTATTGATAACACCCATTGATCTCCTAGATAATTGCAATCAGTGAAAACAAAGATACATTATATGAGACTAAGCCCCTTTTACCTGAAGCCTTGGCTAAACAATGATGAATGGACGTATGGATGAGATGTGCTTTTGTTGTGTACATCTCCAGGTTGGGCCTCCTCAAGGGAATTCACCTGCAAGGATGAGCTGTCTGGCGTTATTTTTCAAATTTAGATCGACAGGCTTTTTATTAATTTTTCCCATCAAGTAGGTTTCTTTAATTTGTTTCCTCCTGATTGAATCCTGGTTGACGAGGGCAACATTTTCATTATTTTCATTTCATTATTCTCTTTTCCTTTTGTTGCAGTGAAGAAAGAGAATATGCGTAATTGCATTCACGGTCAAGTCTTCCATGCTACATTTAAAGGAAGCATCAAAGTAGTCTGAGCATGTCTCAGTCTTCATATAGGTACAGAACAGAATGCAATCTGAAAAGGATGCATAGGCGGTTAATATATCCCATCGCAAATTCCAATGTGCAGATTGTATTTGTCATCGACAACAGAGCAAACATCGTATTTCCATGAGTGTCAGAATCTCCAAAAACTAAAAAATATTGTTCCTGTTTTAAACAGCTGCACAGAAGATGACGAAGGCAACGTAGAACTGCGTGATTAATGAATGTAATTGCAGATTTATGAGCTTTTGATGTAAAGCCCAAACTGATTTTTGAGGCTGATACCGATTTTAGAAGGGAAAAATTCCATTTTGCACTGTAACTTGGGTACTTTTAGCAAAAGTGGTGCCAAAGTTTGGGTAAGTTATTAATGTTACCTTAGCTAATATATACATTATGTATAATATATATTTTGCCGGAGCCAATGATGGAAGCAGCAAATGAATGAGCCATCTGGCTTTCTTCTCACCTCTGTTGAGAGTTGCATGTGTGCAGTACTGATCCGGCAGCTGGGACAGATCAGGCACTGACAGCGATAAAGTTAGCGACAACTTCAGCTCACTTCAGGTCAATTGACCCTTAAGGTGGACCGACCTTTTCTTTTAGTTACAAGCTGAATCCTGGTTGACGAGGGCAACATTTTCATTATTCTCATTTTCATTATTGTCTTTTCCTTTTGTTGCAGTGAAGAAAGAGACTATACGTAATTGCATTCAGGGTCAAGTCTTCCATGCTACATTTGAAGGAAGCATCAAAGTAGTCTGAGCATGTCCCAGTCTTCATATAGGTACAGAACAGAATGCAATCTGAAAAGGATGCATAGGCGGTTAATATATCCCATCGCAAATTCCAACGTGCAGATTGTATTTGTCATCGACAACAGAGCAAACATCGTATTTCCATGAGTGTCAGAATCTCCAAAAACTAAAAAATATTGTTCCTGTTTTAAACAGCTGCACAGAAGATGATGAAAGCAAAGTAGAACTGTGTGATAAATGAATGTAACTGCAGATTTATGAGCTTTTGATGTAAAGCCCAAACTGATTTTTGAGGCTGATACCGATTTTAGAAGGGAAAAATTCACTTTTCACCCAATTTCTGAGGTATTCAGCGGGCTGCTTTCTTGAAAAAATAACTTTTTAAAACATTATTTTACATTATTACACATTAAACATATGATGTATTACGGTGTTAATCAATTATGTAAATGGTAACACATAAAAAATGAATAATAAAATAAATGGCTAAATAAACATCAGTACTGTATGTTAAGTATCAGTGAATATGAACGTTTATATAAAAAAAATTAAGTAGCCTGCACATTTCTAAATCACCCCAAGCATCATTTTGCATTAGTTGCTCTGCAAAAAATACCTATATCAGTGATAGACAGACGGATAAATGGTTCAGGCTCTTTTGAGAATTGAATAAATCATGTTGATGTTTATCCTGTGAAAATACATTTTATACAATCTTAATAACTTGACTGAAAATCTTTTGTGTCTCACTCTCTTTTCTCTTCATTTAGTCTCGTCTTCCTGCTCCTCACCTCTCAGCTCTCTGTTCTCAGATGCTGTCGGCAGTTTGTTTGCTGGAAAAGGTGGACGTCCACAAATGACTTGTTGGGAATAAAAGCAGACAGCAGCATCAGTCAGTTCATTATAGATTAACCCCTCAGTGTAGTGTGAGGTCGATCAGAGAGCAAAACAACAATCCACAACCTCCAGTGAGAGTCCAGACTTGGTGTTGTTACCGTGTGTGTTCATGTGTGCATGTAGCTTATATGTTTGTGCTTTCACATGAGGAAAGTGTGTGTGTGTGATGAGGTAGAGACAGGGCGGGGTGGATAGAGGGTTGCGGCTACTCCCAGGCCACCTGAGAGGAATTGGCAGGCCCTGGCGAGGCGTCGTGTCAGAATGCCTGTTGAATAATGCATGGCCTTGGAGCAGTTGGGCTCTCTAATACCACATGACTCTGAGACACCCCTCCGAAGATCAATAACACTTAGAAGCTGCTTTATAATGAAGGAGACACTAAAATTCCATCATCAGACAATTAGTTGAACTCTGCCTCCCATTCCTCACCCCTCCTCTCCCATCTCTCTCTCTGGCCACGGCACAACAGCCGGCACATCATTTGTTAAGAGTGAGTAATGTGGAGACAGGTTCGCCTTTGATGGAGTGTTTATCTGGCTTTGATGAGGAAATTTGTCATAGCAGTTTGCTGTTTTTTGAACGCCAGAATTTAAGAGTGTTAACAGAGTCGGATTCCTCTCTGGAGGTTTTTTTTGTTTTTTTTCGCTCGGTTTTTATGTGAGTGAGAGTGTGAGAAAAAGAGCGAGTGCCCACTCCCTGATGTACCGCTCTCTTCCTTGACATTTCCTTTCCTCTTTTCCCTGCTGCTCTAAGGCCTCGGGCACATGTATTACCACTTACCTCTAAACTCTGGCTACATATCAGAAACATTACACTTTACAGTGAATGGAAGTCCTTATAAGCGTCTACAATGTTATAAGTATAGTCTAGCCTATAAGTCAAGTCTGAGAGCGAGTCCAGCGGTTAGAAGCAAGGACGGGAAGTATGTATTGGTCATTCACACACTCCATTATGTGTATAATACCCACTCTTCTAGCAGCCATGCTATGCAGCCTGTGCGGATGCATAATGACTGAATGAGCTCTGCAGACAGAAGCGCTCTCCGCTCTACTCCACCGGGAGGTCAAGGGTCAGGAAGCGATAATGCAGTGTAAATGTACTGGCATGGGATTTGGAGTTCATTAGAGGTCCATTATAGTCTTTGAGTGACATCACTCTCTCTGGGAGTAGGAAGAACGAAGGGGATGCATGCGCTTCATTGTAAATGGCCCGTGGTGTCTTTGGCATAGTGTTTTATGATAGATGATCTTGGGTCAAGGGTATGTTGTAAAAAAACATTTGAGTCTAATATTTGCATTGCGCAGCTTTGAATACATCCGTTGAAGCAGTGAATCTATCTTGACTCTTGGATGGTTTATATCTGTGCTTAATCACTAAGCAAGTGAAACTTTAGAGCCAATCCTTTATACTGCAGGGCCAGCACTTCTCTTAGTAAGACTTGGGAGAGGCTATAAACCCCTTCTTTGCCCCCTCCACAACCACCTCAACCCCATTATCATTCATATTCACAATCAGCGTCCGTAAAACCCACTGCTGTCGTCTGCAAGTAACCAAATTTATTAGGCAAGAGCAGGGAGGGGAGATTACGAGTGTGGAGGGTGTACCCGCTTAATTTGAACCGGGGCCAACATCTCATTATTCATCTTCTTCACTGTTTATTGGCGAGAGGTAGGGGAAGAGGTGGAGAGGGAGCAGCCTGGAAGTCGTGGAGTCATCCAGGGCTACGTGGTTCTACAGTGGGATCTCTTCTCTTCGCTGTCTGGGTCCTGGAAGGTCAAGCTGAGCTTCGGCCCCCTCTGTCAGTCTGCAATAATAGAATAATGGCATAATTAACTGGCAAGAAGATTTTGCCCTGGGGACGCGCGCTGCTACTCCATTAGAAGAAGCTGGAGCCATGGTCCTGGCTGTAATTAGGTCTCCACGGGTTCTAATTGTCCTGCAGTTTTACAGTTTAAATGGTAGCAGAATGGCAGAATGGGATCTGCTGTGAGGAAAGCTGAAGGTGTTCTCTTTTGTGCCCCAGATCCAATTAAGGCTGTTATGGACAAGAAGTAGATTGAGGGAAATGCAAAAATCTGATGGATGTGACCTTGAAGGCAAATATTAGTAACATTACTTTTCTCAGGAGTATTGCTGAAATCACTAGTCAGTTAATCAGATTAGTAAAAGCACAGATTTAGATTTTAGATTTGATTGTTTGCTTTTGACACCTTAAATGTCTATGGCAAAAAAAAATGTTATCATGATGTGTAATATCCTTTCAATATCTATATTACTCGATAAATGTCTGATCATTATTTCTTTCTTTTTGTGAAATTGGAAGAAAACAGACAGTTAATTGTGGTGTAAACATTTTTTTTAAATGTCAGAATGTGACAAACACTTGCCAAAAACTGTAACATTTCAAAATCTCAGGCATATTCAAAACAATCATTAATAATTGACAAATGCTTTTAATGTACTGTATCTTACAAGTACATTTCATCAAATATTGTAGGCTACTTTGGTACAATTTTAGTATTTCCATTTTCTGCTTCTTTACACTTCATGAATTTATAGATCCACAATATCAAATAAATGATGGTGTTGTTATTATTATAGATAAGGATAAGATGTTATTGACCCCTTGTCCTAATAAAAGTGTGAGCAGCCGGCACTAAGACTGCACTGAGACACCAACTGTTAGTGAAGTCTGTTTCCCTCTCCTGCTGTCACTACTTTAATGTAACACCTGTACAGGGATATGTTCACAAACAGGGATTAGGCCATTTTAGTCCATTCTAACTTTAATCTACTACCTCTCGAAAGCATGAATAGTGTTGTTTATGAGTGGTTGACCGAGAAACAGGCAGAACTGCTTCAGTGTCTGTACACTGTAAAAAATGTCTGTAGATTTTACTGTGAAAAACTGCTAAACCATGACAGTAAAAGACTGTAAAATAATAAATGGGTTGATTCAGTTTCAGTAACAATGACACACCGTAAATATATATATCAGCCAAAACAATATTTTAATTTTTTTTAAATACATTACCCCACTGTAAAATACACTGGCACCGTGTTTGTAGCAAAAATATACTCCAATATATATACAAGCCATCATTTTTGCATTTATATTTTAAAATACTTTTTCTCACTGTTAAATGTACTAAACACCATATCTCTAACAGAAATATAATGTAATATTTAATGGTCAAATCCTTAATTCATGCATCATTTATTTATTTATTTAAAGTATTTTCTTATCAATTATATGGCAGAACAGCTTTTCTTTTGATGGAAAAACGTTTTATTTTTTACGGTAAAATATAGAATAAAATGGCAATCTTAAATGGGAAATCAATAGTGCTAATATCATTTTACCGTAATATTACAAAAAGTTGCACCGTATTTATTACGGTAAAGTTCTGGCAACCACAGCTGCCAGTTTTTTACCGTAAAAACAACATTTTTTTTTTTACAGTGTAGTACCATTCTCTCATAGAAAAATACAGACACAGGAATGTCCACACTGTATTCCGTCGGCTGATGGTTGCTCTTCCCCGCATTGCTGGTTGGGAATTCCTGGATGAGTGGGCCTATCCAAGTGTCTGTTATCACTCTGCATGTTGATGTGGTTAACCACCAGGTAGTCAGCGAGGGGTCACGGCAGGTCGTTCCATTTTCTTCTGTGTCTTTGTCACTCTGGTCACTTACTGGCATTTTGCTTATTCCGCTCTGACAACAAGCCTGTCTGGCTGTGACATGATAGACCGTTTGCTAACTGCACTTATCATTTTGATAGGTCTGCTAGTCTGTGATTTTGGTGCACAACAGACTCCTCCTCTGGGTCCGGAGGCTCAAACATGTAAGGCTGAATCTCTCCCATGTTTCCTTTTAACCCATTGACGCATGGAAAGCGGATACGTCGTTTTGTAGTATTTGTATAAGCTCTCAAATACCTTTTTGAATTTCATTTCTATCTGCTACAGAGGCTGAAAAATCTATTATTTAGTAGAAGAGTTGACACTTTTTTTTCCAGAATTTCCAGAAAATTAGAGGCTTATTTTAAAATCGCCCAGCGATTTTTCAGGCCTCAATGGGTTAATGGAGAAAATAGAGCAGACGTTGAAACCACCTTATAGTTGGAGGTTCCTTTTCACCTTTTATGTGGGAAAACCAAGCTTTATGCATATTATCACAGCAGAGTATGCGTTAAAATGTTTGGAGGACTTTAATATTTTGTTTTTGGGATTGTTTATCTGATAAAACAGATGTCACCTTGGACTCTGGGAAAATGTGATTGGTATTTGTTTTTTTACTATTTCCTGCATAAAATAGAAAAACAGAAAAATAGAGCCCCCTCATTCCGTTAAATGAAACTGCTGTGTGCGTGTGAAAGCCTGATAGATTACTTTGTACAGTAACAGCGAACACTGTATTTCCACTGTTTACCTTGTCATTGTCGGGAAGAAAGATAACTGATTGCAGCTGTGATATCTTCCCAAACTTGTACAGTGATGGTATTTTAAACTCCTGTGCAGTGTTTGAATGTCTCCTAAAAATTTAAACTCAAATGCATCCCTTCTGACACAAATGGATATTGTGAATATGTTTTGTCGATACATGTATGCAGACTACATGCTATGCTGAAACATATGTGTTTCCATACGTTTGATAGGTGTAAACAGATGCTGAGCAGCTCCCCTGTAGCCTGTTTACCTCTCCCTCACCCGCCACCACATGTGGACACCTTATCTGGTTTCAGCAGCGTCATGCTCTTAACACAACAGAAGAATATTTGTCTGTAATAGCCTATTGACTCTCCGATTCTTGAACAATGCCTAGGCCAGCTAGCCGTAGCTCTTCCACCCCACACACAGCTCTAACTGATCTCCCATTGAAAGAGATAGCAGTACATATTGGTTTTTCATACAGCTGCTTTTACTGTGCTCTACTGGATACAGAGAAGTGCTCCGCTTCGTTCCTGCATTTGATTTATTTGAATTTTCATCACCTCAATTGATCGAGACCCTTTACTCAAGGGACAAAGATACAGACTAAATGACTATTGACTGGCAAATGTTTGAAAAATGCATTTGTCAGACCACCAGTGCTATTGATGAGGGTGTATTAAAAAATGTATCTGGAGAATCAATGAAGAGGAAGGAGAAAGTCCATAGCAGTAGACTACCAGCGAGTGTTTTCCTCTCTTATTTGTACTCTCTCTCCGTAGCTCTGACTATATTCCTCTTTTTCTTTCTGTCTTTCTTTTGTCTCCTAGTGCTTATGTGCTAACCACTGCTGGCGCATTGCAGTAAACTAGGGGAGGTAGAAAAGTAGGTGTGTGTGTGTGTGTGTGTGTGTGTGTGTGTGTGTGTGTGTGTGTGTGTGTGTGTGTGTGTGTGTGTGTGTGTGTGTGTGTGTGTGTGTGTGTGTGTGTGTGTGTGTGTGTGTGTGTGTGTGTGTGTGTGTGTGTGTGTGAGTGAGTAGTTGCAGCAGAGGCATCGACAAGCATCCGTGGGTTTACTGTCTCCATAAATCGCACTTAGCCACTGCACACGTGCACACATGCACACGCTCCACATCCAGAGAAACTGACCTTTTCTTACAAGTTCTCCTTTTTTATCTCAGTACAAAACAGTGAAGATGAATCACATTGGAATGTAAATGTCACACTCACTCCTTTGGCTTAGTAATGAAGTTTGGGAAACCAAAGCATTAACAGAATTGTTTAAATGAAACACTGAATAACTTTTTGGTGTTTTTGATATGTGTGATGCAAGGTTGTTAGATAACGTTAATAAAGTACTTGAAAATAAACAATACTGGATACCTCTTTTCGATACCACAGCGAAAAGAAAATTTCCTAGACATACAAAGTAGAATGATTGTTTTCTTTTATTTAAAATTGACAACCTTCAGATACAGAAAAAAGTCACTGAACTTATACCAGCATACAGCTGATTTCCTCCCCGTTGTTCCATCTGTGCAGCCTGGAAACAAGTCAAATCTTCTGATCTCATGTTTTGTTTGCTCTAGGAGATGTGACTGGTCCCTCTCTTGATCAGACAGACTTCAAACCAACCATTTATTTCATATGGTGGGTTTGATATGAAGACTGGTGTCCATCACAAAACTCAGATCAAACTGTCAAAGTAGTAATTTGAGAAAGTTTGTGACCAGGCCACCATGTTTGTTGTGCTTTAAAATAGGCTAAGCACTGCCCATAACTTGCACGTGTCATTATATCACATGCTTAGATGCTCTGACTGGTTGAAGGTATATGCAGATGCATTTTGTCCAGCTGGAAAAAAAAAAGAACTGAGAAGTTCCAGACTAATTTGCACATGCATATTAGTCTGAAGCTTCTTTTGTGATGCCAGACTATTATCTGTGCAGCCTTGGGTTGAAAGTCTTATTTTAGATCTTTATTTATAGGCTCGGCCCTTTCGAATTTACCACTGAATGTGGATATTGTATCATTTCAAACATGTGCTATTGTAAATGTATAGATATAGATAGTATAGATTGATGAAAGTAAAGAAACTTTACACGTTTCTGGAGATAAAAAGAATAAGAACTTGGATTAGTTTGTCCTCAAACAAAATCAATCCCTTTTAAAGGGCAGTGTCTAATATTCTGCTGGTCGGAATCCTTTTCCTTTTCATTTTATTACAGGTAGCTCAAATCTGTATGATATCAGAATTGATATATATGTATATATATAATATATATTTGCATTTCAATTTAAACAGGATTTATTCCTCCTCACATCCTTTTTTTTTTCTTTTACTACCTTTTGCATAATCTTCATTTTTGTAGTATTTGAATTTGCAAGTCTTGTTTGAATTGTGGACCAATCAGAGTTGCAGTCATCCGTACAGAAATGTTAGCTGTCGGGGAGCTAGCTGTACAGTTTGATGGTTGTGTTTGCTGTAGGATTTTAACATCCTCATTTCATGACTGGCTGGACTTTATAGAGGAGATGATGAAAGGTGCAACAGTCCACACCATCTCGTATATCATGTCCTCTTCACACACACTCACCCTGTCTATATCCCTCTGTCTCTGTCTCTATTTTATCCCCCCAACCCCATAAGCTGGCATACCTTCCAACTAATGTTCTGTCAAGATCATTAGTGAGTGATGGACAGCTATTGATGTGTGTCATCATTCACTAGTAGAATGTGTGTATGTTTATGGAGTGAAGCGAGTCCCAGTCAAATTGGAGCAGCTCTGTAAAGGTGCAGAGTGACCTTTGACGTTTGAAAGGAGAAAACACAGGAGGCTGGAATGATGATGGACCTAGATGAGGGGAAATTACTTTGGGATGGGTTTGATTTTGTTTGGCCTTTATTGCCGTGAAGGAAAATGATAGAAAGGAAATGCTTTAGGGAATATGTTTGTAGTGCTTTGAAGTAATATTGATAGTGTTGTTTACGAGGGAAAAGCC
Organism: Centropristis striata; assembly: GCF_030273125.1. Lineage (NCBI taxonomy): Eukaryota > Metazoa > Chordata > Actinopteri > Perciformes > Serranidae > Centropristis > Centropristis striata. The sequence goes on along the minus strand of NC_081538.1, from coordinate 4,407,515 downwards.
CAGGAGATGAAACAACCAACCTTAACGACCAACTATGATATCACAACTGAAGAAAGAGTCATTTATGTACAATGTTTTTAATGGGATGTGTCTGTTCAATTATTGTGTTATTCGAGATGTCTTGTATCTAAAGGACTCTGATTTTGAATACACGCTTTGAGTGTAGGTGCAAAACATGCTTGGTCTCAAAGGTGATCTTATTAGGGTTGAGCAATTGTTTCTGCTTTCATGTCGTCGAATCCTGGTCACTCGAGATCACAGATAGCAGTCTTATCAACAGAGGAGGTGGTATGGCTGGGCATCTGATGGAGCTTTGAAATAATCAAACCTTTAAGCTTTCTGTATACAATAAATGTAAAGTAACATTATTGAACATTTATTAGAATGTGTAAAGATTTTATTTTAAAAGTAAGTAAAACGTAACACTATTGTTCATTTATGTTGCTGTTTCAGCATAAAATGGAAAACGGAGATGCGGGGTGTCAGATCCATGTAGAAGAGATGGAACACTGGTTTAGTCTTAAGGATTTAAAATGATCTTACAACACGGCTGATTAACGGGGCTCAGTGGGACAACATGCCGCTCCTCCAGAAACATTTCTAAATGCACAGTAGTGGACAGATCCTTGGGATTATTTACAACATGTTGTTTCCGATGGTGAATTAGTTATAATCAGCTTGATATCGGAGTAGGAAAAACACAATCATCAATATATGATCCAATCGCTAATCGGCACAAGGCTACATCACATACGGCTGCTCTTTGGATACTTCAGGTGTACCGCACTAATTCCATCTTGTGAAGGGCTCATTTCGTGCTTGGAATATGACAATGACCATGATGAAGAACTGTGTTAGTCACACTGCGTTGGTAATTTAGAATACATTTTGCAATGTAATATAAAGGCATTTTAATTTTGCACAAACCCTACAGTGTACCTTTGATTGTTTTGTAAAGGGTTAGGGTTTGTATTTGTATTTTTGAGACCATATTCCATCCATGTAATGAGCCCTTCACAAGATGCAATAAGTTCCAAATGTGCCTGGGAGCTGAGGTTTGCCACATGGGCCTCTGTCATAATTCTTTGTCTGAGCAAGGAATAATAGTGAAGGGTTTCAAGTGTAAAATCCAGGTCAAGGGGACTTCTGAGAGTTAATTAGGGGACAAAGAGAGGACTTGAACCTGATCCTGCTTATCTCAAGGGTGGGTAGGTGAGTGATTAGAGGTTCTAAGGTCAAGATGCATCACTTCCTTGCAGAGGAGGGACTGTGCGAGTGTGTACGCATGTTTGCATGTGCAGTGAGACCTGCATGTAACTGTTTGTGACACCCAGTCAGCAAACAAAACTTGTCTCAGTGATGAATGGCATTGTAAACATTGAGCCAGGCCAAAACAGCCCCCTGGAGACCATCCATGTTTGTGTGAGATCAGCAGAAAAAGCTCTTATCAGGCCTATTACGGTCCTTCCCCTCAGCGCGGGGATGGTATGTGCTTTGCATCCTAATGTCCTAATCTATTCTTCATTAAAGCTTAACGCAGCAGTTAACGCGCCCTCTGATAGCATCACACTGTGCCCTCGCAGCAGCACAGACGAGGCCTGCGCGCCACTGATAAAGTTTCAAAATGCAATAGAGATGGCTAAAATACGGCTCGGAGAACGCCACCTCGGGATGCCGACAGTGGCGACTACCGCAGCCTCCATGGATACCCAATATCATTAAGAACACTGAAGTGTTAATTTTAAGGGAGAGCTCTCCATATTTCACTTGCCTCCATAATTCAGAGAGGATGCTGACGTTAGGAGGGCCCTGTCATGAGGTGCCATGTGTTCCCTGGTGGATGCTGCCATCTGGCCTGGTTTACAGCGGGCTGCTAAGGCCATCGCAAGGGCTCAAGCAGCTGATGTTTAACTGGCACCGACTTGAACCCTAAACCAGGCGGAGTGTGTGTGGGCAGGAGCACTCCCACACCTACAGTCTGTTAAGTTGTACTGCCTCACTATGACAGATGTGGCAGCGTGAGTGCCAGCATTCGCTAGAAAATACAAGACGACAAGGGACATATTCATGAACAGCACGCCAACACGAAGTCTCAAGTCTGCAGTAAAAATAGATAAATAAAAAGAGAACATTTAATTGGAAATGTTCATCAATCTGTTACCCATCTCGAGTGAAAAAGCCTTGGAAAAAAAAAAGGGAACACAAAGAATGTAACGATGTAAATCTGGGAAAGAATGAATAATGGATTATGGAGTGGAAGAAAAAGATAATGGGGGGGAAAATGAAGAGGAAAAAGTGGACAGATGATTGACAATGACAAGTAAGATAATGGAGAGAGAATGATCAAAATTCACCGGGCTCTCCTCTGCGTTTAGGAAGCAAGCACATTATGCACAAATCCACCAAGACTGTGCTGCTGATAGCCTACAGGCCTCGCAGTATTTCTTTCTGCACAATAACACCTCAAGGAGCTTGATGGCCATTTTTAGTTGGAACTGGGGATGAGTTTTTCATCTGTTATTATTTTTTCATTCCGTATGCTCCCTCTGTTGCTTCCTTCATTTGCAAATTCATCCAACTTTCAAAAATATGCTGCTGTCAGGACAAATACTTGACTCAAGTAAGCCTGATCCCCCTCTCACTGTCTCTCTGTAAATGAGCTGCCTCCTCTCTGCTCTTTGTTCCTCAAAACATTCAGAGTGGAGACTCCATGTGTTATTGATGCCACCCCAAGATAATAAGCACTACTGAGCATTAAACTCAAGGGCTTGTCTCACTCACTAGCCGTCCTAATCAGAAAATAACATCAAGACATAAAGTAAATGAAACAGTTGCAGCTACAGAACTTTACGTGAAACCATATAAACAAACCCATATGTGACAAATTGTCTTCGTGCGTGTTCTTCTTCACATTGAGGTCAGATGCCGGGGTCAGAACAGCAGTACTGGAGCTGTTTGGGATTCAATGACTTGTTCTTCTTCTCACGTGTTGAGAATCAAAATGAAAATTCACATCTCTCAATCAGGAGTGAAACACGTACAGTTACTGACTCTATTTTTGGTGAGTCCAGATCTCTCAATAAAGAATTCAAGTCACTGTTGTTTAGGAAGCAGTTCTGTATTTCTATTTTATGTTTTGCTTTTTTAAACAAACCTTTTCCTTAAAAATGACATTTTTATACCACTGCTAATGTGGAACAGGAAACAAAACAAATGGAAATTGAATGCCACCAATATTTCTTATTTGATAAACGAATGAAAAAGTTAAAAATTAACACATCTGTCACAAAACAATCATACTTAATGATACATCGATATAGATTGATATGTCGATTAATGTCGATTGCACTGATGCAATGCCCAAACATCAAATACACGCTTTTATTTTGACAATCTCCCTGTTTTGCTTTAAGAAGTAAACTGAGCACACAGATCAAACCTATGTTCATAATTGAAAGATCATCACAGGCTCTTTAAGTTAATCCATAAAAAAACATTGTGGCACTTTATAGTGAACAGAAGGTCTATTTTTGTTCTTTGGATTAAAAAGAATGGATTTCCAAAACCCACTTTTGAATTTTGCCAAATAAGGCTTGACCTTGATGTTTTAGAAAGTAAATGTATTTTGTTGTGAAAATTCACTTGATGTATAAATCACATTTTATGTTTTGTCTTGAAACATATGCATCTAGTTTTTGATCTTCATTTTCAACCTGGCTTGTTATGGATAATTCTACTTTTGTGTTTTGTTTAAGTCACTTTTTGTGACTTGAATAGCAAATACAACATTGTCTGTTTGAACTAGTGGCTGAATAATCTCAATCTTTTCCTGTTGATCACTGAACACTTCCAGTAGAGTGGTTTGGATTTAAGTGCCTTGCTCAAGTGCACCTCAATAGAAATTGATAAAAGTGTTAATCATTCTCACTCTGTGATCAGATGTGCTCCATATCAAACTCTTTCAACTTTATCAGCTGAGGAGGAAAATCCATCACGGTGTCATGTTCCTATTCAGCCTCAGCATCATTGATTAATGTAACCAGAGATGCAGCATCTCACCCCTAAATGAGTTTGAGATTGGCACTCCAGTTTATTAGACTCTATGTTGCAAACTGTGTGGACTGGAGGAGTGTAATTAAAGCTCTCACCCTGGCAGCCATCATAATGTAAGCAATCACTGTGTTGTTGTGCTGAGCGGGGCATTATATCACATGTTCATGTATGTGCACACACAGAAACACTTTGTTTCTGCTGCTGTTAATTGGGCTTTCTCAGCTCATGTAATTAAGTCTGTTGGATAGGAACACTGCAACCTCAGACTTTATAATGCAGACTTAGCAGTGTTACAGATTTAGTTTTAAAAGGAGAAAACAAGGGTGGTTAAAGACCTTTTAAAAAAAATTTTTTTTAGCTATTTTCTTTGCTAAAACTAAATATTGCACTTGGGACCAAACCTTTAGCTTTTGCTTTATGCTATACACTGTTTCCTCTCAAATTTGTTACTTCATTGACTAAAAATATATATTTATAAATAAATACACTGTCCACTGTAATCCTTTATTGATCCGGTTTAGTTCATGTTTAAAACTATAATTCTTGCCTGGCACTTGTTTGCCTCCACCAACCAGTCAAGTTATAGTTGTCTCTCCAGACTCAGAATATATGTAGTGAAGATTTAATAAAAGATATGTAGTGTTTTTTGTGTGAAATGTGGATACTGCACACACATCTGCAAACAATCACCATAGTTACAAGGTGGGCCCTCAAGGTTAGGGTCACCAATTCAGTACCCAACCAAATGTTAAATGTGGACACAATTACCCCTTCTGTATCCAATTGAATAATGGCCAGAAATGCATCTGCAGAATGTTATGATATCACAGTGAAGTTGACCATTGACCTTAATAAAATCAGAATCAGAATAATCTTTATTGGCCAGGTATGTGTGAACATACTGGGAATTTGACTCCGGATTGTCCCTCTCTTGTACAAAAATAAAAAGATATGTACAGGTAGTGCAATGGAAGAAATGCCATCCCTTCACAATTATGTCATATTGGGAATTTGTGTGATATTTTATCATCCATGATCACTGTATGAATTCTTAAGTTATGAACAAAAACATATTTAAGGACGTCAAACTGACCTTCGGCCACCAATTTTGCAATTTGTAAATTCTCAAGTCTAAGTACAATTAAAGGGTACTAAATATGATTAAAGACTAAAGTCAGCAGGCACAGTGAGTCATTTTAGCTCTACACAAAAACAATTAATTGACTTTTCTTTTTGCCTTGTTAACAGTAATTGTCCCAAGCTGATGTATTGTGTTTAGGCTGATCCACACAACACCTGTTGCAGTCTGGCTAATCATCATCACTTTGCGAGCTGTGTCCCTGGCCCTGTTCCAACACCTCATACCTAATATAACATTCAGTGTTTGCATAAGGTATAATGACTGATCACTGAGCTTGATTGAACTGAATAGAGTCAACAATTTAGTAGCACAGCACCTCTCGCAAAACTCCTTATCTCTGAATGAATGAGCTCCGAACTACCATTTTATATTCATTTACCTCAGTCCTAAGTGGCTGTTATGACATGCTGTTGAGCACCTGTGGATTTTCTTCCTCTGAGCTTTAAACTGTTGAGCCTTGACTCTAAATCAGACTTCTATAAATGTTAGCAATTGGATCAGTTATTAATAAGGAAATCTCCAGGAGTTTTCATAGGCCTGTTGTGAAGGGTGAACTTCCTGAGAGGTTTATGACACAATGTTTGGCCCTGAAGAAGTCTCCAGACTATTTTTATTTTTATTCCTATAATATATGCTTCTGAAAACATAAGAATTTCACATGAGAGATGGCTTCACGGGAAATGCTGGATGTATTTGTCGTGATGGAGAGAAACAGATTCACAATAATACAGCACTTAGGTGCGGTACCTTTAGAAGGGGGTACGTATAATAATGGCTTGAGGCTCAGTGTGCTTGAAAGTTGATTTCACAGTTGTTAAATTGCGTCACAGCACTCCAAGCTGAGAATATCTCGAGGCACTGGAGGCAATGTACTTATCCCGCCGCTTGAAAAAACATCCCATCTTCCAATTTTGAACTGCTTCAATCTTTCAAACTTTGTGAAGAACTCGGCCGTCTCACTCTTGTTTTGTCTCTGAGACGTGATAAATTACTGGTGGTCTGTCTTTAGATTTATGACCCGCTGTCTCGCCGCGCGGCATTATGAAGTTGGAACGAGCGACACAATCTAATATTCTATACTTAAATGATGAATAATGTCACACACCACCCACACGCAGCCCATAGGTATCAAAGCAGTGGAATATTAAGCATGCCCAAACTCAATTTGAAACCCACCGGTGGGAAAATGGCGTTTCTAATGGAGGTTTGAGGTTGAGAGGGCGCCGATCCGAGCTATTTTTCTGTGGCACTGCTGGCGCTATCAATTTGAGGTGGTGATTTGGATGGCAATGGGCTGGCTTCGACAGGTAATCTGGTACAGCCATTAGTGGCTGTTAAGTGGTTGGGTCTCAGTGTCACACCTTGTCCGTCAGTCTCTATTTGGCGAAACTTTGACTTTCCATTTCAGAGGATGCTCCCTCTCCAGTCCAACAGACCCCTTTCCCCCTCCGATCCTTTCCTCAGAGCAGCTAACCACACGGTGATAGTCTGGTAGAGGTGCTGACTCTCCAAATCGACAACAGAGACTAATGTAGTTTAAATGGATAAACTGACCTGCCACATCAACCACCACCAACCCCCAGCCCTCTGTTAAACCATCCTTTCTTCAAGCCCTCCATCCTCATCTCAACCCCTCTGATAAGGGGCCATGACCCTGCAGGGGCCCCTGATTGCAAGAGGTAATTAATGCCAACAGGAACACACGTTCATAAAAGAGGGAGGCATAATAGAGGACTTTAATATTGTCATCAGATAGGAACGGATGAGTGTCTTTGCTAGGATAAGGGATGATACACTGACACACAAAGTCAGCTTCTTGTAAATTAAAGATACATCGTTTGGTGATCATTTTCTAATTGATTTAAACCATTTCTGCATCCTCCATAGCTTTGTAAATTCCACTAAATTCAAGTGCCATTAAGAAAAAGTCTTCTTGTGCCTTTTAGATTTTTAACAATACATTTGAAGCATGCAAGTGTGTTGCAAAGTAATCCCTCATTATAAAAGAGAAGCTGGCAGTCGCATCAGAGGCAGTTCACAGAAGGGCTGGGCGATATGGACCAAAAGTCATATCCCAATATATTTAGGCTAATATATGATATATATCCAGATATTTTTATCGCAAAATGAGTGCAAGTGTTCAAAGTTCAAGCCAAATATGACGTGTCAAAAGTAGTTTTATTGAAACTGTTTATTTAAGTGAACAAAAATACTGAATAACAACAGGAGAACCTTTTTAAAAAAAAAAAAAAAAATCAAAGCTCCATAAAGTGCACATTTAAACAAAAAAATATCCTATGAAATAGCCTAGGAAATAAAATAGGGCAATATTTTTCTCAATTAAATATATTTATATGAGAAAATAATAACAAACATTACAAAAGAACTAAATATGACAAACCTAGTAAGAGCAGCATTTTTATATAAAGAAATTTTTTTTGAACGATATCGATACATGCGATATGGTCTAATTCCATATCACATTTAAAAATATATTGATATATTTTATTTTATATCGATATATCGCCCAGCCCTAGTTCTTTATGTATTCATGTAATGTCTGTCTATAAATAGTAGAGGCCAACAAATACAAAATTTTAAAGTGGTAAAATTCAGTGATAACCAAATTGGTGTTTTTGTTTGACATTGCTGATTAATTTCTGACGATTGACCTTTTGATTAATCTGCCGTTTGTTTCAGTCCTAAACTGGAGGACGTTTTCAGTTTAAATGGTTTTATTCTGTACCTGAGATTAAGGTTTTTCTTCCTAACATAAAGCAATAATACATAGCCATGTACAGTAACACTTTTTTACGATAATTCCCCTCTGCAAGAAATTGTTATCTTGTCTTTTCAGTTTCCCAATCATTCACAACCCTGAAAGTGAGAATGCAGAATACATTGAATTGATTTGTATTTTTTGTTTTCACTATAATCTACTTATGCTCTGAAGCATTATTAATTGTTTCAAATGTAAATATCTCTAGTAAATATCTCAAAAATCAAAGCACTGGGAAAGATATCAAAAAAATCCATCCCGCTGGAAGTGACCTTTAAAGGTCAAAAAGCATGGGAGAGTAAAAAATCCAATTCTAATGAAGCCCATTGACTTTGTGCTGCTTTTTCTTTAAATGGCACTTTCAATGGAAGGCTTTTTAATGCTGCAAGCACAATAAATCAGCAGCAAGAGTATATTAATTTATTGTTAAAGCTGAACAACCAGGAAAATCCACCCAGCGCGTGGACGGTTGTCAAGTTGGTTGGCTCATAAAAGTTGGCTCTGTCTGAAAGTTTTTCTGTCACTGGCCGTCAAACAGAGCCTCTCCAGATTTATGGAGTTCTGCTTCTCTGCGGGATACAATTTTTTATTAACAACAGTATTCATTTAAATAAGCATTTAATTTGAAGCTTACTGGATATAAGACAACAGAAAAAAAGATCCTGGGAATCATAAATTAAGAACAGTTGTATTATTTGTAAAGGTTTATTGTATATTTATTGTTGTGTTTGTCTAACCCTCAGTGAAATGTAGATACACAGAATGTTTTTAGAAGCTGAAATTTGTTCCATATTGAAGAACACTTTAATCTGAATGCTGCATGTGAGCGTAGGAGCTCAGATCAATTTGAGATACCTCTGTGGAGGACCTGCTGTGATGTGGGTCTGATATACTGGGTCTATATAGAACCATGTACTGGTTATCACTTACTCACTTGCAGCTCCATGTGTATTGATGAAGGAGATAAAAGGCTGGGATGTATCTGCTTGTCAGACTCCTACCATGAAGTTAAATGAAAGACAAATGTTAAAAGGTGCTTTGTTCGTGGAGAATAAGGGAAGTGATGGCAATCACACCCTTGACGAAACAATTATCCCTCCTCTCAGTCTGCTGCCACAGCTGACACTCTGAGGCCAATATGGGAGCCTGTGCCCCACTGTTCAACTGTCTCACCACCTCCATTTTTTTTAATCCTGTCCTCGCCCCCTTCTCATTTTTGTTCTCTTTTCCACCTAGCCATCACTGTAATTAGTGCTTCTGTCATTTGCCCTGACATGGGCGTGCACATGTTAGCCTGTGCATGTGTGTGTGTGTGAAAGAGAGTGTGTGATGGGGGATAAAGCGGAGTAGCAATAGGTCGACTTCCAGAGCGATCGATTCTCAATTGCCGTAGAAGCGCTTTCCTCCTGTTTTTTTGCCAATTCAACACATGATTAAAGCCGGCGGGGCAATTACCATTCATCTGGAAGGAGACAGGAAGAACAGGCCCTCAAAGAAATGTGAGAATCAATCCATTATGAGCAGCTCTCCTCCTCCTCTCCCTCTCTTTCTTTCTGTCTCCCTCCTAGCTCTGTGGCTAATCTCTCTTTCCTCCCTCTCTCCTGCTGCTTCTTCTTCTTCTCCTCATTCTCTTCTTCTGTCTCTACCCATATTCCTCACCTCCTCACTGGTCTGTTTCTTCCCTCATCTTAGTTCAATTTATACCTTTCTGTCCCCTTCCCATCACTATCCTTCTTCATTGCCCTGTCTGTGTTCTCTGTATCCTTGGTCACCATCATCACTTCCTTTGGTTTCATTCACTTTTTCCTTCAGGGATTACACTCACTACAGTGTCAGCACCTCTTTGTCTCTTTGATTATTCCTTTATTATTTATATGTGTGTACCGTGTGATTTTTTAACAGTTCTCATTCACTGTTTGTACTTATACCTATGAAAAGTGGTGCACTATAATGCACCATAATTTGTCTATTTTTTTGCTGGGTTGTGACGGTCAAAAATAACTTTTCTTTTTTCTCATTGTAGAGGTCTAGTTTCATTAAAGCTCTTTGCTCCAGAGCCTGACCGATATGGGATTTTTGAGGCCGGTGCAGATTAGGGTTGTCACGATACTAAAATTTTCAACTCGATACCGATACTCAGGAAAATATTCGATACTCGATACCATTTTCGATACCACCAGGATAAAAACAAAGACCCCAAAATTATTAACAAGAAAAATGCAACATATTAAAATGAACAGAACCACAAGTTAAATATTTATAATAAAAAACAAGTTGTGCAAAAAGAAACTGTAACTATGATAACAAGCTTCAGGTCTGAGGTAGTGCAAAAAATAAATATAAACAATAACAATTCTAACAATATTTTGAAGTCGACTTTTCTCTGCTTTCTGGGACTTTCTGGGACTTCAAGAGAGAAAATAACACTTTTCAATAACTAACATTTATGTAAACTTATTAACTCTATGCTTATGTAACACTGTGTCAATTACTGTAATATGGACATACTACGTGCCTGATTTATTTATTTATTTACGTTGTATATAATCATTAACGTGATGTCAGCCTTTAATTGCTAGCTGCGGCTAATGGCTAACAATAACACGGCTAACATTAATGCTACGATAACATCAGTAATAGGGAAGTTTGAAACGAAAGACACTAACCTGTCGAAACTTGATACTTTTGAAAATGAGTATCGTATCCGGATATAACGTTTTAGTATTGAAACTTTTTTGAGTATCGATACTTTTGACAACCCTAGTGCAGATTCTGATTTTTGATGGGTAAAATTCATTGTTTACCCATATGGTGGCTGATATGTTTTTTTATTTATAGCTGAAATGGAAATAAACCTTTTTATGTGGATTGTGTACCTTTTTTTTTTTTTTTTTTACCACTCTGCAAATGTACCCAGAGAGCTACTTTCTCAAACATAAACTTTATTAAATCATATTAACATAGTTATACATTTTCATCCATTATACAAACAATGTATTAAATTGTCAGCCAATTCTATAAATGATAACTGAGAAAATAAAGAATACATAAGAATAAAATAAATCGCTAAATAAACATCATGCTGTTCAGTTTCAATCAATTGTTGACTAATAATTAAAATAAATAAATAAATAAATTGATAGCTAACAACATTTCTAAATCATGCCAAGCAACATTTTCTGCTTTATATATTGTGTAAATTGTTGGGTAAGCTCTCATAGCTGCACATATCGGACAGCATATATACCTGATAGACCAATATCAGCCGATAATATCTGTCAACCGATATAACTGTCGAATAGACGAAATGAGGATTTGTACACTCTTTTTAATTGCCTTTTTAAGTGGGACTGTCCCAGGTCTCACTCATTTAAAGAGGGAGCCTGGGTCTCAGGTCATTAAACCAGACAAATAATGTGGATGAATTCATTAAGCTCTGATGATTGTTGACAGCATGTGTGGGTTGAGAATAGACAGAGATAAGGAAAGGTCTTGGTAATTGGAGTTCTTTAGACACTACGGCCTCACCTATAGCTGGAGGCAAATAGGTTATAAATTATCTACAGCTGACACACACATGCAAATGCTGCTTCACACACCCAGAGTACACTGAAATACAAGTTCAAAAAGGCGTATTGTAAACACGCACACACAAATATCAATTGAGCTTGAGAAAATTATACGTTACGAGTGCGACAGCCCCAAAAATCAGCTCATTTATGATAATATGAAAAATCCAATTTGCTGCCGTTCCTCTTGAGAAGTGATAAGCAGCGCGCGTGTGTTAGCACACATCTTCACTTTTGATGGAAAAGTGACAGCTGGCCACAATCCAAGGCCTAAGAACTTGGCTCTTTACTCCAAAATCACACAGCCAAGTCCGTGTTCATCAAAAGTGAGAGGTGTAGACTCTCTTCCCCGACGCAGCAGGAAAGCGTGACTGATTGAAGTTGATTTCCCCTCGCAGTGCTTTGCATCGCAGCAGAATGGCGAAACACGCAAAGACGGTCGAGTAGGCAGACGTGGTCGGGCTGATAAGTAGCAACTCAACCCCCACCCTCCACCCCTGGAAGAGGTCAGGTCCACAAAGACTGGAGAATTGTGATTATACTCGTGTGGAGGCAAGTGAGTGGTCAAGTGTGTTTGTGAGTAGAGCTGGTGGAAACATCAGATGCTGGCCTCATATCAGATTGAATTGATGATATTTTGAGATAATGATCTCTACTGGAGACTTGTGCACCCACACACTCCACCGCTGTGACACATTACTCAATCTTGATGAGTTGATTAAGCCTTAATTACAAAGTCAGCCAACTACCGTAACCATAAACATTACACCAAATACAATATTTTCATTATTTCAGCAGCATATCAATAGAAGATACGATTAGGGTTGAAGGTTGTCCTGTGGCTTTAAAATTCTTTCTCTCCAGGATTATATCACTAATATGCTCTTGATTCTCACCATGACTTAATTTTGATTTTAGATGCTTATTTAGACAGTTGTTTATATACTCCATAGAGAATATATTTTTGAGTGGTCCTGTAGGGAAGCTTTTGTGCTTGTCAAAGTTTATTACTGTTTACATACATTTGGAAGACGAATCTGTTGCTTTTAGCCATTTCAGTCTGGATTTTGCCCAGTTTTTTGAGTGGTTTTAATTATGGGAGTCGTGTTGAGGACATTTCTTTGTTAATGTTTAACTCTAAGACTCTTCTGCACTTGGTGCTTCATCTGTTTAATGCCTCTCTGCACTTATCGACTCACTTTATGGCATTTATTTCAACAGAATGTATTCCAACACCTTGAACTGAGAGACTTTTATGGCATAGATTACCTAAAGCCTTGCGTTAAAGTTATAATATCAACTTTAAAATGATTCTAATAGTTGTTTTGTGAAATTCTGAAAAGAACTGTGCTATTGACAGTCAGTTTTCAAGGTCGAAGCAGTGAATTGTATGGCTTCATACTGATAGCTGATGGACTGAGAGATGTTTATCCATCACATTTAAATCAATGAAGGTAGGCTTATAAACAGAAACACAGATGAAATACAGTTCAACAGCACCACAAACTATATTCTCCTGAATGATCCTATAGGTGAACCAACACCTTTCTAAAACTTTTGCAACATGATATTTATTATAACCTTCATGAATGTATGATTTATTGCAGGACTGTTGAATTACACTGCATTTGTTTTAGCTTTGTACCTAATAAACTGGCAACTGAGTGTATGTCTAGTGGTGTGCACAGCTGTCCATCACTGGACTTGGTTGTTACTTGTTTTGTTTTTTTACCAAGTAACAATATAAATTTCTACACATAGCACCGTTATTGTTATAGTGAGTTGTTAAAGTGTAGTTTTTGTAAGTTTTTGCCATGTCATTTTATGGCTCATAACATCGATTGATACACAGCACATAAATGATGTGCAGAGCATTTGAAGATGTAATGTGTGACTATATTTTTACTATGTTTTTGCTGATGAAACACAAGAATCCTGCACACTGACAGTCACTTGTATCCACTTAATTAGGCAGGTTTTCCATCCTCCGACTTTCATCAGATAAAACCCTTAATTGTTATCAACATTACTTAATTAAAGTCATTTTCTCCCAGTGGGTTGGTAGGAAAAGCTTACTCAATACACTTACTTTAGTAGATATATATTTGCACTTTTTCTACAGCACACACACACACTACACAAAAATAACATTTGGCTATAAGTCCACTCTTATCTATAAGACGGCCATTAACATTTTCCATTTTCCCAAAATGCTATTCCACATGGCTACGTGTGCCTAATGGTAGTCCCAAATGATTCCTTTTGTCCATCAACAGAATTACAAATAAGCACATCTCACCATAAAACAGTACATTGCCTCCATGCCCCCAAGGCCAGATAGCAATGAAATTGATTGATAATCAACGAATAGGATCACAGCAAATATGACGTCTGGAAATTAACGAGGCTATTGTATCAACACATTTTCTTTTCATTAGAGTCCAGAGTACCCTCTATTCTAATGAATTGCCAGGAGTAAAGAGTGCTTTTTAGGTGGCAGACCTTGGTTGGCTGTTAATCATATAAATGGAACAGTACCAATTAAGCCTCACAGTGCTGGGTGTTAAGGCTTTTAACTGGCCCCAGATTACCCCGGACCACTCCACTAAGAACCTTTAATTACCACCCTTACTAGAGAAGGTCTGATTCAATGAATACATCAATGTGTGGATAAATTCATAGAGCGGGCTACTTGTGTCTAATTGCCATGATTGACTTTTACGGCAGGATTGTTTCCGGACTGAATGTGTTTGAGATTGTGTTTATGAGAGAGTGAGAATATTAAATTGTGGGCAGAGATATTGGAGACAGAGCAGAAGAGACAAAAACACAGAATTTAGTCAGGCGGTAGTCAAGGTCAGGAGAACTTCTCAGTGGGCGCTATGTTGCATTACTGATTGGCTCTGGCACTTTAACTAAATGAGAGAGAGAGGTGTTGTGTAAAATGAATTTATAAAAAGCTCAGAGGGGTTGTACAGCAAGCGATGCTAATCACTTTTTGTGTATATCTCATTAGACCAGACGGAACTAAAGCAAACCACTCTCCAGAAACAATTAAATTATATGCATGCAAAGTGAAATCGTTTGTCAATTACGTTATCTTGTCATTTCATCCAATAACGTTTGGATTCCTTTTCATTGTGCTTCTCTGTTGGTGTGTCGCCAGTGACTGTCACATTTCTGACGATGACTTGATACAAGCTTCCCTTCTTATGGAGCGCAAGATATGTCATTAATTAAAGAGAAGAAAAAGACCCTGACAAGGAAATTGAATTAATTATATGTTTAAGATCTTGGAAAGTAACAAAATGTGCTAAATTTCTCTGGAGACTAAAGATATGGCACGCTATCATAAGGGAGAAATTAAATTTAACATTAGGGGCTGCTATAAAACCACATGATATATTTTCATGAAATGGCCAGGGAGACCTTGAGTGAAATTTAAAAAATTTGGTGAATAAGCGGCTGAAAGTTGGTAAAATGCTTTTGTTGAATGGAATCTTTTCATCGTGATGAAAAGTGGCTGGCTGTTCCCTGGGCACACACGCTGATTTGAACTTGCATAGTTTATTTTAATTGGGTTTCAGGACCTGATAAAACACACACGCATATAAAAAGACAAGTTGGTGGATTTTTGCACAGCTGAAATACTCTCTGTTCTGTCTATGTTCTGCATCAGGGGTGTCACAGACATTGGCCTTATTCACAAACGGTGTGTATGCACAAAGATGTGCTTAAGCCATTTTTTTAACGCACAAATCAGATTCATCAATATTTTCTTAGCGGAATTTGTTAGTACTCTGCAAACAAATTTAGAACTTCCTCAAAGCAAATGTATGCACAATTGATGAAGGCCCGTCCTTGTCAGAAAATCCTTTACATACACATACATACAATCAATTGAGTACAAAGACAAGATATCTAATGTTCATGTGCATTTGAGCATAATGTAAGAGTTTCTACCTACATATTAGTGAATAACTAAAAAAAAGGGCACCCTTGGTCACAGTTAACATGTGTGAAGCTTAATTTTAAAAGCTAAATGATTTATTGCAGTGATCAGCAACTATAAGCCCCACAAAATCTACTCTGCATGTTTAATAAAATGGAAATTAATATTTTAAAGAAATGATAGAAGCACTGGACGTTTTCCCAAATGCAAAGCCACATTAGAAGGTTTCAAGATAAATCATTACAACCCACACATGGCATACATGGAAACTAGCCATGAGTGCACAGAAAGTGCACATTTTGCAGCAGTAGCAAACACAATATACTAGTAATAATCATAAATAACCATAATTTGTTTGATCCAGAAGGACACTTTAGCCAAAGAGAACAAAAGGCCAGTGGTTTGAGTCACTGCAGCAACTAGTTTGTCTCTGCTTTTTGCAATGTATGTAAATCACAATCCACACCTGCTCTAAGAGTTAAGTGGCACATCCTCTGTCATACAAATCCGGCACACAAAGCTTGTTTACAAGCCTGCATCTCATGAGGTGAGTTTGTTTTTCATTGGCTGTCAAAGTTCCCCTTCTTTGCCTGTTGCAGTCGAACCATGTAATGCTATTAGTCAGCTTTTGCATTTCAGCACTGTGAGTGCTTCAGAATTCTTCTCATGATGTTTTTCTTTCTCCCTGAGCTCATCTTCAAGGCTATGGCAGCGGCTTAATTTTCACTATCAGCAGAGCCATGGCCCCTTCATGTTTGTTATTAACCGATACACTGCTTCGTCCCAAATATGTTATTTTTAAAAGAATTCGAGCAAGAGTCTGAGGAGTGATGGCATTGTTGAGCTATTTCACAGTCCATTTGCTAATTACTATCTTCAGCTCAATCAGCCGTGTGTTCCACTGTTCGGCTTGTTGTTCCTGATTTTTTCACTAACAACAAATTCTCTGCTCACTCTGTCTGTTTCTGTCTTTTCGCAGCCCTGTCATACACACACCCACAGACACGAACACCAGCATCCACAGACACACCTTACATAAACACACAAAGACCAGCTGCCTATCAGATTGGAACAGCTGGAATAAACACGTAAAAAACAGCGCGCTAAGAGGTTGCAATCAAATTCTGAGCACCACCAACACTATTGAGGAAAGGATCTGATGAACAGATGGAAAGTCAGGCAGCTGACGGCATGCTGCTTGGTATGAGCCAGACTTCGGGCTCCCCAGTTTAATAATATAGGATTAGTCACAATGGAAATTGCCATGAATGTTAAGTAGCCGGAAGTGGTGGAAGAAGAATTCATATCCTAAGGTAAAAGTAGCAAAACCACAATGCAAGAATACTGTATGATCTTACTCTTTACTTAAGCAAAAGTATATAGTCAGCAAAGTACCTAAAGATGAGTCAGGTAGCATTTTCATCTGCAAAGTGAATGTTTTTTTATCATTGTCCATTAGCAACACCATGATGCCTTGGGTTTAGTCTGGCCACCAATAAAAAGCTGTGCTATTGTGATTAAGTTATTGTCACAGCCCTATGAAAAAACACTAAAACACTACCAAAAACACAACATTTTTGATGAATTGTAGTAAAGATGGGATGTGGTTATCAACAGCAAAATTAAATAAAAACATCTGGCTACAAACTATCACAGAACTCATGAAGTACAAGCCAAATGCATTTTAGCTAAAACACTTGCAAAGGCACGCCTTTTTGGACTTTCCTTAATCATCGAGGCATGCGTGAAAAACAAACATGGTGTGAGTAATTGATCACAAATGGTCATTTTGGGTATAAAGCATCTTAAAGCTGTAGTCTGTTAATGAGCTAAAACAAACGTCTTTAATATATATACTGGGTGACAGTTTAATGTTTTTTTAAGCTCATTATAGGCTTGGTATACAAAATCTTGATCTGCAAAATAACTATCCCTGTCAAATAAATGTAGATCAAAAAGTACAATATTTCCACAAATGGTATCAAGCATAAAATGGAAAAAGCCACAAACATATACAGACTCACACACGCCAACATACAAACACAGCTACATGTGCAGTCACACATTTGCCAAGTGACCGATTGCATGATTGAATGGACACTGCGCTGTAATTACAGTCTATGACAATATGTCTGCTGCCCTCTGTTCATTAGTCTCCCCCCATCCATCCCCAAAAGCCACTGACCCGTTGGCTTCCATGTAATGACCATAGAAACGGGTCATTCTGTCTTATTGACACAGCCATACACAGCCTGGACATTATGGCATGTCAGGATTGGGGATCACAGTTCCAACAGTAAAGACTGCCGTTGTGGATCACAGACCCAGTTAATGACCTCTGCTACTGGAAAGTGTCCGCCTTGCTGCCGGTGTTGCTGTGTCCATCTGTCTGTCAGCAAAACTCCATAGGTCACGGCCTGTTGTGGGGGACCTGCTGACAATAACACTGCCTGCAGTTATGAATGCATTCATTCATTCATTCATCCATGCATTAAGAAAATCAGACACACACCACCCCGGTCGTGGGCCCCATATCCATTAGTGTGACATGAATGTTGACCCAACCCTCCTTACTCCCTCCAGCAATCCCACATATTGGGGGGCTGGATCACGGCCCCTGGACTCAATGATTCACCAAGCGACAGATGGAGGGGACACATGGCTACGGTGGTCCGCCTTCCATTACCACACATGCACAGGCTCAGAAAAGGGATGTATGTAAAGAAACAGGAAAGATTTATCAATTTTATACACTTGATAAATACTGGATCCATGATAATACAATGTCTGAGGATGGATGAAGAATGCATTAAACAGTATGTTTTAAAGTGTGTGGTCACGTTGTAAAATGCTAATTTTCTTCATATAAGCAGTCACACCACAAGCAAACTCATTGCTGCCCTGCCATCTGGTTAGTTTCTGAACACTGCCAAAGACAGAGTGCTTATAGATTGAATTAAGTAGTAATAGCGTAGATTGGCTAGGCATGATTATGGGCAATGACACATAAAGCTGCCAGGTTACCTTTGGCATTATTAAATGTATGGCCACTGCAAATACATAATTATATATATATGAAGACTAGAAGGGCACTTGGAGAGCATAAATCTCCTCTAAGGTATGCCCTATCTTGCATCATTAATGTTACGACTTGAGGGAGAGTTTCTCTTAAACACCTCATTAGTAAATTAACGGTTTAAAAGTTGCTTATTAAAGCCTTTTTAATGAGTGTGGTTTGTTGTGCATTTAGTTAAAAGGTCTGTGTTTAAATTTGAACAGTAGGGCCTTCATCGCTCATATGGTCTGAGGCAATTCTAAATGTTTTGGTGGAGTATGAACAAATTCAGGTAAGAAAATATAGATGAATCCCATATTTGTGTGGGACAATCATGCACAGTGTTTTGAAAGAGGCTCATTTTGAGCAGTTTCACTTAGTTATATTTTGTCGTTGAAACCTGGAGTAGAATTAACTGCTTTTTCATTTGATTTGTGGAAGGGCTTGATCTGTGACCCAAAGGCTTATAGTAGGATTGTTTTTTCTGCATTTCAGAGGTCATGGTTTTTAGCAATGAGTGCAGCATGTTAAATATAAATATAAAATGCAATGGTTTGAATGATTTCAGTATATTTCATTTTACTGAATTGAGTGGCCTCCATCCCTGAGGGGTTTGAATTAGGAATGTTCTGTGGTACCCAGAAACAAGGTTACCACTTAAAGGTAGCATCTCTGAAAATGCTTGCATAGGTCCGGTGGGAGCAGAATTTAGATGAGGCTGGAGAGTGAGCATAATCTCCTCAATTTCATTGTTTTCCCATTTCTGCATTATTTCCATGAAACACATGCATCTTGAGGCCCTGCTCAGAGATTGAATGTGGCGAATGTAATTCTGTCTGTGCTCCCCCGGGCGATGCATAGGTGTTAGTGACTTGACTGACTTTAGCCTGCATGCCTTAGGCCCTGATGGGATCTGTACCACCCATGTACCTCATAATCTCTCTGGAACAACACTGTCCCGCAGCATCCCTAGCACAAAGTCTCTACCTGGCCACAGGAAAAGTTGTCTGTGTGTGTGTGTGTGTGTGTGTGTATTTGCATGTTCTTCTCTGGCTGTCTGCCTGAGTTTGTGTCTAATTCTTTCTGTCTAGCTGCATGATTGACTTCTGTCTTTCTCTCTCCCTTCCCTGACTCCCTCTATTCTATAAGAAGATTGGATCGGTCAGTGTTTACAAGTCTATTGCCATGGCAACGAAAGCAGCTTCTAAGCATCTCCACACCCAATTATCTCCCTTCCTCAGGCATTTCGGACTCTCTGCACTTCCTTCTGTCCCCAAACACATTTATACTTTGCAAACGCTTGCATACATACAAACACATTCACATACAAGGTGAGAAAATTGTGGGAGATCTAATTAAAAAAAAAACAAAGTTGCCTGCCTGGTTACATTATCTTTAAAGAGATATTTTCCAATATTGTGTTGTATTATTTATATGAAAGCACAACTTAAAGGTATTTCACAACATGTATGAATTTTCATCTCAAATTCTCATGGAAATGTATAACAAATTCTTTTATGGGTTTTTATGAATGCGTGCACACCACTGCAGAACATCGGTGTGGGGAAATATTTGGACAGACCACAACTTTCACCTGCCAACAACATGTGTGACCAATAAAATAATCAGTTTCTTTTGATAACATACTGCCATAGGTCCTAGATATCTTGTTTTGAACATGTCGAAATATCTCATGTTTGGTTACTCAACCCCCAATATTGTATGACAAACACCACAACAACCTCAAAAAACTAAAAATGGACAATGTATGGCTCGATGAAGATGGTAACAAAGCTGATGTTAACTGCACAAAACAAAAACTAATCATATATTTGATGCAAACACTAGCTGTTGTGGCAAGCCTAATGCACATCTGCACAGCTGCTCGGTGATCTCAAGCCATATATTGTATTGTAGCTTCTCTGTCTTGAAAACTGGACATGGCAACGTAGACTTTTTGCACCAGACTCCATGTGCCTGCAGATTGTCTGTGCAACTGCACCACATTTTTGCAGTGCTGTGGTAAGAAATGACTTGTTGTGGCAGGATCAACTGCTAGAGTCTGATGTTAGAAAGTCCTTCACCATTTGGTTGATTTCCTATACTGTGAAAAGCAGCAGCAGTGATATGAGTGCACTAGAATAACACAACAATGTGTCTTTTGTACCAAAAACCAAAGTTATGAGTGTATTACAGTGGTCCAAGGGGAATCTGTGTTTCTTCATCATGTATGAAGCTGACATTTAGATGTTGGACTATACAGGTAGTTGTTGAGGTCACTGCTCTGAACCGGGACGAGTCAGCTCGTCCTGGCTGAGATGGAGCAGCTCTCTCCTGGCTCAGAGGCTGCTTCCCATGGGTCATCAATGCTGCGCCTTTCCCAAATTTGGCTGGTTTTTCAGACTGCAGTCATGCTGATTAACAGCTTTTTGTTGTTGTTTACAGAGAATGTGTGGAGGTTTTTTTTGACCTACCACGGGCACTTTGCCCAGCCAACGGTATGCCTAAGGTAGAGTGCTGGAGGCTGAGAAGATGTTATTGTCAGTGGACTTTCACTGTGTTATAAAGAGTAATATGAGAAAACACACTTGCCAGTGAATTTATAGTTATTTTAACATGTTTTTTTCCCCCAAGTTATCTAGACTTGTTCAATACTTGCTTAATATAGAATCTAGGCATGTCTGTTACAAGTTTATATTGTCAATATTTTTGATATTAATAGTTAATAGACCATTGAGTCTACTACTCTCCCAAGAAGCAATATTCTTCCTTTCCTCTTACTAACGCTTACCCAGGCTCAATTACTCCAAAGGGAGAAAATACAAGGTTTTATCTGGTGTTCAACTCTGAAGTTTTGTGTCTATTTTATGAACTGAAATTTTCTATTGTTGTGGAGGTGAATGTGAAGTAGAAAGGTCAGACAGAAGAGGAGGCATTAGGGTGGAGGATTGCAGAGAGACTCACCAGGCAATTATAACAAGATTAGGAGGAGATTTGAGATGTGAGAGATATTGTACTTGCATGCTCATGCACATAGGCAGCCCAGTGTAGCCCTCTCCCACTCACTCACCCACACGCAAACACAAAGCCCTATAATTTACTTTGGCATATAGAAAGACAGAGTTTGCTGGTTGTCTTTACGGAAGTGTGGCGACACAGAGGGCAACCAGACAGTCACAAATACAGGCGTTGTGACAGTCGAGACAGGTGAAGAAACGTCCCCCTCCTATTCTGTGTCATATTCACAACAACTCTGTATCTATAATAGCTTGTTTAATGTTTTTCTTTACCTTCCCCTTACTGGACTCACACTTGGCTGTTCCGAGGACCCATTGCCTTGGAACATTTAGGGAGAATTGGCTGAAATTATATGGTGAATGAACAAAATCATCACTGCAATGGGAGTGCACATAGAGGTGAGAACAAGCAGATGGAGCAAGAGTGGCATGATATACTGCTATCCTTTGAGGCAATTCCCAGTCATTTGGGATAAGAACAAGTCATGTCTGTAGTCAAATAAATCCAATTTTTTGTAACATAAACAAAATAACTAATAAGAAGATTAAAGAAAAAGCACAAGTTAATCACAGTTCAGTTTTACTCTGCACATGTCTGAATGGCCTGTGTATATCTGCAATAGCAGATAAAACAAAAATACTCAGAGATCCAAGTGTCACAGTTTGACCTTTTCACCTCGAGTCTATTTGTCATTGCCCATCACTTCTACAGCCAATTTCTAAAGCATAGTGTGCACACACTGCCAACATTTGCATTTAAAAATGGCTACATTAGCTCATATCTGTAACCTCACCAGCCATTAGTCAATTAAAGGGTTAATGACATGTCACAGAAGAAGGTTTAGTCTTGGTTGGCACATACTGCTTCCAGACGACCAACCTTTAATCTAACCCACTTAAATATGCATGAGCCCTCCCAGTGGGGTTTTAATGGCCCTTAGTCCACCCCCCCCATCTAAACCCACACCCCTGCCCCCAGTTTGACAAATGAGATAGTGCACCTTGAGTTACCAAGACAACACTTTGCTCAAGGTTCTGTGAAATAGACCATTCAGGGAGGTACTTGTCAAAAATGTGTCTTGGCGGCTGTGAGCAAGCCTCTTCTGACCCCACATTCATAATGATTGTAGAGTGTCAGCTCCTGTGATGCCAGTATGTAAATATCACATATACTGCTGTTATAAATGTATGCCCATTATAATGAGAAACTTTGTATTACCTCATATTACCTGACAGGTGCAATTTGTATTCCCTGTATGTACACTGCCAGTCCAGCTAGATGCCCTTACTTCATATTTATCAGTTTGTATTAGGAGTATAAGTACTTACTACACAACTAATGTAGGATCTTTGACTCCAATAATGATAATGAGAGCTTGAAATGAACTGACAACAAAATACAGTATGTGCCAATATCCATCCATTTTTTCATCCATCAATTTTCTTTTGCTTATCTGGGGATGGGTCGTGTAGTATTCCAGACACCGACCAGTTGGATGCAAATCACCAGAGACCTCCCCCAGCTGATTCGACTAACTTTGGGTTTAGCCCTATGCTAACTTGAATGGGGATAATAACGCGGTTAAAGTAAAACGAATCATTTTGTGGGGGTCATTTTACATACGAACTGTATTGACGGAGTAAGCTGCCCTGGAGCTGATGTCAGCACAAGTTTTACTAACTTGGTTGAGATTGGTCAGTATGTCCAGCCAAGATCAAGATGCCCTCATGCATCATCTCTGTAGTGTAATAACCAATCTAAGTAACTGGTTACACTAAGGCCAGCTATTATATATTCTTTGTAGTTTTATTCTGTGTGTAACAAATTGACACTTTTGTGAATCCAGTTTCCTTTGTGCTAATTTGTTTTCAGATACTATTCTTTGTGGTATCTCACATTTATCTCATAGCGAGTTTCTAACCCTGTAGTTTTACAATTGCTTCTACTATGAACTTTAAAGGCCAACACTTCTTACTGCATAGCTGTAACGACACAGTGAGGGCAGAAAAAATAACATTAAAATGTATCCTTATATAATTTAAATTTACTTTAACTTCTGTTATTGTGAATCTGTTTTTGATACTCGCAAAATAAATCCCGCACAAGGCTGTAATTCGAATCTACCTGGTGGTCAAGTGTTTTTCTTTAAAGATTTCCTATAACACTGTTTGCATTTCCGCCAACATATGTATTTATAAGCCAATATTAGGCAATAATATGCCACCTGTTGTTATATATTTCCTCAGCAGTGATTGATGTTTTCAAAGTAAAGATTGTCACATCTGTTGTTTGCACTGTTGAATGTATAACCTTCCCTTGATTGGCAAACAATTGTCTAGACATCAAAATGCTTTGAAAGTGAAATCATAGCTCTTTTTCTGTCTGAAAGAAAGAGGTTATTATTTTAGATGTGTGAACACATTTCCTCTGAATACCTATGATATATAATGATTTTTAAAAAGCTCCTTTCTTGGATCGGTTCACCAATCCCTTCCATACTCCTGAGAGCATATTGTTGTCTAAAGGCATTTCTCTGATTATTTGTGGATCAATCATGAACATATGGATATCCTGGGAATGACAGATGCATGGCCACTCAGTTATTGTAAACACGCCAATAATATCAATGATGGGAGGCTAAACAGCAGAGGTCGTTTGGACTGGCTCTAAACATGTCAATAGTGTTTATTTAAGAGACTGAAGTGGGCAGCATAAAGCCCACTGTTCCTCCACAGATCCATTTCAATGCATAGATGGAATCAATGTGCAAGCGAGCTTATGTAATTTGAGTATGAAGTGAGTGATTTGCCCTTGCTTTTTCAATTTTCGCACTGACCTCACACAGATCCCCACTAGAATTATAATGGCAAAAGTGGGATGGAAACGTGCTACAGTGGAAGGGACAAGTCTCATTGCGCTTGGGAAACAAGGTCATCCACTAACCTTCTGTCTCCCTCCGCAAAGCAAACACTCAAAGGGAAAGACCACCATTACCGGCTCCCCAATGGGGGTATCAAGTCAATTCCCAGCGGGAACACAAACAGGCAAACACACACAGCTATCCCTCTGTGACACACACGCAATCGCTGGCATGTCCACACTCCTCTCAATCCCTCTGACCTCACCTCAATTACCGGGAGACATCTTTGTTTGGGTTGCTGTGCCTAATTAGCATGGTTCACCACAGAGCAAGTGCTCGGTTAAATTCATTTATCAAAGGGGGCCTGGGACAATGCTTCATGTCACACCATTAGGATTGCAATCTCTCTCATCATCTCTCCAGCTCATTTCATGAAGCCATTTGACAGTTCTGAGCGAGGGAATGAGGGAGGGAGGGAGGGAGGGAAGGGGGGAGAGCAGCATTACGGAGCGACGGACGGAAGGTAACAGCATGTAAAACAGAATGCTAGAGAGAGGCTACATGTGGATACTGAGCGAAACAGACAAATCATGTTAACAGGAGACGCGAGGAGGAGAGCAACAAGATGAGAGAAAAATGAGTGACAACGTTTTAGAAACTGGCAGATGGAAGACGAGAGTGTTGAATAGATTTTGTGAAAGACAAATAAATGAGGAAGAAAGTAAGGGAGAGGGGAAAAATGCCTCAAGGGTATTCATATTGAGGGCAGTTTGAGTCAGAATGGACAGATATGTGTATAGACAGTGCTGCCAGCCAGAATCTCTCCATATCACACCTTCCCCATGAGGACGCAGCTTAATGGGTCTTTGTATACACACACTGCCTATAGAGGCCACTGCAGCCTTCAACATGCATCAAATATTCAAAGCATCTTCTCTTCTCAAGACACACACGTACCCTCAGACACCCTCACACACATTTTCTTACAGCCTCTAAGCCATAAATGTCAATATAGAAAGCAGTGCTGGCACATCTCCCTCTCTCCCTCCCCGTCGCCGTCTGTCTCTGTTTTGCTCCCTCTTTTTAGTAAAAGGGAATTGTTTATCTGAATTGCTAGAGGATATTGTGAATCATTTTTCAGAACGTTATCATTTGTTATTTTTCACATGGTGTGCAAATTGATGCATGGGTAAGAGGGGTGGGGGTGGGCGGGGGTGTTAGGGACTGAGGGAGACGACCATCGGACAATCAATCACCGCAAAGTAGCCTGCAATGACAAGTAGAAGGTCTCTGACATTTTTGACTGACTTGATTGATGTGTTTTTGAAGTGCGGGGGGAGTCGGTGTCAAACTTCCTTTCTGGCATAGAGCAGATAGATCACATCACACTGCAGTGCTTAGCTGGGATCAGCCATATACTTTTAAATTGTGTGTGTGGATCTATTCCATAGGCCAAGTGTTTCCCAGAGAAAGAAAGAAAATGCACTCGTCACAATCGTGAAGAATTCTCCTGAACATCTTGACTTGGACAATTATGATTATGTCATTAAAAACATAATCCTTATTCAAAAAATGGTTTCCAAGCTAATAAATGTGACCTTTTGCTTGGTTGCTTTAGCAAGCTCTCAGGCAACAACTATCAACACTTCACCAATGATTTGGTGCTGTTTATGGCTGTTCCAATTGATCACATCAGGAAAAATAAGACATCATTTTTGTGACCTGAAACTATTAGTTCATTAACGTTAGATGTCAAAAAAACTTCAAAGAAATGGCAGCACACATAAAAAAAATACTGTCTTACGTCTGGAGGAGTGGATTCAACAAATATTGAGTTAAAGTGTTGCATAAAACATGTCTGGAGTTGGTAATACCATGCTATTACAATGTGCTTTGACAACTTGTCATTGTTTTTAGCCACACTCCAGGCTTTTAACAGCATTTCACAAGACATCTGGGAATGGTTTAGGTAACAAAAAGGAGCTGATGATAGCTATTCTAGCCAGTAGCCTGACATCAGTGGTACACATATATTCATATTTGAGTTGAAATAGCAATATAAAAAGACGGTATTTCTTCAACACAGTTACTCACCATGGCGAAAACAACACAGCAGACATTTAATACCACTTTAGCATTATATGAGCACAATATGAGTTTAAATTTTCTCAGGGTACCTTTTACGTGCAGGTTCATCCAACCGTATTATGTTGTCACTTTTCTTTATTTCCTGTTTGTGCAGTATATGGATTTATCCCTTCATGCCGTCCATCGCAAACTTTGCACGTCATTATGGTAACGTGATGGATTGACAAGTTATACCTTTACCATGACATATTTTCATTATTGTTGCTTGTGGCAGCCCACGCATTATTCAGTCAACATTGTCGAAGTGAACTTTGTGCTTTAGACTTTGCTAGAGTTAAATTGATTATAGTAATGTGAAAAAGCAACTTGTTGTTGTGTGTAGTGGAACCATAATGCTCAGAAATGTGTTACACTCTATCGTAGCAGAGACATTGTGCCACAGATGTGACATTCAGATCCTTTCAGCTGCTATGCACCATTCCTATACACACTGCTCTGAGTTTGAAAGCTTTCCAGCTATACCTTGAAGGTCAGTTGTAATTTCTCATACTGTGAACCATTTTTATACTTTATATTCTTAGAAAGGAGCTTTTTTTCTCCTTGCAAAGCCATTGGGATTTTCTTTTTTTTTTTATGTGTGAGGGAGAGATGAATAGAAGATATAAGTTGGGAAAGGTGGAAGGAAAGAAAGAAGGAGGATGTAAAAAGTACTTAGTCCTAAGACTGGGGTTTGGCAACTAAAGCGAAAAATGAATGGTAAATTAACTGCACTTATATAGCGCTTTTATCCAAAGCTCTTTACACTACAGACTACGCTCATTCACCCGTTCACACACACATTCATACTAGTGGCAGAGGAGACCCTAAACGGTGCCACCTGCCACCACTGGGAATTCATTCACACACTGATGAACACAGCATCGGGAGCCATTTGGGGTTCAGTATCTTGCTCAAGGATACTTTGACATGTAGGCTGCCATGGCCCGGGATCAAACCACCAACCTTCCGATCTGTGGGTGACCGCTCTACCAACTGCACCACAGCCGCCCCAATAGTAATCCAATACACATCTGCAGTCAGCCATTCTCAATCAATTTGTCCTTAATTCTTCTTTCTATGTAGGTCAGGCATGTCCAAACTATTCCACAAAGGGCCGTGTGGCTGCAGGTTTTCGTTTCAACCAAGCAAAAGCACACAGTTTGACCAATCTGAAGACTGAGATCAGTTGATTAACTGAGTCAAGTCTGGTGTGCTGCTGCTTGGTTGGAACGAAAAGCCACACGGCCCTTTGTGGAATAGTTTGGACATGCCTGATGTAGGTGAACATATCACCATACATTCAAAGTATAAACCACTAACAATCATTTTAAATGCATGCATAAATTCACCCAAAATCCTTACTTACAGGGGTTTTCGCTACTACTAATTCTATATGCCAAGTTTTTCAGAATAGTAGTTAACCAGTCGCTATGTAAGAGAGATGCACAGAGAGGAGTTTTAAATAGCAATGTAATTTTTTATAATGTAACGCTTCAAGTTCAAGTATTCTGTGACATAATACACAAAGTAGGATCGCCAAAATGAGAGCCTTGCTCTGTGGTGGCATGACACATTTTTGGGGGGTGCTTTGCCCAGTGACATATTACTCACTGGCATTGTCCTGCTTGTTTATAATGCCAATCCAGCCTTGTTTTTGGTCAGTGTTGAGAAAGATTAGGGCATCAACATAGTAGGGACACAGGCTTGACTGCTGGCTATTTAGTCTGAAGGCTTCAGCAAAGAAAATAAGACATAATGTTGGAGCTGGCGTCTCATTCCTTCTTATAAAATTTGCTCAGCTGTCCATGAAGCTGAAAAAACCAATGTGTCATTCTTTTATAAAATGACTTGGATCTTCTGCAGATGCTTCAGTACTATGAGGGAAGCTTGAACTACATCACACAATAACTAAGCGTGACTTCATTCTCTGGCCAGGATGCCATTACTTAATATCTTCACATCGTAAATAGTTCTTTACTTCTTTATCATATGTTCTCAATGCTGTGTACAACACTCTTAAGTGTTCATACTGGGAAGTTGGTGTTTCAAAAAAAAAGAAAGAAGTTATCATCTGATTTAAAAAAGTCTCTTTTATAATGTAAGTTTATTTTGAAAAAGTCTTTTTGGGCTCTATGGCATCAGGTGATTTACCTGGATGTTGTAATTCCACAGATCTGCCACTATATCAAATTTGCTTCAAATCTCGCTGCTGTTCCTTCACCACCCTAGTCGACTGCTGCTAACAATACTGACTATTGTTAGAGTAGTAGACCAGTTGGCTAGTTGGTGAAAGCACTACTTACAAAGTATTTGACATAATGTTACCTGTGTCTAGAGTTGGAAGATGCTGCTTTGCTGAATTTTATGTACAAGTAAAATCACAGGCTCCAAAGCCTGGGGCCCAACTATAAATATTCAAGAATAGTTACTCTTTATGTTACTCAGTAACTCAAAAAAGTGGAACAAAGGCTGGAAAACAGCTCAGAGAAGTTTTATTTTCCACTTAGTATGTGCTATGAAGTTCTAAAAATGAAAAGAGTCATGTTCTGTCTTCTCTCCTCAAGCTATTTTCTCCTGGTGCTCTATTTCACACCGTACCTTCTCTCAGCGTAAAGGGTGGCAAGGCAAGGTGACATTTGAAAAGTGCATTTCCCTCTCCGCTCCGTCAATCTGTTCTTTTTCCTTACAGACAGCCCCCTCCATCTGCACACTGCCACGGCACGCACACAAATCCACACAAACACACACACACCTTCTCCCTGCCCACTGACAATGATGTCCCTGGTTACCGCCGGGGCTGTGTGTGTTTGGTAGACCAGACTGCGACCTCTGGACCCATAGATGACACTGCGAGCTGCGGTGTGACCCGAGGGCCCATTATGAGTCAAACCCAACACCAGATCTGTCACATACTCTCATGTGACGAGCTGTCGGACATAACACTGTCACCTGCTGATGACAGGTTGTCAACACCTGTGTCAAGATGATCGATTAGCAGATTGAGTCCCAAAACCTTGTCCTCCCACTTGCTCTCCTCACTTTAGACTGATTAAAACAGAGCTGCAATCATTTATATTTCCTCGCACACAGACAGCAGGTCTGTTTATCTCCCTGGTGACAAAGTTTTGTTGCACGTTTGGAAGTTAATTGCTTGGCTCATTAGCTGTGTGTGTGTGTTTCTGTCTTGGAGCAGCGGGGGATTTGATATTATCTTGTTATGGTGGGATGTTTTACAGTGCAAGTGGTGATCTCTCAACCTGAGGCATAAAATGGCCTGAGTGCTTTGGAAAGCCCTGTGTGATCTGTTCATTCTCTTCATTCATTTTTAATGGCCTTAGAAGAGAACGCTTGTGTTCTATCACCATCACCATTTTGGCAGTGAGGTAAACAGATGGATACTGACAGTGAGCGAGCGTCTCACAACAAGTGTCTCGCTCCGCTGTATCTCCTCCTTGACAGAATACAGCAAGCCGTCACCCATTTTTTTTTTTTGTTCCTGCGGGTAGCCTGTAAAATAAACTGCAAACATTATAGGGATTTATGTAGCACAGAAATGGGAGGAAACACAAGTATGAAATTGACAGCTTTTCTACCGCAGTCACGAATAATGGGACTCTATGAGTCTGTCGCAGTTTGTGGTTCAAATAGCTCAGGTTTTTATTGCTCCAGCTGCCTTTTATAAAAAGGACTTGGTCTCAATCTTAAATGTTTAATAACTTGAAAAGAAACAACCTCCCTTCACTGTCTCGTCCTCCCTGTGTGTGTTCCCGCTCCGTTTTGCATTTCAACTCTTTGTCACATCCTCATTCTCCCATTCATTCCCAAATTTCAGAGTGATTCGCTTGTCATTTAGGTGACATTTGCTGGTGAAGACAAGCAGACATAATGTAGCCTCTTTTCATCCTGTCAGACACAAGTGTTACAATCACCGCAGCAGCACAGCTATTGACAAATTGCTGTTATTGTGACTTTAAATGCTAACATAAACAACCAATTCATTAATCACTTTCTGCTGATGGCTTTTGATCAGCAGAGAGAGATTGTGTTCAAGGACTTGTTGAAGGTTGCAGTGTGCAGATCTGTGATTGCTGTGTAAATCGATTATGGCAACACCTCCCTCCAAGGATGCTGTCAGAGAGCCAGCCAGCTCCAAGCAGCGCTTCACAGCCAAGAGCCCTGTTTAAGAGAGGAGAATTATTATTATCACATGCAGCATAGACCAGCACACAATTTACATACATGTGATGTGTAGTGTACAACACATGCCTACTTATTGTCATTAGACTGCTGTCTCAATTCTCATGCATGCATCAAGTATTGTTTGGTTTACATGAGGCATATTATTATGTAGTGAAGCAGCAGTATTTACCATACTGCTAGCCCTATACCAGGGATGGGCAACTTAAATGCTGGAGCGGGCCACAGTTTTTCATGGACACTACCACAGGGCCACATATAGGACTGTTCACTTAACTAGATATGATGAAACTGCAATTTTAGATATGTTTACAGTGCAGTAACTGTTGAAAAACAATTTCTTACTAACTTCAACAGGTTTTATGATTCGTGCAAGTCACAATAATGGCATGAATTAGTAGATTTATTGCTATGGGCAGCTGTTTTCTGCGAACAAGCTAGGAATGTACAATCTAGATATTTTTTTCAGTTGATACAGATTACTGATAATTATCTGCGTCTCATGCCGGTACTGACTGGATAACTGTCAATTTCACATTTTTGTATTTTGCAGCTTATGCACCTACCCAAATCTAGCTGACATCACAATTGTGATGAATATCTGACTCTTCAAATGTTTATTCAGTTTTACTAATAAAGTATGTGTTGTTAAGTTTGTCGATGTTGCGCCTCTTAATTCAACGAAAGCAATTTACCTTTGTATTATTGGATGAAAATTTATAGGCCATGATTTTTTTATTGCAATTAATTCCAGGGATTCCAGAGTCCAAGTCCAATCAGAGCTAACAGGAGGGATACATTGAATTTATATTTTTTAACATGACTCCAAAGGTATGCAAATTCTGCTCGAAAGAGATGTGTACGCAGTGGATTAGAGCTGGTCGATAATGCTTAAAAAACAATCTCGGTTTTGGCATAAATTTATATTAATTGATAAAATCAATGTATCACCCGGCTCTGAAGCAGTAAATTCTACAACATGGTGATAATATGTCAGGGCGCTGATGTTTTTCTCCCCCCTACAGCCGAAAAATCCATTAATATAGCTTTGATTTTTAGTAATGTGATGTTCGCTGCCCTCCTGATCAGCAGCATGTTTGCTCAGTTGGAAGGTGAAATCTCTTGATGACTTCTCTTAGTTCTGTTCTGTAACATATTTACTTCTTGCGCTTTGCACCTGTTGATGTCTGTGAGTCTGAGGCATACAGAGATGTGTTTTTGGACAAAATATAGGGAACATTGATGGATCACTGCAATGTCCTGCTGACAGCCTCAGGACCACTCTGGCTGGGTGTACTCTGACGGTGTCCTGTCAGCCGCGGGGTACATTTGGAAAAGAGACTGATATGAAGAGGACATTGAAAGGGTGAGGGATGTAGCGGGCGCAGGCATTGTGAAGGTAGAAAATGAGAGGCAGCTTTAAAGAGAGAGGCATTTAGAGGGACAACAAGAGCGACGGGTACGGAGGGAGGATGAAAAAGAGAGCAGAGCCAGGTGAAGTTATGTTCAGTCTTCTGAGGAGGGATGTGGCTGTTTTGTCAGCTCCTACAGGCTGAGGGTTATCTGTCTCCCCCAGCTGTGCCACCCAGCTGTCACACACTGCTATGCTCCACTCTGTCCTGGCATTCTGGCACACGGCTCCCTCTGCCCACCATTATCTGCTTGTGTGTGTGTACTGCACATTTGTCAGTCGTAACAGTTGAAGATTATTAGCATGGAAATGAGCATGTTGAGTTATTTATGCAGCGTGAACCAATATGAGAGTCTCTCCGTGCCCTTTCCCCCCACCCATCCTCAAGACAAAAAGGTACTGTACAGGTTATAAAACACTGGTCACATGATAATCCAGCCTACCAACTGCTTTTTTTTTTAAAAGAAGTCGGTCCATCACTCCAGCTTTCTTCTGTCTTTTCATTAATCAAGATCTGTATGCGATGAAAGTTTTCTTTTCAAGGCAGTCTTGGAATCTCTCTGCAGTCATTTCCCAGTGGAACCTATGTGCCTCCTCTAGACACCAGACCAATCTGCAGTCCCCACTGCCCCTCTCACCACCCGGGCCCCGCTGGGTAAGAGCCTCAATTACCCAGACCCTATCACCGCAAACAGCCACTTTGCAGCCAACCACCTGTGACTCGGACTGTGGGAAGCTTTGGCTGCGTGGGTCTGTGTGGGGGGAGTATAGCCAAAGCCTTAGGCTGGCCAGCCAACCATTGATTAAGGGAATCAGTATTGATTAAGGGAGCAGGGGACATCTGGAATGGACCAATTTATGTCCCCACATCAATTATTCAAATGGCTGCCGCTGAATTGGATTAGAGGACGGTCTTCCTGCCATCGTTTCTACGCCTCTACAATCTGTGCCCTCTCAGCAAGCTGTCGTCACAAGTCTCCTGACAAGTCAGCCCCTTGAAAGGCAAACTTTAACTTTGCCACATGGATATTTAAATACAACTGGTGTGAGCCACTGTGCTCTGTTCAGACTTCTCTGCTCAATAAAGCACATTTGTTCAATGCTAGGACAAGCTTTCCTTCAGCCCCCGATCGCTGGCTGATGCCTATAGCTGCTCGCAGGCCCACACTGTGTTGTCAGATTTGTCTCTCAGTTTGCCCTTCTGTCTCTGTGTTGACATCTTGAGGTCTTGAACGCAGCACAAAATGGCACAGTCTCCTTAAGGCTGGGCCAAAGGGTTATTCATATTCATAATGTTGGTGCTGGAGAAACTGAAAATGTGCGCCGCTTTGTTCACGTATGGTGTGCATTTTTTGGGTGGGGGTTGGGGGCATTTGTGTGTGAGTGTGCCTGGTGGGATTCTGCTTTGTGTATCATGCAGCAGTTGGCCCACAGAGACGGCCAGCACTGAGCCCAGCTGATGGGCTCCTGTCCATTGTGGACAGGCGAGCAAGGAGGGAATGAAGAGTGTGACTGAGCCAGTGACAAAAGCCCACAGGTGGCTGACTATGATAGAGGGCTGCCCTTTGTCTGATGCCCCAGCAGAGCAGCACACAACAACACTGATCTCTTTGACAATGATTGATGGATGATTTTTCTGTTTGACTCAGTACTAAATGAATGACATTTTATTTTTTATTTTATTTATCCAATTTTTTGTACAACATAATGTATAGCAGCAGTGATGCCTTGCATACACAACCCATGCTATTCATACTAATCCATGGAGGTAAAGTACATTTATTACATGCAGATACTTTACTTAAAAGCATGACATTTCATCTCAGAATACATTTAGCTTGAAAGACAATTAGTGTTTTGATTTTTAATGGTGACAAAGCAAAACATGTTTAGACTACATCATTTATCATTAAAACATAATTTAAAATAAATACATCCTGCAACCGTGAAATTCTTTAAACAAAATACCAGCTGAGGCTATTAAATGTTTTTTGTCTTCTGCTATTTACCGTTATCCGGCTCGACATTTTTATTTTATTTATCCAATTTTTTGTAAACATAATGTATAGCAGCAGTGATGCCTTGCATAAACAACCCATACTATTCATACTGATTCATGGAGGTAAAGTACATTTATTACATGCAGATACTTTATTTAAAAGCATGACATGTCATCTCAGAATACATTTAGCTTGAAAGATAATTAGTGCTGCATAATTACTTAGTTAAATTCGTAATATAAGTAATATAAACACAAGATGTAACAAATGCCTGCACTCGTAAGAAACTTGTAATTCAATTACACCGTTTCTACCATAAGAATTAACCATTAATTATATTGTTTAATACTTATGGCATTCTAATTGTTTCAGTTAGTCGTTAAGGGGAAAAACATACAAAAGAATAAAAGATAAAAAATGATTTAGTTCCATATGTTTCAAATGTAGTTACAGTGGTTCATGGCTTCTTCAGTGTTTTGTAATGGGCTGCGATTGTGACATGGGAAGAGCAGTAAAGTGTACATCTGTCACAGTGTTGAGCCAAATCAATTAGTCTGAAAACCATTCCCACTTCCTGTTGCTCGTATGTTCCATGTTCCATGTTTATGCAGTGGAGGGATTTTCTGAATTGTACCTGTCTGTTGCACAGCTCTAATCCATTATCAACGGGAAGAACGTGTCGGACATGTAAGCGGACAATAAAGTAATATTAAATTCAATGTACTTCTCAACCACATAATCAATTCACTGTGTTGTATGGGCTCACACAGCCCTGGTAATTCGTGTTTCGGTGCGAGCATATGGTGCTGGAGCCCGGGGAGCAAATGTGCAGTTTAGAAGGAATTGCATGGTTGTTATTGATTAGGAGCTGAAATAGGAGAGAAGATTTGTGGAGCCCGTAAAGGAGAGACTTCAGAGCACACACTGTGTGTGTGTGTGTGTGTGTGTGTGTGTGTGTGTGTGTGTGTGTTGTATGGGGAGAGGCAATGTTTAGCATAACACGAT
The DNA here is from genome assembly GCF_030273125.1 of Centropristis striata. NCBI lineage: Eukaryota > Metazoa > Chordata > Actinopteri > Perciformes > Serranidae > Centropristis > Centropristis striata. The sequence goes on along the minus strand of NC_081538.1, from coordinate 4,372,348 downwards.
GGGTCAAGACTGTGCTGTGCAGCTGATTTATCAGGTGGTGGTCATCAGGGTTGGAGAGGAGGCTTCAGAGTTGCTTTGACAAAAATCATGTGTCAAAAACACTTTTTGAGAATAATTAGGACTCATTTTAAAGAGACAATTCACTCACAAATCCAAAATACATATTGTATGATGTCTCTTTCCAGAAATCACGACCCAGTTAGTCAAGATAATCCACAGACAGTTTCATGTTGGAACTATTATCTTTTTTTTAGTTTTGTTCCTGTATGAAACCACTCACAACAAAGTCTGCCCCTGCCCCTTGAAGCAGCTTCACCTATTATTAGCTTTGAATGAAGTCAGTAGGGGAAACCAATTAGGAGACAGATCCAAGTATCTGCCCTGAAGAAGAATTATCACACGCTTGTTTATAGCAGACTTACACACATTGGCCCTCATTTATCAAATGAGCGTACGACAGAAAGTGAGCTTAAGTGGGCGTAAGATCGTTTCTACGCAAGCCTCAGCATTTATCAGTTTGGACGTGAGCGGAGGGTACGATCAGATCTCAGTCTGCTCTCAGCTCGTGTACGCAAATTTGAATCAGCGTGAAGTCCACACGTCTGAGTCTGAGAATTGATCTTAGACTATAGTATCGATGCCTGGAGCTGATCAAACTCTGTGGTGTTTTGATTTTTAATGGTGACAAATCAAAACATGTTTAGACTACATAATTTATCATTAAAACATCATTTAAAATAAATACATCCTGCGACCGTGAAATTCTTTAAACAGAATACCAGCTGAGGCTATTAAATGTTTTTGTCTTCTGCTATTTAACGTTATCCGGCTCGACATCATTCTTAAATGAATGTAAATGTAAAGAGGTGAATAATATATCTCCATCATAATAATAGCAATATTTGGATATTTTATATATTATTAGGCTTTATGTATCACAATGTATAAATTAATTACTCGAACCTCACCGGGAGTTTAATGCTCCCCTACTCTGCTGACAGCACCACTGATTTCCTTCCTTTTCACTTTTTATGCTGCCAAACAAAACCAGTTTGTTGTGTTGCAGCTGTTGGACATCAGCGTTTCACTTTCTGCCTCTGAGAAGGCATGAAATTAAAACTTCAAAAGATTGTTTACCTCCTTCAACCAAAAAGCTGTGATAACTTTTAAGTCTGTGCTCCAAATGTAAAATATTCACCGAACGAAGTACTTTTATTTCATAAACCTCCGTTGCTGCGTATTTCTGTAATATGCCTATTTTGCTCCTGTTGTTATTTGTAACGGTGCACTTTGCTAATAATGGTGACTTTAGGAGGGAAAAAATCCTCTTTTTGGCCGTATTGCGCCCTTTGGTGTCGTAAACTCTGAAGGCGAGCCTTCTGAATCGGGTATATATTAGGGCGTGGTATTTAAATTATGATTGTTTCGAGCTGCCACATTTATCAACAGCCGATCATTCTTACGCTGTGATTTGCGAGATACGATCGTTTGATAAATCACACGTGAACCCTGTCATAAGACGAAATATACGCTCAGATCTGCGCTGGTTTCTACGCTCGTTTGATAAATGAGGCCCATTGTCTCTTGAAGGTTACTTCAGTGTTCAAATGCTTTGGACTGAAACTTTTGACAGGCTCAGATTTGTATCTTTATTTTCCATCTGAAATGTTCAAGGTTCTTTCTGGCTGTAGCATTGAGTCAGTCTGATTTCAGATCTCCCTGCTGCCACCAGCCCCACAAATGTTTACCGAGACAGAGCAGACGGAGGAGGATGGACAAATATCGGTAATTGCTCCCATCTGTTTGCATACAGTTGTCAATATCTCTGAGTCCACTCCTGAAATTAGAGCCGTTAACCAGTGTCCAAGCTGCACTCCAATCATCAGTCCATCCATCGTGCCAGTCAGCCAGTCAACACAGCAGCCAGTTATCCCCACGTCAGGAGCCACATGAGTAACCTCAGTCTAAAACTCAGAATCGCAGGCAATGACCAGATGTTTCAGTGACAGTTTTCTGGCATTGTGAGAGATTATTAAAAGGCTTTTTGCCAGCATTTAATTGCAAAAAACAAAACACTTTAACTCAACCGACTGTCATACTGCTACTGAATCATTCGAAAAAGCTTGAAAACACTCTGTCCTGTCAACAGTAAAAGATGAGTGACCTTTAAGATGCTGCAACTTTCTGAAAAAATAAAAAAAAGGAAAAGACAGAGATTATAAGAAAAGATTTAAGCTCTGTGCACCTTCTCCAGTTTGACACCTCTAAATCTCAGATTAAATCCCCTTCTTTCCCCCTACTGTCGTCATGCTCCAAAGGCAACGAGTGTTAGAGATACATCACCAACATGAGACAGGCTGACACCATTAGCTAGACCAAACCATTACTAAACTTGAAGTGTTTTTATATCCCAGATAAAGGATCTGTATTTGCAATCCTGTTTTTCTGTAACATTAGTTTCCTACCTGGACCTCTTACTCAAACATGTCTTTCTTTGTGTGAGAAGTTTGCCACTGCAGCTGATAGATTTGTATTAATCTTTTGAATTGCCCTGTTGACAGTAAATCTAATAGTCTCTTGTCTTAAAGATAAGTCTTTTAAGCTGAGGTGGCCGGGGGATGAATATGGGTTCAAGTCCCCAAAGCTGCAGGTTCAGCCTTATCGATTATCCAATCCCGTAACCCCTCATGCCCTCTAACACTGATTGCCTCAACAGCACCAAACTCCTCTCTCTGCTCCTCGTCTGTCCATCACTCTACTTCCATGTGGACGGACCTTCTAATCTTTTTTTTTCTTTTCTCAGTAGCCACATCACATCAGTGTGTGTTGATGTGACGGCGGGGTGGGGTGGGGGTCTGGGGGTGAAAGGGCTGCGGTGATCATGGGAGTGTGGAAAACCACCCCTGGTGCGAAGCAATCATAGCCAGCTCTCTATCATCCTGCCCCCCTTTGCTACCTCCATCCAACCTCTCTCAACCCATCACCCCTCAGAGTTGCCTCTCTCCTCCCTTCCATTATTCCCACCTCACTAGTCAGAAAATTAGGGTGACACTTGGCGGCCCTCCCTCCTCTCCATACCTCTCTTTCCCTCTCTCCTCCCACCTTCCCTCTTTCTATTTCTCACCCATTACCCCCAGTTCACTGGTTGGTATATGGAGGGTGACACTGGGCCAATTCAATCTCACATCCCCGTCAGCCACTCAGCCTGCTGGAGTGTCGCAGCCACCGGTCTATAGGCATAGCCCTCCAGCAGGTTGTCTCTCTGTTTTGCACACTTCACACCTCCCCTGCCCTCCTTTGCTACACAGAACTTTCTATTTCCTCATCTGTCATTCCTGTTTTCCATTTACTTGTCTTTTTTAGCCTACCTCTGACTTGTAACCCTTAAAGACCCACATAGAGACACAGGGGATCTTTAGGGGGAAGGTCAACATTATATTTAACCCATTGAAGCCTGGAAAGCGGATACGTCGTTTTGTAGTATTTGTATAAGCTCTCAAATACTTTTTGAATTTCATTTCTATCTGCTACAGAGGCTGAAAAATCTATTATTTAGTAGAAGCGTTGACACTTCTGTTGAATTTCCAGAAAAACTTCAGGTTTTAGGGGCTTATTTTAAAATCGCCAAGAGGTTTTACAGGAAGTTTTAGGCGTCAATGGGTTAACAGTGTCTCATAGAAGTGGTGTTCATTATTGAAAAGCCTGAAGGTTATTTTGAGATGCAGCTCAGCACTGTGTGTCAAGTCATAAATCATTAATAAAAATTATGTTTTAGTTAGTTGCCTATTCAAATGTTGAAGGTTTAGAAGGTAAAAGGGATTAGAACATTATTGTGAGAGCATATGAAGGCCATTCATATGGTTAAGTATGGAATTTAATTAGTTGCAGCAATTTGGGGGTTAATACCATTTATTACACATATTTGGTGCAAAATTTAACACATTTTTACCACTCGAGAGTTGATGGAAATGGTCAGAAATCCCTCCAAATACCACATTAACATAAGACCTTGAGGAACAACATTATGCTGTGATTTAGTATCGGAAGAAATTTCAACATTTAGAGATTCCTGCTAGAAATAAATATTTGACAATTGGATTGCAATTATGTTCGGAAGCTGCTCATAAACCCCTTATTGTCAATATACCTAGAAAAATCCACACATCCTCTGAATGCCCCATGTCTCCAGTATGTTGTTGTAAAGTTTCATGTTATTATACTATATACTAATAATATATATTATTTAATTATTAATTATTCTGGTCACAGCAGTGACTATACTATGGGGACTAACATCATCACATATAAATACAATTGGGCTCATTAGATCCACAAGAGGCTTAGCTTTTCGCTCATACCAATTTCATGCAATTTCAAGACTGTTTAGGTACCCCAGTATGCAGAAATATTCAAATACACCAGTTTACTTTAATATAGTATACTATATGCAAAAATCTGCATGGGAATGGCCCATGACATACTTGGTGCCAATGGATGCCTTAGGTCATTTAGTTTCACTTGATACCAATATCTTCACTCTAGCTATAAAGTGCAGCATGCATACAGTTATGTTGACTGGGGTTGCACAGGCATCAAAGGGTTAAAGTTGTGTGTGTGTGTGTGTGTGTGTGTGTGTGTGAGGTGTTTCAGGATGGTCTTGTTGTACCGGGGTAGTGATATGCTTTATTGTATGCCAGTTGAAAAAGTTGATGTTGCAAAAAGTCAGACGTGGAAGCTGTGTGTTTTGTGAGATAACGAAGCTGCTACTTGAAAAATAAAATCTGAAAATTAGTACATTCAAATGTGTTTGACTGCCTTTGATGTATCATATTGAATAATGCAGATTGTAGAGTAAAATAAACCAGTTATGTGTTTACTGCAGAACTACAGCTAAGCTTTGTAGACTGATGTGTGCTTAGAGGCAGGGATTTCCCTCTTTGATTTCCTGAATGGCTCCAGGACTGCTAGATTGGCTTCAAGAGGGAGAAGCTTATGGGTTCAACTAATCTTTACCGATGCTGCTGTTTCCTAATTATTTTGGCAGCAGATATTTGCTTTTCCTGCATTATAATGACCAGGGTTGCATCATGTCAGGAAACACCTCTCATTAAACCAGAGAGGCTTTTGAAACCTGCCTCTTACAATATAAATAAGATCCACGGATTTACCCCATGGAGCTTATTTTACTGTAACTCAGATTAGGAGTTAAGCAGAATTTGCATCACTTGGAGTAGTAATAGGCAGATTTAGAGCCAAACACAATGAGAGGTCCGTGCCAGTGAGCCAGTCTTACTCATTAATTAGAAAATCCATCAGCCAGTTTCTAACTACCAAATCCAACTTGGAAGATGGAACGGAGAAGTTGTCAAAGTTGGGAAGATGTATGTTAATTTACATCTGTATGATATACATTCAACCCTGCTGAATCCTGTCTGTGTCTTTAAGCTGTCCTCATTAAGAGAAGGAGAAGAGTGGGATGAAACTTTTAAAATGAATTATGCTTGAAAGATAGATTAGAGTTTAAAGCACAAAGATGCTAGCTGCACAGCTGCTTGCATAAACACCTGGCATCATAAATCTAATATCTACTGCTATCAGCTAGTTCTAAGTATAGACTGTATGCATAAAATGGATTTAGTCCTTGTGACGTCCCCATTAGGTTGTGTCTGCAGTTTTGAAGCCTTTGAGGCTTTGTTCATACTTCCCAACTTGTAGGAATGTTTGTTTTCCCTCAGCCCAGCATGAGATGGCTTTGTAATTGGGTAGGGAAGCTGCTTTGTAAGCCAAAATCATCCACTATGATGACGACGGCTTTGACTGAATCTGAATCATCACTGATGGCTCGGCTTCTGTCCCTGTTCTTAGAAAGGTAGGCTAAAAGTATGGTTGTTGGATGCTAATTTACATTTTATTAGAGATGAAATCTTTAAGTTACTCCTATTGCGAATTGGACTATTCAGTGTGTGCACTTGGAGTATGACATCCTCTGTGCAGAACTGTTCTTCCCCAGTGGTAATGTGAAAAATCAGACCATAGCTTCTAAATTAATTGGATAAAACCGTAATTTGAATAATTTGGATACTTAACAAAGTCTTAAAATGATTCGGGCCATTATGCATCTTTATAGAATCTTTTCATGGGAGAGGCCTTGTGCTGCTGTTCCAGTACAGTCTTTGTTATTTTCTACCCTAACATGCATATATGCAGGCGACAGCACAAAGAGCATAACAGCTGTTTATTATGCATCTTTTTGCATCTATTTTTTCGTGGCTCTGTCTGGCAGCAGACAGTGTGAGACCTGAGATGGCCTCAACATCCCTGAACACCCAGTGTGTCAGACGTAGCACCTGTCACTAGGATGGAAAGGAAAATTACAGCCATTTGGTGTAAGTCTGTAGGTGCAACAGCAGTCCAAGAATTCAGAGCTGTTATCCTGTTTTATTTCTCTCTGGCTGTTGCTTCAAGTTTAATATAGCTCTGCATATTAAATGCTGTGTAGGTAGCATAAGGCTTGGACTTTTGTTAGCCAGAAAATATGGTCACACCATTTAATTTAAAGCCCTTGTAAGCTCTGGTGCACCCACACAGGTTTTTATACTGTACCTGATCTTGGGACTGTCTCCACGTCTGCTGTGCTCGTTTTGTTGCACCTGTTATGGCAAAAACAGCTTACTCATTTATGATTTTTGACTTCAGCAAACTGTCAGCATAGCTCTCCCACCGTTAGACTGTGAAAAGGTCTCGAAGGTTGACTGGATCTTTAAATATTTATCATCAAGTGTGCATTTTGCATCTTGAGTTTCCCAGTGGAGTAAGGGGCATGTCAAAGTTTAAATCGGGCTCATTGTACTTTTAGATTCAGACCATAGGACTTCATATTACAATATTTTTTTCTCAATTTAAACACTGATTGTCAACAACACAAGTCAAATGTAGCATTTAGCATCCAACAACACTGGGGTTTAAATTGAACAAAGAACAAAAACAATCATCAAACGCTTGGTTTCATAATAAAGTTTATTCTATATTACAAATAGTATTTTGTTCTTGACTGCAAAATAGGAATGCATTATATTTACATACACAGGTATACAATTAATTATAACAAAGTTAGAGAAGCTCGCCTTATATCCCCCAAGTTTCGTTTTATCTCTCAATAAGATACTCTTTATCTTTCAAATATGGTCTAGTAAAAGTCTTTTCTAGCTTGTTTCTGTAACACCTGCTATAACACTGAGCTAGGAGGACATTTTAAGTTCCTACAAAACGTTTGAAGGTGGAAACTTTATCTGTGGTCTGAGCAACGCGGGGTGGCTACTAGCAGACAACCTTTGTTGCAGGGAAAGGGACAGGGCGGGGAGAAATGAAAGACAGGATGTCACACCTGGGGGTAGATTCACAATGACAGTCCAGGACTCTCACCTTGTGTTATTTATTAACACACGGCTGTGAGGGGAAACTTTGGGTTTCTAGACAGAGTTTACAATTACATTGGCTACATGAATGTAAGGGGTTCTTTGAATTATGTGGGTTTCAGTAGTACATTTCTTACAATATAAATGCCAGCTTTTAATTAATCATTATGTCCCGAAATAAATCCTTATTCCCCTCGTTTGTCCAATAACGGATATGAATAGGTTTGATATGTTTAGTACACAACCTGTCCAGCAAACACCTTGTGAATGTACCCCTCTAAGTTGAAACAACAGACATTCATCATACTGAACAGCTGCAGACAGTAAGTAATGAGTAATGACGTGGATATCTCACATACATTTGACACTAAAAAAGAAACAGTCACTTGCCAAACTCAGTCTTAAACATAAGTCTACTATCAAGCCTAATGTGCCTCGCCATTAGAAAGTTGTGTTTACCTGTAGGTAAATCATATGTATACATTATTTCTTACTTGTGTTTTTCATGAAAATTGAAAGGGATAGTAACATTTTTATAGCGTGTAGACACAAGTGGTGGCAAATTGATGTTTTTATGAAAGGAACCTTTGTGGAACCACATCTGTTTGCTTTCATAACTGTTTCATAACAGCTACATAACTCAAAATGTTTCAGTTCTGGGCTCAACTGATGGTGAAAAAAATGTAACCAATTATCATGATAAAATAATCAATGTAGTGCAGTCGACGAATATCAAAACAAGATGTAATAGCAGCAAAGACAGAGCAAGACTCCACTTGCATCTTCTGTGTACCAAAACGAAAAGACACAACTGTCACAGAACACTGATGGGCTGTCATGGAGGACACGGTAAACAAACTCAACAGGCTTCATGTTGTATTAATGTGAGATCAATCATTTTAAAATGAACATTTGGCTTGTAAATGACTTTAAAGTCCCAAGTAGTAGTAGAAGTATATAAATATCTTTGAGCAAGGCAGTTCCATTTCATACCATCCAAATAGGTCAACATGCAAGGGTATATAATATCTGTTTTATTTAGCATCTAACACTTCACAAAAACCATGGGTATGAGGTTCTGCAGTAGGGGTTGAGCTGGATAAAGGTTCCACCTTAAACGAAAGTTATAGTTTTTATTACATGAACAATCCACTTTTTCCATCTCGATTCTTCCAAGCAAAAGAAAGATAAAAGAACACATCCACATCATCATTGCAAGGCTTAATTTTCTTATTTTTCACTTTTTTTTAAATAAGTTTCTTAAATTGTTTACGTTTTACATGCGCTTAAAAAGCCAATAAAGGACCCAAGGTGGACCTAGGGCGGTCTTCACACATTCACATCACCACATGGGGCACGTTGTCAAGGCAAAAGAAAGGGCAGAGGTCAAAAGGTACGGAGGGCGCCTCCATCATCTCTCTTTCAATCGCTCTCTCCAACAAGTCATATCTACTTTTAAAGTCTATCATTTTCTGTTTATCCTGCCGTGATGCTCACTTCTTCTGTTCCTGCTCTGCTTTATCAGATTTTTTCTTTTTTTTTCTTCTTTTTTTTTGAGGCTTGGAGAAGGCCGCCCCCTGCCGCCACTGAGGACAACTACACTAATACAGACAAGAGCGCCTCAACAGTTACACACTCAAAGAGTTGGGGTTTTGCCGTATGCAACTAGCTACCATCTCCAACGCTTGTGCAAAACAGAAAAGAAAACTGGTAAGTCAGGAGCTGGACACAAGGGTGAACGGTGTGCCGAGAGCCGGAGAGACTCTGGACGATGGAAAGAGGAAGGAGGATCTGATCACCTCGCCCACAGAGCCTCTCACCTCGACACACTGAGGTCAGAAAAAATCACACAGGTTTCTTAAAGTTCCAGTCACAATATATTTTTTTTGTCCTAGATGTGGTTGTCTTTTACATAGTCCTTTTTTGTCAGTTCCTCAGTGGCACTTTACAAATACATTTTTGACCGTTTTGAAAATTTCAAGCTCCTTTGGTTTTTGGCTGACCGACTAAGTCCATCTTGTTTGATTTCTCCACACAAAAGTCTTTAAATAAGAACATCCTGGGAAAGAAGTGCTACTCTCACAACAGAGCCTCTTTAGGGAGCAGTCAGCCGTCTGTGGCTACACTGTATTGACCCATTCTTCTTATTTTCAATGTTCAAGCAGTTTCTTACCCAGTACATTTCAGTCAGCTTTTCCCTTTACCTCCTCCAGGGTTGGCGTAGATATCTGGGCAGTCAGGATCTTGTGCAGCTGCTGATTGTGTGTGTATCTGTGCGTGTGTGTGTGCTTTGATAGACCGTCGCAGTGGCGACACAAGATTGGAAGTGGCAAGAGCCAGACGGACTGCTCCTGGTGTTTGGATTAGCAGTCAAAACACTGTCTTCCAGAGTTGGTTGTGTGCTTCTTACAGAGGATCCAACTTGGGTCGGGGCCTCCAGGGTTTTGTCTAATAGGTTAATTTTGCAGTAGCCACATAAGCCAGATGGAAGCAGAAATCATGAGCGTTTTCTTTGAAGTAAATGTATGCTGGGCAGGGAAAAATGTGTGAATGTTGCAAAGGGGTATAGATTGGGGATGCTCTGGTTTGTAAAGTTTTAGTGTCAGTCACATTTCAATAAAGGAAAAGTTCAGAGAAGCACTATTCCTTCCCTACCCCCATCAGTCTTTTTCTTAAATACAACTCCAGCTACATTGAAAGAACACAAGAACATTCTAGGTTTGCCTGGACTCGCCCCAAATTTCGCAGATATGTATGCTTCGCTTGTAGGTACAGTGTAAACTTGGCAAACCATCCTTGCATTAATTTTCTTCAGAGGTGTTCATTTGGCTTGCAGTCATCGTTTTTGATGTTTCCTCTTGATTCCGTACATTTAATATAGAACTACAATAAACTGGACTCTAGAGATGGTTTTATTTTAACTATCCTATTTTGAAAAAAGTTCTCAACAAAATGGACACCCAACATTGTGGTTTTTAAAGAATTACCTATCAGTGTAAATTCTTGAAGGCAACATAAAAATGTTTTTTCCCCTCTTTTCTTCCAGCAGGGGGACTGAAGTATGCCAATATGGCCAGCTTTCAAGCAATCACCCCTTGAAGCTCTCCCTGTGGTGAAGCTGAGGCATCCCCCGCATTGCACTGTGGGAAACGCCGACCTCAGCCCCGGACCACCCTTCAGATATCTTCTGGTAAACTAGTCTATGCAGCAGAGTGGATGAGGAAAAAAAAATATTTCTTGGGGAAGAGGAAGCAGAAATAAGGTCAAGGAAGAAGTCATCATCTTTGAAAGGCGGTGGGAGGAAGTCACATGATGAAAAAGATGGGGACAGGTCTTCGCTCAGGCACGGCTCGGTTTCTGATGGGGTCTTTTCCCAGTGCGCCCTGGGAATTGCGGTCCTCAGCTCTCCAGACTCATGAAGGCCACCACCTGCTCCAGCTTGAAGGCCAGCCTCTGTTTCCGGGCTGCATCGTCCTGCTCCAGTGAGCACACAATCTGCCAGCAGGACAGAGAGGTAAACAGACACACAGAGACATTAAAAACTGCAATGAGTTCTCCCACATCTAGTATATGATGGTACTTTTTCTAAAGCGATAACTAGATGCTAAATTGTCCTTTGTATTTTAAATATTACTTTAGAAAATGCAATGTAATAACCTGATGACCTGTATCACTGCTAACAACATGGTTAAAGGAATCCTCCAGTGAAAAGCTGTCTTTTGAACATCAGAAACTCACTCTGTGTTGGTTTGAATGGCGGCTATGAGAAGATTGCAGCTTTAGTCAGCTTGAATGCACAGCCATTACAGTGGATTCCAATGGCAACCCCATGTCATGGCAAAAATGATTACGTCTGGTTTTCTCAAACCACTCCTGCAGAATTATCTCCTCCTCAATAGGGCTAAATACACTATACCATTACCTACTTCTAGGGCAGAACCATTAAAGGAAATTGAGCATCAATCAAGTTTGTGGCAGGGCAATTGTTTGGAAAATGCATCGCATTTTGATGCTTTATTTTTTATGTCTAGATGGACGTTAGAATCCATTATAACTGCTGTGAATCCAGGCTGAGTCCAGCTGCTGTTTGTCAAAGAGGAGCAAGCTACAAACATCTGAGCCCCCCTTTCAAGCCTACAGAGGGTGTAGGGTATTTCATAAGTGAATTTCCTTCAGGATGGGTGAACCAGTCCCCCTAATTCTTCAAAACTGTCCTCTTACTGTCTCGCCACAATAATACAAATAAGAAAAGTGAGCTGTTGAAGCTGTTAATACAGTATGTATGTACAAGTAGCAGTGCTAGTTTGTTATTTTTCCCGGGATTTGCCACTCAGGCTTCATACAAGCTGACAATTTGATTGGTAAAAGTCAAGCCACCAGGGAAAACACCAAGCTTTGGTGCAGATTTGAAATACAGTCGTAGCCAAGCCGTGTAAATACCTGATGCCATGGGGCCTAAAATCACTTATTTTCATAGACTTATATTGGAAAAGAGATGTCTGAAGCAAATCAAGTTTCTTGTATGAACACTTAAATAGTCACTATTTAAATCATTGTGTAAAGTTAAACCTATTATTATTTTCTGTCTTTCTTTCACAGATTGAACCAGAGACCAAGCAGTTGAGAGGCGGGACAGATGCTAGAGATCCAGGTAATCTTATACATCGCCTACATATTTACATATATTGTTAGCCTACCATGATCATGTAAACCACAATAAAAATAATAACTAATTTGGTAAATTGATTTAAATGTGGACTATGAGAACAGTTTTCAGTGGAATATTCCTTTACTCTAACTCTTCTAACACATTTTAGACAATGATGGCACAGATGTGTAGTAAATATCAGTATTACATACCTCCTCAGTGTATTTTCCCACATAGGAGTAAATCTCACTGAGAGAGCTCATGGAGTTGAACTCGTTCATGTGCATCCGTGACTGTTCTGCCAAGTAGGCATTCATGTCCTGGTCGCTGATCGCTTGCATCTTACTAATGTCTGAGTAGTACCTATTGAAAGAGACAGGGAGGATAAAACAAAGTATAAACACTTGTTAGGACTCTGTTTGCCTCTGAGAACATTGTTAGAGAAACTGTGAAATGATTTGGGAGACAGAATACGCCCAGTGCTGTGTTTAATGTAGATAGTGCTGCTGCTGTCCTCGGAGCTCATTACGCCTTGCAGTGGTTTACTGCAGTTCTTTGAAGATATGTAACTAATACATGAAGCACAGAGGCAACAAGTGTGTTGCATAGTAACATGACTGAAATGGAGTCATAGTTGACACTGACAGTTCTTAGATTTCAACCTTGAACAGAACAAATACACACACACACACACACACTGCATGGAGGTAAGGGTAATCAGTCACTGTCAGCAGCAGCTGTGTTGCCCCTATCAACTATGTTAATTAAAGCTGGTTATTTACATATTAAATTCCTGTAGCTGCAGCCACTCGAGGACAGGCCCGGTGTTTGGCTGGATAACTCTGGGCATGTGTGAGGGAGAGATGGATTTGCCAGGAAGGAAGTCTTCAGAGCAAACTGAGCAAAGGAAAAGGCAGGTGGGTGTTGCTCATAGCCTCTGCACAGAGGTCACACACACACATCAACACCTGCTCAGTGCTGCAGGGCAGTTGTAGGGAGCTCCTAGCAGGGGATTGTTAGTGTCGAGACCAGGTGTGCTTGTGTTAGAAAAAGTTTTCATGAACAAAACTAAAATGATATGCTTTGAAAAAGTGTTGTCAACCTATTTCAACATCAGTCCGAGACGTGTTGAACTGTTCTTTACAGTGCGAAAGATAATAAAACTTTGAAGCATTTTTTTCAAGCATTGTCTGCTACAAGCTGGCAGTCTCGTATATGTTTCTTATGCATCTGACGGGACACTTTGATTTTCATCAATACAGCTGTCTATTGTAGTCAGATGTGCACAGTGGAATTGTGTTTCACTTACATCTTACATGAAAAACTGCAAACAGTGATGAGATACTTTCTGAAAAACTATACTAGACTAAGACTACATTTTTTGTCCATCTGTCTTTCTGCTGAACTACTACCACAGTACCATAGAGAGGATCCTCACCAACTGCATCACAGCATTGCATGGTATGGCAAAAACTTCCCAACACATCACAGATTCTCCACTTCTTTTATTGACATTCTATACGACAACCTGAAACCATGGAAAAAATGAAAAAAATACTTTTTTCAATTTTTGGATATCTCATATTATGGTGTTTTTCTGTCATTTCTGGCCATTGTATGCTCTAATATGTATCAACACCTTTTTAAAAAAAAAGTTTCGACAATGTTATGACAGCCGTGATGGATTTTCCATTTTCTGAAGACCATCAACTCCAACATCAAATTCAAGCTAAGTGTCAATATCTATCCGGCTCCACTCCCAAATTAATAACATCAACATACAAGTAAAAAGCTGTGTGGGATACCATGGCTTTGCCAAACTGCAAACATGTATAAAACTGAAACTGCTGAATATGCATTATTGTATAGTTGTTGAGATACGTAATTTATTGGCGGCTCAAGTCTTTTTCTTTGTTAATTGGCTGCAGTACATCAATAACTCAAAGTCTACATGTGTTTTCCACACTGGAGCACTTATGAAGCAGCAGAGATTTCCTGCCTGAGACACAGGTTTCCATTAGCCTGCTCTCCAGGTTGCCCTATCTTTACAATAAGGCTGTAGTGAGAGAGAGAAGGACAGCTCTTCTACAGTGTTCACTTCCCTTTGCAGTCGTCTTTCATAACTGCAGAATTCTGCCATTTAAATCCTCTCCATGGCATGACCCTTACTTTGGCACAGTTGGACAGCAGAGTGAAGCAGCACCACAGATCCCCCTCTACTCAGTCACTACTGTATTACTGAGGCTTTTCCAACTAAATACTGTAGTTCCGCTACTGTTCCATTGCTACACAAAACTTGCAATGAAGGCACAATTTATATACACAGGAGTACAGTGGGATGTTTCTTTTTCCAGTTATCCAAACATATCCATGTATGACTCAGCAGAGGACCCCCACAATGTCTGCAGACTTATTTGTGTGATGACAAACACACACTGCAGACACACACGGGACTAATGAGTACGGTCCTAAGCCTGAAGCTCCCCATTTGGTTCCACCCATTCACGCAGCGCCTATATATTCTCTTCCTGAGGCTCGCCATGTGACAAAGCTACCGACACATAAATACTCTGAATCGCTTCACACTAGCCCATCTTTTATTCAGGACTTCTTCGCCTCCCCTGCTGACAAATAAATTTAATAAAACTCTCATTTTAACAAATTACCAGTCTCTACTGCCTGCTATTCTCAAAAATATTTTCTCTCTCTCTCTCCTTTTCCCCTCTCTCACACACTTCTGCACCCTCCAAACACACACGGGTTGCTCTGAACTGTAGATCTCATGCCCTGGGCATTCCCATCCATTCCCACTGTGTTGTAATTTGGATTGTGTTTCATGGCCCATAGATCACAGAGCTACAGTCGCAAGTATGTGTGTTGGAATGAAACATGGCTAATGCAGGTTTTCTGATGTTTTCACTGACATAACCAACCCAGACACACACACATACACACACACACTTCCTCTTATCATCCATCCAGTGTCTGGTGTGTAATCAGCAGCTCACCTCTCCACCCAGCTCTTGTAGCTGGGAATGTCCTTGGCATAAAGCAGCTTGTTGGAGGGTGAGTCCTTCCCAAGGCGGTGTTCTGAGGTGGAGCAGGAGTCCATGAAGGTCTGGGCCACCACAGACAGACAGGCATCTGTGATGCTGCTCTTATGGATGTCAAACACAAACTGGGGGTTCTTGATCACATTCACCCAGAAACGCAGAGGTAGGCTGCAAGGGGGTGGAAAAGAGAACAAAGTTTAGTGGAAAACAAGTTGTGATCATACAAGTTCAGTACTTTTATTGTTTTATTACATATTATACTCAATTTCAGAATAATGGTCGTATTTTGTGTTTCTACAAGAACATGTTTACATGGTTGAAAGTGCAAAAAGTGATAAAACACATAAAGCCCAGATTGCTCTGATAAGTTTGTGAGAAATGGTGCACCTTTGCAAAGGTAGTTCTCAAGAGGTTGGTGGAGGTATGTAGATGAGCCAAATCTAAATGAATCCCAGGTTTTTTTTAATTTAGGCAGCCCACAAAAAACTGACTGGGTTGTCTTATTTCTTGTTTGTGGGTTGTTATAGGTACTCCAGATACCCAAATGTGTACGCACCAGCACTAAAAAGTGAATTTTTCATGATATGTACCCTTTCACATTTAACATTCCTTCAATGACAAAAGCTAATTTTGTTGGGTGTTTCAGGTTGTTTAACCATGACTGAACATGTAGCAAAATATCATCTGAAAAAAAAGGCAATCAAAGAGCTAATGAGAAGAAATTACTTCTTTTATGCATGTTGTTTTTTGCATTGATTGTTTAGTTACATCTCAGTGACAGAATGCCATAGCCACACAAACAGTGGAACAAAGAGTGTAAAGTAAAACAACAGTCTGTGTCCGGTCGAACTGCTCTGAGATTAAGTCCCTAAATGCCATTTTTACATTTGCTACAGCCAGTCAGGCAATAGACATGAACATATTATGCGCCAGAAGGGGGACGAGGATTCATTCACTTTGCAAAGCTAGTACACAGGCCCTGCTGTTGCCGATGTGCTCTATTTGATGTGTGTGCTCAATTCAATAAAGCCTTTATCTTTAAAACCAGGTGGTGGCTGGCTCTCGTTTTTTTCCAGCAGTGTCCAGGGGTCCTCGCTGGGGGCCGCACAGTGACACAGTTCATATTGCCTTGTTTGTGCAAGTGGGGCCTATTTTGTGCCTGTCCAGAACAATAAAAATATACAAGTCTGTTTATTTGCTGGGCTTGTTTCTGCCAAAATGAATAGATATAGGGGCCAGCTCTATCTGTGTGTTGCAGTAAAAGGGCTCAGGTGGTATTAAGAAAGAGCTGAGTGTTACTTGGATCTCTATATCTTTGCTATTCTCTGAGCGATGCAGTTTTAGCTGATGCGGCAAAAATCAAACAGGAAGGACAATGCAGTCTAACCTGCATATTTCTCTAGTTTCTCTGTGTGGCACAATATCAAAGGATGAAAAAAAAAACAATAAACTGAAATGCAATCATTTAAATACCACCGGAGCTCCCCTTCCATCTCACTAAGCATTTATCCTAACACAACCACCCACAAAGCCATTCAGATGTACAATCTAACAAAAGAGGATTTGGACTCGGAGGAAAGAAAAAACTCTGCATTATGACTTCAAAATTAATCTAAGCAACAAATCTAGTGGGATTAAATGCAGGGATCAAAGGGATATTAACACCACTGCTGTGCTGCCTTGATTGCTGACAATCTGCCCCAGCTGCCCTGTGCACTGAGGTATGTTCTGATTTCAGTGGGGCAGTGGGCACTATGATGATAATAATGATGATGATGATGATGATGATAAGGTTCCCCACATGATTTTGTGCATTCAAAACGATCACCATAATAACCTCTACTTATTATCTATTGTGTTGAAAATAGGCAATGCTCAGAATTCATCATCAGTTAACTCACGCCGAGTAGTTTAGGAATCTGAAGGACGGCCATGATCAGTCCTCTTGGTCAGGGATTAGGTTAATATCAGCTGCCAAGATCAAGGGCATCTCTTATCCCAGAGGAATTACGCTGGCAGAGTCAGACAGAGCCCTGTTATTTTCCTTGTCATTGATTAAGAACTACAAAGTGCTGTAAATTCAAACTGATTTAAGTGTTTACCCACTACTCTAATGGGGAGAATTTGATAAAACAGTATGTACATTTGATTTATTTACTACATAGTGTTTTAGAAAATCTCTTTCATGGATCAGAGTACATTGTCCATTTCAAAGAGGTCAGTGCTAATGTGGTAGCTAATCCTTATTTTCCCCAAAAAGGAAAGATTAACAACAAGTATTGACAAAACTTTTTTAATTTTCAAGCAGCAAAACAACCTCACTGCTGAAAGCTCTTTTTACTGTTTACCAGGCCTAGTTTGGAATATTTTGACAGGAACTAGACTGCAAATGACAACAACAAAAGGAACACACAAATATATCCACTCCAACAAAATCTCCCTGCAGTCCTTCAGCAGCATGTCTAGCTGTCCCTTGCAGTTTGCACTGACTGACACTTCTGGCACACAGAGCCAGTGAGCCTCCGAATCTGCAGTTGTGAGTTGTTGTCCCATTCCTGCAGACAGGCCTAATGAAGTTGCTCGGGTCACAGATGTTGTGATCCAGGGCATCCCATTCGGGGCATTACAGCAGCACAGGCAGGGAACTGACCATGCCTGACCTTTTTCATGCAGCGATCTGAGGTCTGAATTAACAGCTTTATAAAGGTGACCTGACCGGGCATTGTTCCAGCTGAACCTCTGCAGGCGAAAAGGCACAACCTTCCATGTGAATGGCAAGTCGCGACCCTTTACTGAACAAGCTGCGTGTCCAGACAAAGGGCTTAAACTGATTGAAAACTTTCTATAAATTACGCACTGCACAACTTCACTGATCCCAGTTAATTAGCTCGACCCTGGTGATGCCATTAACAATGTGAGTGGGCTGGGACCGCGGTATGACAGCAGATAGGTGGTTATCTGCGTGCAGAAAAGAGGAGCGTGTGTGCCAGTTTTGCACAATAATTAAAATTCTGTCTGTTGCATCTCGACATGACAAACACACGGTGCAGACAGAAACTCACACACACACACACATGCACACACACACAGACTCCAAATACAGAAGAGTGAGGATGAGAGGAGACGCTGACACACTGCAGCTAATCCAAAAGATACCATCTGGAGATGCTCTTGGAGCCAGTGACTCATGCATGCACACACTGTACACACATACAAATACACATCACAGCTCTGTCACACAATGCAGGAGCATTTTTACTGAATTTGGACTTGCACAATTAAAACTCACAGTAACAATGTACTTAAAAAAAGCTTATTATGCACAAGGGAGCTTGAATGAAATTTAAGAGGCATTGGCTGGGGAAGCGTTTGTGCTATTGCTATCAGTAGTCTCTTATGAGGATTGACCTTGAGTTGTTAAGAGTCACAGATAATTTCCTGGGCTAGAATAAATCCTGGAAACCATTTTTTGATCGTGTGGATGTTTTGCAGAATCAATGGAAATGTGAAATATACAGCTCTGAAACTAAGCCAGAATCATACATCAATACAACTATTTCATTATGGACACCTACATTTCCACAATGTTATCAGATATAACACATATAGAAAACTGCTCCCACTCTTATTTCAGTATGGGTTATGCAAATCAAACCATCTCTTCATTAAGCTTCTAATAATTTAAAATTTTTTTTTAAACAGATTGTTGGCTAATAGGTCATTTACAGATATCATGTGATATGGCAATCTGACAAGAAGCAAACTTGTAATGAAACAGGCCCTATAGGCATGAAACGCTGAGGAATAATCTACCATAAGGGCTACAAGAGGATGTACAGTGAAGCTCTAATGGCAGGGAAACCCTGAAGGGGAGGTGGGGGAAGTATTGTGGCTCTGGCTGCTGTGATGGGTTGAAGTTAATGGCGTGTATGATGACGATGGGCCTGGTAGGTTTAATGGGACAGGGGCCCAGCATGGGAGGGGCACTGGCATTATTATTCTCTAGTATCACACAAAATGAAGGCTTTTGTTGCAGCCAAGATTGCACTCTGTTGAGACGATTAAAGGTTACGGGTAAGCACACACGGTGAGAAGTGAAGAGACACAGGCATATGCACGTCCCACACAGAGAAGATGTCTACGGTGGCATCAGCACAAACTGTTGTGTGCAATCTAAGTGGCTTTTTGTGATGGTGTGTTATGATAAATTGCTATTCATTCACAGCCCTCTAGTGAGAGCTCATTCCATTAAAAGTCTAATGTAAAAGCAACCCGTTGTGCTCTCAAAAAACACTTAACACACTCTGCAAATGGCCCAATAACGTAGACGCAGGAAAAAGGACCAAAATTAGGACCATAGCGTAAAGTAAATAATATTTCTCCCTCTTCTTTAGCTGCTCCCTACCTATTCTTCCCTCCATCTCTCTATTTGTCCCTTGATGCACATCAATTTTATCCTCCCATCTCCATGGTTCCCCTGAGCCTTGGGCTGAGTGATGCATGCTGGGATCTTGGCAGAGGCCAGGAGGCTAATGAGATATTAGTGTGCGTTTAACTCCCACTGAGTTCACTTCCCTTTCTTCACCTTTTCATTTCTCTCCTCACTGCATTCTGGTGCACTGCTGGTTATTTAACCCCTACCAACCTCTTAAGGTGGGCTCACAGAGGTCAGTGTGGTCTAAATTAATCAGCCAATATTAATTTTGAGGTGTACTTCCTTCACCTGGGAGCGTACATTTGGCACTATGGAGACTTCCACAGTGACAGGCGTTTTTTTGGCCCAGTTATACATGATAATAGATGGTGAGTCTTGGCAGCCAATTGGATTAGCCCCTTGTGGTTGGCTTTAATGAAGATTACACGCCCCTGTGGTTAATGGATATTAGGAAGGGAAGAGGCGTGTGGTGAAGCTTGGCACTAACACAGGGCAACACCAGGGCAATGCCATGTGAAATGTGCCAAAATGTACTGATTGTGTCCGCAGTGCATGAAACAACAGTGCAGAAAGAAAAGGCCATGAATGCAGCCAAAGGCGCCACGCTGGTGAACAAATAATTGAATCAATTTTAAGTCCGTCAAAGATCCAAGGAACAACCTCACCCGTTTCTTAAGTGTTCCTGACCAGAGCCCACTTTGTGTTAGTGTGTATGAGCGTTTCTGTGTTTGCAGAAATGTGCACATTCAGATGGTGAAACTGCTCAAACTCACCAGTTGCTCTTCCATGTGTGCCGGACATGCGGGTCATGGATGTTGTGTTTGTCGGCCTGCTCGTCCAGGAAGTCAAACATGTATTTGATGGCCAGTGGCAGGGCGCTGCCTCGATGGGCCGTGCTGAAGATGGTCTCAAACAGGTCGTCCACAAACTTCTGTAACGTACCCTGCAGAGGAGGACGAGGAGAGATGGAACACAGATTATACGAAGCCACTAAAATATGTTAAAGCTGATATTTACGAGCCGATACAGCGCATACCCAAACAAGCTTCCAAAGCTTCTAAACTTCTAGAAAGACATTCCTCTTGTAATTTTAGTTTTCACTGCTACACAGGAAGTAACAAGGGAAGCGATAATAAAACAAAACAATAATAATAACTTGCATGGAATATGAAAATGTACATACTATAAAAAGCTCAAGTCTCTGAAAGTCTACAGATTCAGTATGTCTAGCCAGTATATATATTGAACACCACCCACAGAACCCGTGAATTAGATTGTCACTGCCTAATACATTTTGCAAAATTCCAATGCCTAAAGTTGACAGCTAGATTGGTTTAAACTTGTATTTTTTTTTTTCTGGTGTGAGTTTATGAGTTGTGCAGTACATGTCACTTTGTCCCCAAGCCCCGATGTTTATGTGTCTGACTCCTATCTCACAGACCTGGCCCCTAAATCTGCTTGCAGCTTTGATGGGGGAAATTGTTATTTCACAGCTGACTTTTAATAATATCTGGGAACAGGAGGCGCATCTCCTAAGCCTCTTTGTGCTGCCGGATTAGCTCCCACACTGCACCATTGACCCTAATTTGATTTAATGTTGGCGACTTTAAGGAGGAGGAGGAGAAGAGAGAGGAGAGACAGAGAGTGAGAGAATCTAATCCTCTTGTAAAGAATGAGCTGATGGGATGCACGGGAAAAGAGGCGAGAGCGAGGGATGGAAATGAAACGACAGAGGTTTCCTATCAGGAAAAGAGGCCATTGAGTGTGGCAGATGAGGTGTGTACAGGCACTGGCAAATAAAAATCCAATTTGAGTTGGAGCGGGTGACCGAATCACAGAGTCAAGAGAGGTAGAAGAGAGTGGGAAGAGCGAATCCTGTTAGTCCGACAATCACGGCTATAATTCTAATGTGGCCCACATTCCCGACAGCTTATCGTTTTTCTATGAAGATGGAATTACATATCTCTATATCAAGCCCACGTGCCTTCCAAGTGACAGTCTGCATTAGCAGACGAGGGTAGACCTAACGTTTTGTGTGTGCATGCATTTCTGTGTGTGCAGATACCAAAACCTGTGTGTGTGTGTGCCCATAAGTGCTGAGGCTGTGACATGTGACGTCATCCTGGATCTCGAGGGGGGCATATGCATCAACACTGTCATCATCACAGGGTTCTCTTGTTCCCTGGTGGAGCTGAAACTGCCAACGCATCCCCCCCACGACCATCTACCCTGTCATTAGACTGCTCTCTAAACACAATGTGTCATCTGGATGTTTTGATGCCATCTGCCTCCACATTGAAATGAGAGGAAAGCAAACAATCAGAAATCGTTGGGGATCGCGCTGAAACAGAAATAGAGAGATGAAGAAGGGGACATGTGAGAGGGGGAGATGGACAGGAAAGAAAACACAATCCTTCCTCATGCCTCTCCACCATCAACACACATGAACACGCCCTGTACGCACACTCAGTCAGAGCGACACTGATGGAGCTAATATGAGAAACGTCAGCGGCGTTGCCAGGGAGAGGTATTTATTGGCAAGGTGAAAGCCAAACGCAGTCAATTACACTGCCTGTCTGCCCAATCATTTCTCACCAAGAGAGATGGCCGGCCAAGATAAACTGGTTATTTCACAAAAACAATCCATCTGGAAAGATGATGTGCTGTCTGCAGTCAGAAACCACCTTCTTGCACTCTGGAATGGGATAATGTCAGGGAAATAGAGCGGCTCGCAGCGGCCAAGAGGTGACGTGCGCATGTGTGTGGAGTGCTATACAGTATGTGTCACGCTGACAGCTGCTCCTGCATCCTATTCCGCAGTTTGTTTGTTTATTAGTTTCTTTCATATGTTGCTGATCATGTCCTGTTTCACAGACACTGTCATACCTCTCTTGCCCCGCTGTTCCCACTGTGTTACTCATTTGCTTTAATTGATCACCTGTTCTTGCTCGTCTGCCCACACATCTGCACGGTCATTAGTCCTCCAATGGACAAATGGAGGGAAGTGATCAGTTGTTTGCCACATTGTCTCCAGTTCTGTCCTGATGTCTGTGTTAAATTACATTTTCTCCCTTGTTAAGTAACCTTTAACTGATCCATGTGTGGTCTACTGACAAGACAGTGTAACTATTTAAAAAACAAATAGCACTTTCTTCCTAAGAAATAAAAAGTTAGAGTCATAGGAAATGTTTTTTTCCTAATGCACTAGCGAGCTAATGTTGGGAAACCTTATAGATTGCTACAAAATTGCTCCTGAAACCACTGTGCCTGCTGACTTTTTGAGTCTTTCCCAGCTAACAAAACAATCTAGACTTGTTTGCATATTATCTGAATGTACCAATTTAAAGAGCTTGGACTTGCCAAACACATCTCACTCATTAGTGTTGCTTGTGCGGCATCTGAGTTTCATGTGTTCAGCTAATCAGCGCAAGACATACAAGAAAGGATGATTTTATTCACCTGTTGCTTCTTTCTATGCCTGTTTACTGTGTGTGTGTTTGTGTGACGCACTTCATTTCAGAATCCTGCCACCGTGTATTTACATTACATTCACACAGCTGAGTTAATGTTCTCTATGTGAACTGCTAAACAAAGGCACACAAGGGATCAAAAACAAATTAAAATGTTCCTTGAATGAAAAAAATTACAGTCTGAACATTCTGGATCGTAGCCTTTACTTTATGTTTTACCTTCTCTGTATGTCTCTGTCTGTGTCTGATAGAATGAATGTCTTGATGAAAAAAAAGAAGGAGAAGGTGATTTAGGAGGGGATTGGAAATTTGCATTCAGCTGTTGGATCAAAGTCACATTTCCCTCCAAACCAAATTAACTGCTTTTTTTTCTGCAAGCCATTGTCAGAAGGCACATTCAAAGAGACTCATTTTATAGCCATTTCTATTTTTTGCCTGATAATTTTTTTTAATATTACAGAAAGTCCTTCTCCGGCTTCATGGATCTTTTCTTCTTTGCCCTTTTTTGATATGCTGGCGCGTCAACGCAACAGCAATGAAAAGAGAAAACAAACAGAAATATCTATTTTCTCTTTCTCCCCTGAGGGGATAGAGGAATACATTTGAATAATCATTCCCACTGAGATGACTCATCCAGAGTAAATATGAATATTTAAATAAAAGCGAGGGGGTTTCTGAGTCATGATAACACAGGGTGAAGGTTGTAGCGACCTTTCACCCACTGAACTGCTTCAAAAATAAAATAATATCCACATACAGTAGTCAAAAATGCAACTGTTGGAACAGAAAGTAACAGACTGACTAGCATGAGAAATAAATCAACATGAGATGTTTCCTGAAGGTGTACCTTGGTAGCCAGAAGTCGTGTCAGGTAGATCTCAGAGACCATTTTGCTGCCGCGGTCGCCCTCCTTCTGGTCTCCGTGCTCGTGATTCTTCACAAGGTGCCAAACCTTGACCCCGCTCTCCAAGTCAGGAGTGATCATAGGAGTACGGGAGCGCAGGCTGTCGGGGCTTCCAGTGTACTTGATCATGTTCTCTGTAAAGAACAACATGCATTAGTTCATGTAGTACTGATAATTGATCAGAAAACAGCAATGTACAATCACTGTTTGTTTTCTTCTAGTATCAGTTACGCTTCCATTGGAATGTATCTCATAAAAGTCATAATAGCATTTATGTGCATCTTTAAAGATCTCTTTATAGTATGCTGACAATAAAAGGCTGGATTTTGTTAGATTTTTCCTTTCCTGCACCCGAAAGAGAAGAAGATAATCACAGAGAGGTCACTGAGAAGATACAAGACAAATATAAACCTTAATGAGGGCAGAGTGTGAGCTATGGCAGAAGAAAAGAAAGCTAACACAAAAAGCAACAAGAGAAATCGACTAAAAATAACAATCTGTCGCTTCACCAAAGAAGCAAGAAAAGCCATAACCTACATGTCAGAAACAGAATAGCTTTTGGGCTTGTGGCTTCCAATTTACAGGTCTGGGAGATTGGATATGAAACTTTTAGAAAGTGTGCATGGTTAATTTTTCATGGCTTCTTCTCCGAAGGACAAGACATGCCATCGGCGGCTGACACAAAATCGAACAGGTGTCAGACGAGATGAAATATGTATGGCCCACCCAATGGCCGGAGTGGCGATGACATTTCCAAACACATGGCTCAATGAATGTTTACACAGTGTGAAAAAAAATTGATCAGTGGGTGCGGTTTAGAGAGAAGAGTGAAAAAAAGAAAGAAAAAAAGAGTGTTTTTCAGCGTGACAGAAATCAATCTGTCCAGAGAGAAAAGCGGATGGAGTGTACGGGGGAGAGAGTTCAGGGAAAAAGAGACAGCTGGAGACATCAGATACAGAGAATGTGTGTGTGTGTGTGTGTGTGTGTGTGTGTGTGTGTGTGTTGACTGCTCAAATTTAACTGCAGTACGATCAACTGAAGGTGCATGTCTCTCCTATAGGGATCTTCATTGAGCAATATTTAACTGTCTCTTTGTTATGAGACCAGTGTTAAGTATTCTCTGCAGGACTTGTTTTACTTCAAATTTCTCAGGATACGTGTGACTCTAATTGTGCTGTTTCTGAGGTTGTGTCGGTGCGAGAGGATGTAAGCTGGGTTTTTTATCAAAAGGTGCAATGTGTAGTATGTTTTCTTTTTGTGGTAATGATTTATTCAAGACGTTAGAAAGCTGAGGGTAATACAGAGTCAGGGATACACAGGAGAGAGATTTCTGGTTTGATTCTATTCTGATCGAGCTTCACACAAAGGAGGTGTTATTTTTCTGGTGTTTCTTTTGATGGAAACATTACATCAAAGACACAGAAGTCTCTCCTTTCTCCGTCTGACTACGCAGTGTTTGTCTTAATCTTTACTTTCTCCACAACTTTCCCTCCTGCTCCGCTCTCCCTCTCCCTATTCTGTGGCTATATTCTATTCAGCCTTCTCTCTTTCTTCACTATCTGGCCATTGTACTCACGGAGAGTTCAAAGTCACTCTCGAGTACCAAACCAGTCGTGAAGGGGATCACACTTGCGTTTGAAGTCAATCTCTTAAAAAAATTGTGGAGGGAGATATTCCCGGCCACCTCCCTCCCGTTTCTGTTGCGCCACTCACCTTGTCCTATCTGGTCTAATTTGCAGCCGGAGAAGCGAGGTGAGACCGTATGGAGATGAGGCGATGCTAATAATGTGGCACCACATTTGATGTGTCTGAAGTGTTTGTGGCCAGTGAGGCTGGCCCTTTGATCAGCAACTAACTTGATGGTTTCTCAGGTTCAAGGAGACGTGGAGCAGACGGACAGGCGGAAAAAACACTGGCACATGGAAAGGATGAGAGGACACACTTTGGAGCCTCAAGAGGCCAGAACAACAGATGAAAAGTCTATTTGGTCTCTTGTTATGTTTCAGGAATCCTTTCAACTACTCTAAAAATGTGTCTTGTGTTTCTAGGTCTGTCAGTGTTCCTGAGCATGCTTGTCACCACATTTCCTCTCTCAGGTGGGAGCGTCCACTGCTGTGGGATCAGGAAAGTTTCTATCTGTCTATTCCTCCTGTACTTTCTCAAATCATCTCGTATTCCATAGACACATATTTATGTTACATCTGGGATTTGATTGACTTAAACGTGCAATATGTAATTTTCTGCCGCTAGGGGTCTCTTGATCAAAATGATAATAAAAGACAGAGCCAGAGTTTCTCCCAGTTAGAATTCAGTCAGTGTTCATTGTTCAAGAGGTGAATTATTTCAGAGGTCTCTTCAACTCCAAAGCAAACTGACCAGGTGATTTGAACTGGTATAAAAACACAGAATAAAGCATTTTCTCTTTAAAAAATCTGTGTTTCCCTGAGGCTGTTTGGCACACTGAAAGAGGGGCTCGACCTGAGCTGCTGCAAACATTTGCTTGTTTCTCTGATCCACATGTCTGATGACAACAATTCTGGTTAAAATATGTAGTTAAAAATGACCAAGATCTAAAATAGGAAACTTGAAAATGTGCAAAAAAAAGATCGGCTTACCATATTTGCTTGCAGAAGTTCGAGACACAGTGGAGTTGTTTACTGAATTGTAGGCTGTGACTTGCTTGGGAACCAAGGCCATTACTGCATTATCAGGTACCTGAAAAACAGACACACATATTATGCAAATGACTATTCAAAACAAAAGCCATTTGCAGAGTTTTCTCATTTGTGCAGATTTCTAACACAACCAATCAGAAAAACCATAAATCATGGTGTTGGTGTCATTTTCTATATTTCCCTCCATCTCTTCTGGTTTCATGTGGATAAACAGAGAATATCTTATTACCCTTATGTGCTCCATTCAGCCCACACATACATATGATGAGTGACAGGGGGAGGGAGAGTTAAGCAGAGCATCATACAGGCCTGTGCGAGAGGGGATATCCCACAGTCTCTACTCACTAATACCTTTCCTCTAGGGCTGGCTAGTGTGTGTGTGTGTGTGTGTGTGTGTGTGCGTGTATGAAGGTGTGAAGAATCAAGCAGTGTGTGTCACTGTGTTGGACTATGTGTAAATAAGTGTGTGTAAATGAATGAATGAGTCAGTCATGTGCTCCTCCCTCTGCAGTCAGCCAAACAGGTTTCAATTAAGACAACTGGGTATACTCTGTCCCAGCTGTGCCTACACACACACACACACACACACACACACACATACACACACACATGCAAAGTATACCCCTGCTCTGCATAATCTGGCTACGCGTGCTGCAGGGTAAGGCAGGGTTAATTGAAGTGATCTCTATCATAGTATAGGTGGATGGGACAGGGAATAAGGACCAGGGGCCTTTTGTGCCTATATGTGTGTGTGTGTGTGTGTGTGTTGAGCCGGGGCCTTATTAAGATTGTATCATTATGTTACACAGTCACTCAATCTGCTCCTTATGCATAATATGTTTATATTATTATAAGCAGGAGGCCCACAGGGCAGATCTTGTTATTCCTTTGTGGGGAGCCCCCAACCCTCCAACACCCTTAAGCATGCTCCCTGATCACTGCTCTTATATGTTGAATAGATATAAAACGAGCGAAGCACAATGGAACATGAAAAGGAGGAGTGGCATTTGGGGAAATAACATTTGGAGAAGAGGATAAAGACAGAAAGCAGGGCATAGTTTGCTGCAAGAGAGGAGGCGGAGAGAAATGTCTCTCATTATGGGACACAAAGATCTGATATGGCAAATGCCAAATGCTTGCTTGTAGCTACTATGTGATGTTTTCCTGAACAAGACATCAAAGTTTGTGATGCAAACTGTCACATTGTAACTGAAGGCAGAGGGAGTGGGTGAGTTAGGCTAGTGGCAGATCAAATCAGATTAGTTTGATAAAGGAAGGCACATGATTCTATTGAGTGTGTCTGGTTGGTCATATTAGCGTCTAATGAGACAAGCAATATGTAGATAACATGTCTGGAGGGCATCCCAAGGCCAAATATAGCAGCACATGCAAGTTGAAATGAGTGCATCAATTGATTTGATTACGAGAAGACTAAATTATTAAAAGTTTAAACATTTAAAATAAACTTAAAACAGACATAAAAACAGGAGTGGAAAACTTTAGTATGGAATAGCAGATGGCCTTAACTGAAGACTGAAGGAGTTTGTGGCGCCCCTCCTTTCTTTGCTCTTTGTCTAGGTTCCCTGAACAAATTTGAGTGGATGGGAGTGTTTCCTTTTTTTTTTGTGGCCCGTCAAGGATAAGGCGCCCTTATTTCCTGGCCTGAAAAAATGAATTAACTTCTGTCTTCATTATCTTATCTCGGATTCGAATCAGCTCCCTAATCCATTCCACCCGCGCCTCGTACTCCAAGCCTGTTGACACTTGCTGATGCTGACATTTAATTTAGGCACCGCGCAAACTGCTCTTGGAGGGGACAGTGGACGCTTGCTTAGCTGCTCGAATTATTAACACCATGTTGACAAAGCAGGCCGGTTTTTCCATCCAGTCTTGTTCTGATTGGCTGGATGGAAGGTCACCAATCATGAGGCACAAAATACCTGCAAATATGTGTTTGTCTTACACTCTGCTGAAAGCAATTTGTTGGGTTTTTGAGTATTTTGTGCACTTGTCCTCATGTTACTGACATCTAACCTAATAGTGTGAGCTTCTGGTATCATATAATGTGTCATTTTCCCTATTATATTTAAATATTTCTGCATACATCTACTGTTGACCTGCTATCTCCCCCTAAAGATCCCCTGTCTCCCATCCCCGGTACTCTATAAAAGGGGGCCAAATGTTAAGGTGTTAATAAAAGTGTATATCGTTCACCTTGTGCTACTAACTGTGCATTTGCATGCATACAGTACCTTGTGTATGTCTGTGACCACTGACGTGTCTATTCCGTTCATGAAATCTATGCCAACACTAATCCGTTTCAGAAAAAAGACGACACTTGGCCGGCACATCAGATTTTATCTGGAGCCCTCTCCACACATAAGGGATTACTTCCAAGTGTCACTGTTGTTGGTCACTTCCCTGCCTCGCCCTGCCTCATTCCCCTCCACCTGACAGATAAGTTGTGGCAGTGGTGTATGTGTGTGAGGGGTGTCCCTGTCAGCTGAGGACTTGCACAACTAAATGGCTGGAAAAGCACTTTGACTGAATTGTCCATTAGATAGTTTTGGAGCTTAGTGCGGATCCTCAGGTCACACAGCTTTAGAGGAAAAGGTGGAGGGGGGTTGAGAGGACACCAGAGACAGCTAGATATGCTATAAATGGAGTGATGATGGGTGGTAAGAGAGAACTGTCCAATGCATATAAGGCTAATTTAAATATCAAGCATTTGTGCCTTTTTCTTAATGTGTCAGAGACGTGTTTCAGCATTGTGTTTGTATAATTTTGGTGTGAAAATGACAAAAACAATCCTACCTTTATTTTTTTTGAAAGAGAAGATGTGAATGCCTTCAAATAAGAGATATAATCTATCCATTATAAGCTCCAGAGGATGCTAAGTCTCTGAAGATAGCAATCTTTCTTTTATTTCTTTTACAGCATTCTGTGTGAGATCAAAAACTTTACAAATCCTTCAAACTTTAATGACTTTGAGATTTTAGTGAAATGTCTAAGTCTAAAACATACAGCATCTGTCAATGGTAATACAAAAGGATTTTCAAAAAATTTTCCACACCAAAGACAAACATGGAGACTAAGAAATTCTGTCTTAAGTTCTTTAACAGTAAAAAATATGGAGGCTGTTCATTTTTTCATGCTATTTTGGGCAATCTAAGGAGTTTAAAGCAAGCTGCACATGTCCACATTTTAGAATATACAGTAATAGGCATACCTGGTAATGGTACAGCATGTTCAGTCTCTTCCAGTCACCTTCGATCTTAGTGGTGACGTCTTCATCCTGCAGGATCATACGCTGCCCCCGACCCTGACGCCATTCTGCAAATACAAGGGTAAAAAATATAAAAAATCATGGTATTGAAAGATTTTTATATACACACAACACTACTCCTCTGGCAATATTTTCCTTTCACTGTAGAAACAATGCATTTTCACGCTTTTGGAGACAGTTGTTTTTTTAACAGGTCGAAAAGTTCTGATGGCACTAGTTCCAACTGCAGGCATCTTTACTTTGAACCAGAATCTTTCATTTACATCATGTACACAGGGAAGTTAATAACTGTTAGATTAAAAAACATGTACTGCATCAAAAAACCATTTCAAGAAAAAAGAACAAAGCATAACTCTTTTCTGAGTCTGCCAGAAAAACGTGTTGTCACTATCTCCATCTTCATCTGCAGAGGTTGTTTTTTTTGTTCTTTCAGAACAATCATCTCGCATTGTCATGAAAAGCCTGAATAGACTCAAAAAGAGGTGAAAAACACAACATCTCAAAGAGTAGGACTAGAAGAGAAAGGCAAAGAAGAGATGTAGAGCCAAAAGAGAAATGGCACATGTGAGAGACAGTAACAACAGGCGAGTTAAATTAATCACCCACTCTTCTCTTTTCAGAATCAACCTCTCCCTCTTAACTCCTTTCCATCTCTTTTGCTGATGCGATCGATGGGTGTGATTACGGCTGCATGCCCAGGGCTCGTGCACTTCCTTTTCCATCAGCAGCACCGGCCCTTATGTTCTCTGCTCTCTGAAGGCGCCATTGGTCCCTGCTCTCCCCCTCTCAAACCCCCATGCACTGCTCTAAGCCCCCTGCCTTGCTGCTCTTATTGTTATTGCTGGGAGCTTTAGTAGAAGCACACCACACTCATATCCACAGCAACAGTATTTGGAGCAACTAGAAAGCTGCAACAGACTGCAGATCACCTCATTTCCATTCTTTTCAACAAATAACTTTCAGTGCACATGACATCGTCTTTCATTTAAACAACAGGACGGCATTTACATGACCTTACAACCAAATTACATCTACATAACATACACGCCGGGCTTCCCCACATCTGTGCAACCTCAGCACAAAACAAAACAAAAGCTTTGTTAGAAACATCTCACAATACCCCAGCAACATTATCATAAGTGAAAAAAGAAAAGCCATCTCAAATACAAACAAGCAGATGATTCCTCTATTCTTTCTGCAGACATCATGGGCTTTATGAATACGTTATTGTGTCTGTGCTCCTCGCTGTGCTTCCCTCTTGCGTCGACCACTGTCATCTCCTATTCTGATCACAAACAGCAAAACAAAGCGGCAATCACTGTGGTGCATGATGAGGCCTGTCTTTGGAGGATCGACCAGAATTGTGTTAGCATCTGAAAAATCTGCAGGAAATAAAGATTCTCCTGTTGTTTTTGTCTATACAGTACATCTTCCCATAAAGATGCAAATGAGCGCCCGTCTCCAGTCGAGGCTCAGTAAACACATGGAGAAATGAGAAAAAAGAAAGGAATAAATAAAAGAATAAACTTGGTGTGAAACCAGAGCAAACTGAGATTACTTGGAATCCCAAATCCAGGGGTCTCTGCTCAAAACCGTGTGAATGTGTATAGACTTGCATTTTAAAACTCGCACGCGACCACAGAGATAAGGGCTTTGGGGAGAGTCTGGACGCTTATGGTGAAGAGAAAGGCTGAAGGTGACTGTTGTACTCCACAGAGATGCATGACACATATTTGCTGCTGGTAACATGCACACGATTACACAAAGACACACATGGGGCCTATAGCTTCTTTGTTCTCAGGCCACATCTTCTCTGAGGGATTTGCAGCGGAGGGGAATCACAAACAATATCTGGGATAGCAGCACTCCTGGCCAATCTGTCTTGGGACAGGCCCGCCACAATCTCATTATTCTTATCAGCAGTTGCAATCAGTAGGTGTGTATGTGTTTGTATGGGTGTGTCTGTGTGTCAGAGATCATGTGAGCCACTGATATTACTTGTAGCTAGCACACCTCTCTTTGAGTTAAAAAGTGTGTCAAAATAACAAATCAATCAAATGGAAGGACCTGTTTCCACTGAAGCATTATCGTCAACATAAATAGCACAAGACCAAGAAATGCTAAGTACAACGACATGACTTGCAGATGAAAAGAAAACCTACAGGCCTGAAAAGATGTGTCAATCATGTCCTTGCTCTTTATAGACTCATAATTACGAGAGAACTTTCTTCTCATCTGTGCAGCACGTCAGATACATATTCGCTGTATACACATGTTCTCTTGCAGCTCTGGCTCCTCTCTCTCTTACTCATACTCACAATCACACTGCGAGTGGCCAGCTAACTCTGACAATTTCCAATTCCCTTTCGTAATAAAACAATAATAGAACAACACATCCTGCCCAAAGGGGGCCATAAAACAATTTTATCCAGGAGTGTCGTCAAAAGGCTAAACCAATCTCTTCACTTAGCTATCACACAGGCAGATTCCCTACGGTATGCACTCAGACCGTCTTAGATCCGAGGTTGGTTATAAATATGCTATTACGAACACACAACAGGGGCAGAGAAAATCCATCTGGCAATATTAAACCATAAAAAGCACAGTGCGTGGTGCAGAGACAGCCTGTAGATATCGGCAGACAAACAATCATGGATAATATTGTTATGCTCACAAGCATGGATGTCTGTGTACATGCACGCACACACTCAAGGTGTACCAAACCCTCTAATCACTAGATGTCTTGCAGAGAAGGTATATCATTGCACTAATTTGCAAATATATTAGACCCAAGTTAGATACAATTGAGATACCCAAGAAATACAATTACACATCCCAGGGAAAATAAGCTGCCTATAAGGGTCGTAAACGGCAGCAGAGGCCTGCATTCATATAATCAAGAAAGAAAGAAAGAAAGAAAGCAAGAAAGAAAGAAAGAAAGAAAGAAAGGACACTAGGAAAATGATTTTGTACGGAAGAGATCACTGAGAGTCTCGATTGATTAGCTGATCAATCATCTGACTCAGACGCTAGTCGACAAGAGAGTCAATCGATGGGAAGTTTGGGGAGGAGAGAGACCAATCTCAGACATCTTAGCCTGTGTAGCCAGGATGTCAAGTCTCCCGAGGTTGAAAAGAAAGCTACTTCTCTATATCTAAGAAGACTTGTACTTTTTAAGAGGGGATAGGAGAGGTGGGGAAGCTTTTGTAAAAATCAATGAGTGTCTAAGTTCAGCCTGCTTTTCTCCAGGCACATAGATGGGAAACACTGCATTGTTTGAAATATTCTGACAAGCTGAATACAATTGTGAAACCTGGAATTGTAAATATAAAAACATAAAGAGGGGCAAAACTCTTCAACAACCAGTCATCACAGGATGTGTCTCCATAAAGAGATGTCTGCATATACAGTTCTATTGACCAATTATCTGTAAGTGGGCTTTGGTTGCATGTAGTTAAACAGTCAGTGTGGAGAGCAAATAAGGCAGAACACACTGGGCAAAATGCAATTTCGGAACCTATCGGCAATCGTTTGATAACAATTTAGCTTTATTGCCTTTATTACAAATGTATCTGCATTTATATGGTTATATAGATTAACTGAAATGTTCTCTGGTCCAAAAACATCTTAATAAAACATTGTTAAAGTTGCTCATTGGACTGAAAAAAATGTCTGGTGCATGGAAGTAGAGTCCCGGACTGGAAATCCACTATCCAGAGGCTAAATTAGCGTCAGACTGATAGCAGATCTTAATGGGCATCTAAATGGAATGACTGTCATTGTAACTTCTATGATTAGACAAACGTTTCCTGTAAATCTAATCCATCAAAGATGACTGTTTGGGTTTTATATATGACAAGACAAAGATTTGTACCCAGGTCCATGTCGGAGGCCTTTAGGCGATGGGAGTGTGGGACGTTCTTGTAGATGGCGTCCAGGATCTTCTCCTTCACCTGGCTAATTGTATCACAGTTCAGCACCTTCACCTGGATCTCTGGGCTTTTCTCATTCTCTGGATGGATACAGTTCACCACCTGGAACAGAAAACACACAAGACTTCCACTGTGAGGAGGGGCTAGAAGTAAGACGCCAGTAGAACACTATTCCAAGCACGTTGTTTTATGTTGTTTTAAAAGACAGCTTTCATTATATTTCACATGAGGGAAATATTGTGCGCTATATCAAATGCATTATTAATCTTCTTTTAGAGAAGACGTTATGTGTAATAGTGGTTGCGTGGATTGGTACTAAATGAAACTAAAATAATTTGGTGCATGCCAAAGGGCCTTTTAGAGAATTGCAGGGAAAGAAAAGATCATTCACCAGGGAAACTGCTGTTTTCCTCAGAGCGCAAAGAGAGACGGCAATGTGCTACCTCAATTGATGAGCAGTAAACCAGCTAATTATAATATTATTAGCATATTCATCAGTACTGTCTCCAGGTGTTGGTGGAATTAGCTGAATTACAAGATTAGCACAAATACTCATTATCAACAAGAGGGTCAACATGTTATCTTTTATCTTAAAGTGTTGTTTTTTTACACGTGGAAATATACGCTGCTGGGTAAATTCTGTTGGAAAATGTCTCAATCAAGCAATTTTGTTTTGTCCATATTAAGAGTAACTATGGAAATCGATTGAGTATGAAAATGTGTATTCCTTGAATGCAAAGATGTGACACTAGAAAGGAAAGATGGATGGACTTAACAGTGTTGGAGTTTGTTTGAGTCCCGGCTCAAATAAACATTAGAGAAAGGCTTGGTTTAATAAACGATATAGCTTCAGCATCTCTCTGCTTGTGCAGATATATAAACATGCATAGTCCCTTTCCTTCCTCCTCATCCCGAAGTGCTGCTTTTTTCTTTGACAGCTCCAGTGTGAACAGGAAGTGAGGTCGCCACTCCTGTACCCTCTGCAAGTCAAGCGTGACAACGACAACTTTACGTCCCGTTGCTCATCTCATGATCGACAACCCATAACCAACCTTTTTCTCTCCTCTTGTCCCTGAAAGCATATTAAGTGTCCCCTTTTAGCCCTGGGACCCCTGGGCCGGTGAACCCCTTACCAGCGTCTTGTAGTCAATCTGTTGTCTGATGAGCTTGTCCTCGCTGAGCGAGTAGCGTGCCTCTCCTGTGATCGAGTCAATGGGGCCTTTTTCCATCTGCTGCTTGATGGCACAGAAGAGGGAGAAGAGAGGTTCGCCTGCACACTCCTGGGAGAGATTTGGAGAGAGAGAGAGCAACAGAGAAAAAGTTTAGAGGGAGGAAGAGAACTTTGAAGCCAGCAACTCACTGACAGCAAAGTTTAATAATGTCAAAAATATCTATCTGAAATGTTGTAGTTGCTTTTTGTGTCTTCCGGGCTGCCTTGCCTTCAGAGTTGCTGAGCAAGACTTACAGACATCATGTCCCAAACTCTATTGTTCTCCTAAATTAAAGAAAATTGCACCACCTATCAATATATAAACTTCGCTGAAATGAAGCCAGAGTTTGGGGGAGATTTAATGGATAAACAGTGAAATATGCTATAAAATACAGACTCTTGAAGCCACCCCCGTCTTCCTTCCTGAAAACACTGTTGTTTATCAAACAGAACAGATTGGCCATTTATCATTGTTTTTATTCTCCTCCCAGCTGAAGTGAAGGGGTGAGTGGTAAGATGGAAGAGAAAAACAAGATGATGGTGACATTTTTTTTTTTACTCAAGTTTGCTTTTAGTGCTGGTGCCCTATGGAGTTTAATGGCACAACCACATCAGCATGCATGCTAACTGAGAGTGTGCAATGATGAGTCTTACTTTGAGCTAAAGCAAATCTGTATTTTAGGTAAAATGCAGTAGCTAGTATGACAAAAACACAGCCATCAGTGAGGTGACGGTGACGTAATCAGTTTGGTTGGGCCAACTACCTGTGGAGGCTAAAATGTTCAGTGAAAGTTGACAACATATATCAAAGAGTTACCTTCAGAAACTTGTAAAGGAGGAACGTAAACCAGTTGGTCAGCATTTTCTCTGCAACAGACTCAGTCCTGCAAACAGACAGACACAAAGCACATAATGAACATATGATCACCCACATTTTTATTACCATCATAAATATTCAATGGTGTCATCAAATATTCTGCTTAAAATGATGACCGCTGCTAATGAATAGGCTTTCGTTACACAAATATAATTGCAAAGACAAGAATTGAGAGAGCCTTTGCACATATGATGGCCTTTCAGACAATCTTTCGGCTGGCTTTTATGCTCAGGCACGCCAAGGGCAGCTCGTCTACGGCGGCGGGGATTTTAATATGAGGCAAAGCAATTAAAAGCCTTTATTTGATCCCAGTGGATTGATGTCGTTAGGGGCTGGAGCGGCTCTGTAATAACACTGGCCTCATTATCAAGCGCTCCCTTGCCTATTCACTGGACTAACACTCGATCCGTGCACAATAGAAAGTGAATGAATACATCTCCCTCTCTTTCTCCGCCTGGCATCCATGCTCCACTGGTGTGGCAAAATGGTGTGTGTCCGTGTTTGTGTGTGTGTCTGTGTGTATGTGTTGACCTGGGCCAACAGTGTGATTGATCCCGTGTGAATGACTAATCTGCATACATAATAACAACAGCGGTGGTGGCGAGGGGAGAAAGAGGAGAGGCGAGGATCGGATATCCTTAGACAACAACCTTCTTGACCAGCAGCAGGGGTGTGTGGGTAATCTGTCAGAACACCGCAAAAACACACACACCAACACACCCCTCCCTCTGCTTTCAATGAGCAACTACCATAGGCATCAATATTTTAGGATTAGTGCCCATTGTGTGCTTGTGTGTGTGCAGGGTTTGTCCCGTGTTTCAGCTGCCACCTGCAGCCCTCCCACCTTTCACTATTCAGACAGCCTCTTTAAGGAGCTCCACACTGAGGCATGAGGGGGGATATAATGTGACTGTGCCAGTGGGTTGGCCTGGCACCCCCCGCCAACACTGGCACAACACCTGGGGGGGATTAACTTCCTGCCTCTCGCTGTGCCCGCGCTTTTATATTGCCGCCCCTCCCGCCCTTCCTCCGTCCACAGATCCAAGGGTCAACAAGGTCACTTTTCATCTTTTCTTTCATGTGTCCTTGCTGTCTTCCTCCCTCCCTCTGGCTTCCCCGCTCTGGATCCTGTAATCATACACACTTCCAAATCCTCTCCATTTCCACAAATGTAGCCCATCTATCAAAGGGATGAAAGGAGCATGGAGAAAGGAGGAGGTGCACAGGAAAGGAAGGAGGGAGGGAGCATTGCAAAAGGAAAATGAAGAAGTGAATGAGAAGAAATGGCTTGGCTGAGTCTGGCCATCCCTTTTCTTCTTTTCAAACTTCCCTTCCCTTACTTGCAGCCAATAGATATTGTGTTTTTGTGTGTAAGTGGACAAGTGCGCGGCTGTTTTAAGACTAGCGTGCAAAAAGCACAAATTAATCCCACTGCGTATGTACTCACAAATTACCACGTGTGCTGACTAGTGTTTATTGTGTGTGTGTGTGTGTATGTGTGTGTGTGTGCATGCTTCTGGCAGCGGGTGCCGGCCCTGCTGTAATAAGAAGTCTTGGCACGGCCCCACCAGTTTGCTTATGCTCATTCTCGATCACAGCACAGCGTATGGGGAACAAGGATAAAAATGGCACTGTGATGGAGCCGCTTTAAGATCTAACGTTAGCATTTGGTATTACAAGTTTCAAACAATCCTCTCCGAACCTCTCCTCAGCTGCTACTCAACACTCAGCGCAACCTATGTTTGGGTTAATGCAATGAAATGTGCCGTGGCGTGTTGGCATGGTCAGGCTTGCCTACTTGGCAGCTGGTGAGAGGGGCAGTGGGCATTGAGAATGATCTAGAGCAGAGGGGACCTGGCAGTGCTTAGTTCCCCCTGATTACCGAGGTAGGGTTGATGGGAATCCGTGCTTCATCACACATTTAACATTTTGGTTGGCCATAGCTGCCAGTAACATGTATTTGTGTGTGAGTGTGTGTGTATGAACTTTCTGGAAAGCTGTTACTTCCTGCAAATCTTTGATGAGAGATGTGAGCATAAAACTAACCAACAAAGCCACAACATTCTAAGTAATCCTGCTCTTCTCCCAACCAAATAAAATCAAACAGCCTCCCTCATTTACTGACATTTTATGCCGCTTACTCTCACTGCAACGCAATTAATTGCTGATATTTTGCAGATTAATGTCAAACGTTTTATTTCCCAGTAAACAAGGTAGCATCTTCAAATTTTCAATCTGTCTGACTGACAATTTCTCACATTTAAGAAGCTGGAGCCAGAGTGTGTTTTGCAATTTTATCTGATAAATTAGACAGTCAATCATTAAACTGAATAAAAATCTTGCCCATGATTATTTAATTGACTGATAATTTTGACACTACATGCTGTATAAAAGTAAGTAAAAAAAGCCCTTTCATATTATATTAATACCCATCATGTTATGTTTGAAAACATAAAATCAAAGAGATTAAAGCAAAAAGTTAATAAAGACTCCATAATGATAAAAAGCAGCAAAGGCAGCTGTGTTAACCGAGCATGTAACTGCATCCGAGAGTCTTGCCTGGTCTCAGTCACATTTTAAAGAGCCCAGCTTGAGATCAAGAATAATTTCCACTTTCAACTCTACCTCCTGGTGAGAGAGATTGGTATTATATGTGTTGAACAGTCTCACAGTGAAGGCTAGCTGCGGACAACCACCTATTAATGCATACATGCACATACAGGCATTTATTCTGTCTATCTATTCACATAAACAAACAATTTTCTTCTGAGCTGCTTTTTTGTACCCTGTGTGATGATTGTGTGTCCACGTTGGAGCTAATCGACGCGAAAACATATTGGGCTTTCATGTTTTGACCAATATCAAAACTGCTTTTTTGACACATCCACTACAGCCAAACTAATGTTAAGGCTATGGAAAGGCTGTTTAACTCTGCATGATGCGAGGAGAGAGGGCGGCGGAGGATTGGAGGGAAGAGAGGAGTTACAGGAGGAGAATGCAGCGAGGAATGCGACAGATGGTTGTGGAAGGCTCTCGTTAGTTAGCTTGCCTGGTGGTTGTGCTTCAGCACAGGTTGAGATGGGACAGATGGAAGGATGTGTGTTTGTGTGTGGAAAGAGATAGACACACACACACACACACACACACACACACGTACACACACGGATTTCTTGGAAGAGAAGGCAGTGGGTAGCCATGCTCAGATGCTGTGCCAGAGACACCCTGCTCACGCACTTTAAGCATTGATTTAGCAATCAAGAAAACAGGGGAGGGGGAAGAGGAGGGGAGGAAGAGCAGGGAATATAGATTGAGAGAGCGAGTATAAGAGAGGAAGAGAGAGATAAAGACAGTGACGGTGTGACACCAGCATCAGAATTGAAGACAAATAGAGGGGAGCGCAGTGGAGAGCGAGCAGAGACAGGTAGCGAGGGAGAATAACACTCAAAAGTAAGCAAATGTAGTGAACGAAAAGAAAGAAAGATAGAGAGAACAGACAGAACAAATTAAAGAGAGAGAGAATAAGAAGAGAGCTAGGGGTGCTATCTTTCCAGACAAGATTAAGCCTCATCTTCACAGCCTTATGCCTGTGTGTCTGGGCTATTTTCAGCTGCTATCCAAGGACACACCAGTCAGCCCACACTATAGGGTGGCGTGGCTTGCTCACACTGCCTCATCACATCTGAAATGCATGCTGGGATGTTGAAGGACTAACAAGCGCGTCCATGGAGGAAGAATGAGATGAAGGCGGTTTGATCAGTGCCCGTCACAATCGTGTGTATGACAAATGGGCAATCAAACTGGGCGTGCTTTTGTTGTAAACATGTGCTCTCTCTCCGGTGCTGGCTGAATGTGATGGCATTTTCCCCAGGTTTGCCTTCTCCCTCTCCCTTGATGAAAGGGAGGGGGAGAAGGAGGAGAAGGAATGTGGAGAGAGAGTCTGATTGAAGGCAGTGTGTTATACTTGGACTGCTTAAAGAGTTTGTTTCGCAGCACTTCTAGCAACTATTTCTTTGACAATTTCATCCCAAGTTCCCAATCGAATCAAATCCTGACATGAGATAAATCAACAGTGTGCAGTTATTGCATATACAGAAGCTGGTGACGTGTAAACTAAATGATCAAAGAGCTGATCTCACTACTTGCCTCCATGCCCCGGCAGTCAGCTTTCCTTTCTTGGTGACACAGCTTTAAGTGTCTCCATTGTCCTTGACTAGCTCTCCTTGTCTCTGCCGTACGCGCCATCTCTTGTGTTGTATCTACTGCCAGGATCAGCAGTTACTCCATTGTTTAGTGGCTGCACCATGTTCAGTGAGCTCTGGCTGCAATTAATCATGCCTCCTGCCCAGACAGCATTAATCTCTCTCTGCATCACCAAGTAGCATCTAAACAGGCTTTCATGAGATGAATATGCCCACTGTCTTGTGGATGGTGCGAGGACGGCATTCATTTCAGTCCTCTTCACATAATATATTCTTTTACTGTGCCTTTATTTGTGTGTCTATTTGGTGGCCCGAGTTGATTTTTTAGCCAGGGGGAAAATCTGAATTTTAATTGAAATCAAGTGGACAAATTAATTTGTAGCATGCCCATTGAATCATCTGGGGGTGTCGGGACTGGACGACCCCCAAGCACAACAACGCGCCATGTGTATGTATTTACAGACATGCATGCACACATCGCACACATGCACAACAGCTGTGAGCAAGCGGGTTTACTTGAGTAACCATAATCATAACATTTACCAAACACCGCGGGCAGGAAGCATAATCACATGCAGTGCCGTGTTCAAGTGCATGCCATTAAAGCTTTGACTGTAAATCCAAAGGAGGATTGTGATTGTGCTGGAGTGCGAGCTTTCGCAGTTCTCCCTTTTTCATAAATGGGGATTTTTCCTCTTGAGCTATTTGAAATTGGATTCACTGCTAATTAATCATAATTATTTTGCTAATGATGTGCATGGCAATGCACTCTGGTGTCTCTGAGACAGAGCCAGCAATCCAAGGTCACAGGAGTTAATCCAAACGTCACGGATATGGACAGAGCCACACATAGAGTAGGGTATCCTGTTTTTGATAGTAAAGGGTTGACATAAATCAGTATAAACCTTTATATCTCCAACCAAACACAATATCAACCTACTTTTAGAGAAGTTGAATGTGTATGACAGTTCTTTAGTGTTTAAATACAAAGCACAGGACCTTTTATCAGTGGGAAAAAAAAGATGTGAATTTGGTTTAGAATATGCAGCACTGCATTTACATTAAAAAATGGTCCCTACCAGCTGTGTAGCTTTGGGCACTAGCTCAACATTGATACTCTGCACTTTTCTGTGGCTGTTTCTCACCTGCGGAGCAGCAACTTGGGGTGGTTTTTGCTCTCAAGGTTGCGGTCTATGAGGTCAGACAGCAGGTGCTTTAGGACATCAGTGGCATACTCCAGCTTGCTCTGCAGCACTGTCATGATCAGTGAGGCAACGTTGCCACGGTCCCTCATGGAGAAACCCCGCTGGGCCTCGAGAGTGCGAATAAAACACAGCAGGAAGACCTTGTTGTTAATGAGCTGGCCGAAGAGCTTCAAACCCTTCTCCACTTGCTCCTGGCGGTAGCCTGGCACCTGGGAGGAAACGGGAGAAATGTTAATTTGACCGAGACACAATAAAATTAACAAGGAGGAAAAAAAAGTACAGATTCCTTGTGGCTCATGTAAAAAAGAGCCAATTCGTCATCAGTTTATTTGAATATGATATTAGCTCCCTGCTGTTGAATCAAATTCGTTTATCTTTTTTTAATGGATGAAACCTGAACATAAGTTGTATTAACATGGTAGGTCATAAATTAAATAATTAAATAAATTCAAGTATAGTTTCTGTACATTTTTTATCAGCAAAAAGATCCATCATCATGAATATTAATGCAAAGAAGAAGGGAAGAAAACCAGAAAGAAAAAAGAACCTACAGGGAGATGAGGAGTATAACATCTTCCAGCTTTTGTTACATTTAGTCTGAAGGTTGAGAATAAAGGCAGGAAAACACTAAGCCTCTTGCGGGAATGTTTATTACTTCGATGGTGCTGTGTTCCATATTAATGCAAGTTGAAAGGGAGTGCAGTGATGTGAATTTCCCTCGTCTGAGCCCAGATTGTCCCCGCACCATTTATACTAGTCACTTGCCGCACATGCTTTCCTTCTC
The DNA here is from genome assembly GCF_030273125.1 of Centropristis striata. Taxonomy (NCBI): domain Eukaryota; kingdom Metazoa; phylum Chordata; class Actinopteri; order Perciformes; family Serranidae; genus Centropristis; species Centropristis striata. Next base: position 4,330,255 of record NC_081538.1, on the reverse strand, counting down.
AATTTTTTTCTCATAAATAGCACCTATTGAGATTATGTTTTTTTTATCTGTCAAGAGCACTTGTGGTAAGACAGCATCTCTTTGTACCCAATGCAGCTGTCAACCAGCATATGTTCTGTCTTTTACCTTTCCTGGAGGAGCCCCTTGTAATCTGCTGGGAGCTATTGTTAAGTTGCAAGTCTAATTTCATACCGCCTGACAAGATGTGTACAGTGTTTGTGTGTGCATGTGTGTTTCAAGTGTTCGCATTTGCCTCTTTTTGTGCAGATACTGTATGAGTGTGTGAATGCAGACACACATGGAAATCTGGGGAAACTCTGAAATGTATGTCATATTTTCAGCCTTGTTTTTTTGTATCCACTCAAATAAACTGTAAGTGTTTGTAGGTTACAAATCTAACAAATTGAATGTACAGTACTGTAACGCATACCTGTTTAACATGGTTTACGGACAGATGATGCATAAAAACAGCAAAAATTTCCTGACCTATGCACAATCTCAATAGGGTTACTGGGATATTTGAGTTTGGCAGGCTGACAGGTAGAGTGGTAAAATAGCAATATGTTGGAATGGAATTGTTTCCGTAAAGATTAAGAGGGAAGTGGGAAATATAATGGCAGGAAAAAAATCATACAAAAGCTGCAAACAAAATGGGATTCAGGTGTAAAAGTGAAATTGCTGGGGAAATAAATTGTAGAGGCAAGGAAGTGATTTTGACTGGTAAGAATAAACCTTAACAGTTACAGAAAAACAAATAAAATGTCAAGAGGCCAGCTTTATTGAGCTGGCACATAGCAGACTATAATTCAATATCGTTCCACATGTAATTCTTATTTTAACTGAGTGCCTGGTGTGTTTTTAAACATTTCAGTCCTGAGCAAATCCCATTGTTTCAGTAAACCTCAACAGACTTCTTATCACCTGTGCTATTTCTAACTATCTACAGCTCGGAGGCAAAGACTTGACTTTAAATTCTCTGACACATCAATAACAATTAAGCAGTCATCAGCCGCCTAAGACAAGCCTGCTGCTTTTTTCATTAGGCTCTTATTCCATATTATACCCCTCATACAGTTAGACATTTATACCAATTAAAACATAATTAATATTGCTTATTACTGGGAAATTCTCATCAGGGATAGAGTGGCCAACCCTGAGGGCAGTGAAACGGGGGTCCATCATTCTCTTAATGGAACAAGACGACCTGCTCAATTATGGCTGTCTATCAATGTCACCACTGGGGATAAATGACTTGATTTTTTTCTTTTGCTTTTCTCCCACTGATTGACTTTTAATTTGTTTTGGAGTTGGAGAGAGAAAACGGAGCAGTGTCTCATATCGTATGAGTTATTAATGAGCGTGCGCTCCTGATTTGAGGGCTGCCTTGTTTGCTTTTGAAAAAAATGTTGTTGCCGGCCGTCAAAAGGCTTTTGTTTACCAGACAGCAACACAAACAACATCGGCGTCAATTTCACCCACTGTGACCCACCACATTGTTAATTTGCTTGTTCATTTTGCTCTCTTTTCAAATAGGGCTAATTGTATTGAGATTGTTATTTGATAGAGACAAAGAACAGGTACACATGCCTGTGTTATTTCCGCTATTCATATTCAATCCGAATCATCTCCTTCGACCTGCCTGTCCCCTTTTAAGGATTTCCTAAGAACTGCTGATCAACACAACTAATGGAATGGTATTATATTCAATGGAAATGCTCCGAATGTGCTCAAGCATACCTCCAGATCTCGGAGTACAGGATGTTCTTCTATGCCTGGGAAGAGGACCCTCATGGTGTAGGTTCTGTAGTCCAAGAAGGGGATTCCTGCTCCGTCCAGATCACTGGTCAGCTCATGGATGTCTGTCTGGAGCTCTGCAAAAGCTGATGGATAAACCACAGAGAAACATCATTTTATGATAGTATTTGTATGGCACTGTTACTGTTAGACATGAATATGCATTTATGAATATAAAATGACAGCTAAAGTGGCAATGCTAAATACCATAATCATATTTTCGCTCATCAACAAGTTCACTCTGTAAATGCTGCTTTTACTTGACCCAAACCTGATAAGTTTCACACAGCATATGGATTCCTTATCAACTTTTAATGTTCTAAACAGATTTGGGAACAGAAATAACTTTTCACAGGATTAACACAAGATTTTGACTTATTTGTGTGCTTGTTTGAACAGAGTCAATGTATAATACAAAAAGGTCCCAAGGTAGCAAAGCTAGTTTGATCTACTGAGGAAAAAACTCTCCTCTACATCACCTCCTTCACATCAGCATGAACCTCTTACCCTCTTTGCACTCCAGAGCTACACGTGACTCAAGGTTGTCCATCTGCATCTGCAGCCTCTTCAAGGTCAGGTCGCTCTCACGCGACTTGCGCTTGTAGGCGATGAGAACAATCACGATGAAGAGGATGAGCAGGGCGCCGGCCGCAGCGATGCCAATGATGGCGGTGCTGCTGAGCGGGCTGTCGGACGTGATGTGGACCACACCCGGGGAGAAGTCGATACCACCCACACGTGCCTTGTGATGGCCAAAGACAAAGAGGCAGAATAAAACAAATGCATGCATGCACTGTGCATAAACACACAATTTATTTACTTGAAAAGTTTGCATACGGAAGGGGCCATAAAACATGAGACAAGTGGTTCAGTATACCAGAGCTATATAATCAGAGGAGAGCTTCACTTCAGCAGTAACACTTGGAAAAGCTTCACTAATTTGACCCTTAGAAAGGGAGAAATAAGTGGCAATCAGACAAGGAAGCATAGTGTCCTTCAAGGCAAAACATATCAGAAATGTTCTTGTACGAGAACATAATATTGCCCCTGTGAATCCCTTTTAGGTTTATAAAGCATTTCTTGCTCTGCGAAATCCAGATCAAAGCCCAGACAGACATATTGATTTGCTATTTAAATGTGTACACACTTCTGTTTATTTGTGCATCTACTAACTGTGTTACAGTAATGTGTCCATCTCTCTATGACGCTGGCTTCAGGTGGTAACATCAGGAAGCGCTTTGTTCAAAGTGGTCCCTTTTAAAACCACAAATGGAATCTTTATTGAGTTTGCCGGGGCCCTAATCCTTCTTATTGAAGGCTTATTTGTTTGTCTTTTGTCTGCTTGTGGGCAGTAACAGGAACCACAGGGCTGATTGGATTAGAGCTGTAGTCTGTCTCAAAGTGGACAAGAAGATGGATAGAAAGCAACGTGAGGAATGTCCGTCTGTCTGTCAAACTGTCGATCGATTTGAAGGTCTGTCTGCCTTCTTCACCACAGCCTGGCTATCTGTCATGTGTATCTGTGTGTGTCTCTCTCTTGTCTGTGTGAGCGTGTGCCGTATCACTCACCAGGACCTTGTGTCGACCGGTCAGGTTGGGTGACTCACAGAGCAGCTGGGTCTCTGACACTGTTAACATGCAGGGCTTCTCGCCAATAAGAACCGTGTAGTTCAGCTTTCCATTCCCACTATTGGTTGGTGGAAGGAAGTTCCGCCCCTATAGGAAAAAATAAATAAATACATATATGGATTACTGAATGGGCCCAAAGTATCAGGAGCCCTCCTGGCCTTCACCTGCAAAGTGTCACTCAAAGAGACACGTACAAACAAGGAAGAGACTCAAATTAACCACAAAGAAACATACAATGACTACAAAATGACACAAAAGACTACAAAGAGACCAAAACAACTACAAATAGATGCCAAAAAGCCACAAAGTCACACAAATGGACTCAAAGAGATGCAAAACAACCATAAAAAGACACAAAAAACTACAAAGAGACTCAAAATGATTAAAAAAAGACTACAAAGAGATGCATAACAACTACAAAGAAGCATAAAAAGGCTAAAAAGGCTACAAAGTATGTGTGTCTTGCTCCTAGGTGGGAGAGGTGATGGGGTCTTTAGCAGGTCTGTGCCCACCCATGTGCAAGCATAATTAGAATTTGTTAAAGGGAGGGATCAAACTATGCATTTATATCTATACGGATCATACTGCAAAATAACATAAAAACATGTTGTGGGTAACTGAAAGTCCAAAAGTTACAATGAATGAATACTGATAGTAAGGAAGGGTGTATGAGACATTTCCTCATACCTTCAGTATAATGGGTGATCCAGGTTTAAGCTCCAGTACCCCAGACACACTGAGTGGTTCAAACTCAGGATTAGGGTAGTAGATAAAGTTGGTGTTGTTGAGTGCCACCAGAGCCTGCACATCGTCCAGTTTAAAGCCAAACTCATCAGGTCTCTCAGGCACGTCGTTCTCCAGGCTGGTGGACAGCTCTGGGGCCTGGCACAGCATGGTGGTCGGGCTGAGCACCTGACACAGCTGGCAGAGGACAGACAGAGAGAAAAGGGAGGAGTTATATTTATGAGTGAACACATCTTCTGCAAATGTAATGAGTGCTTAGTGGAAGCAGAGAAATGCTGTAAATTGACACAAGATTAAAATTATCATGCAGAAAATGATGCTTCACTTTGTCATTTGCTATGTGCATTTCAGGAGGTGTTGTTGTGCTTTCCATCTTAATGAAGATACTGTGAGTGATTATGCATCAATCCACATTTTTCACATAATCTTTCATGGCTGGATCTCAATACACCTCATACTAAGTTCCCCATTTCCTCACTCATGCCCCCTTGCAGCTAAAACTCCGTCAAACTGGCACTTGAACATGCACCAACTTTATTATGTGCCATCAGCAGTTAGTGTGAATCTTTTATGCCACTGGTTTACATTTCATCAAGGCCACCGGAGACTCAATTCAAACTACAAGCACCTCCATTTCAAAAGGTGCAGAGAAAAAACCTGTAGGACTACATCCCTCAAAGAAAACCACCAAATGAGGTGCAGTTAGAGAGCTTGTGCAGCCTCACCACAATCTAGCTTTGATGTGTGAAGATTCAGGAGCGATAACTAGGTCTTACCCTTCCCTTCATTACCCTCCAGAATGAAACCCCCACCCTCTCATCACTTCTTTATTCCCTGTCCAGTTATACTTCTTTGTGATCTTTTCTTCTCTCTGACACATTCTTATTCTGTCACTCATCTTTCTCTATACCACTTTACCGCTCAATTAAAGTGTCTCCTACATCTTTTTTTCAGGGTCTTGTCTCACTCTTGTTTTGTGGTTTTTCATCTCTGCCCCTGTCGTTCATATGGCATGTGATGGGATGTAAATGCTTCCTCTTTCTTCTTTTCTTTATTCACACCTTTAAACCAGCTTTATACGCAGGAACAGATTGTCCGATCTGTCATTGTCATGCCACACACCACTCAATATCCCTTTAACATCTCCATTCCTCTCCCGTCTGTCAGGGCAATGACAAATCAACCATCAGCACGGGTCTTATTCACAGACATTTCCGTCTCATTCAACGACATTTCCACAGTAACCTCTGCCATGCAGCCACTCAAACTACCGCCTGTCACTCTAATTGGCTCCTTCAACTTCAAACTTGACTAATGCTGAAAGGTCTTCAGGACATCCATGACATTCATCCTGCACTGCTGCACAAAGGTAACTGCAACAACAACAACAAAAACTCCTCCTGTGCACAAATGTTGCCTGAAAGTTTATTTTTATTTCCCTCACATTCAGTGCAAAACTGAGCTGTGAAAGAATAAGAAAGTGAGAGTGAGCAAAAATATTTGTTGGCATATTTAATTTATGTCGGCTCAGAGTGCAAGCTGCCTGCACAGTATCCTAAGACACAATGCCCAGTGCAGGCAAATGTGAGCACAGATGTTAAACGTGGTGCAAGCTCATGCTCAAATGGACCATGAAGATAGCATTACCGCCTTTTGATACTCCCTCTTCTTTCAATCAGATCACAGAGACCCTTGTACGGCTTTATCTATCCTCCCCTGGGTAAAAGGGTGAATAGAGGGTAGAAGAATTTGATAAGGGCCAATCTCTGTGGTTTTTAGTTCGGTGTCAAAAAACTTCCCTATTGTTACAAAGGTGTGGAGGGGAATTACATCATACTCTATTAATTCAGCTGCAACCTGTTGATTCTCACTATGCCCCCTCTCCTTGTTAAAGTTTTTTTCTTGACCCATTTACCTAAAAGTGGCACTGAGGCATTTAGTCATGCTCTGGATAATAGGAAATTACTCTGACATTTACTATGGCCCGCTTCCTTTGGGACGTCTATCTGACAAGGGGACTTAGAAACACTGGTGGTGGTACAGATATTTCACTCAATGACAAAAACAAGGCAAAAAAACTCCTTCAGGTATTTAACCTAGGGTTTATTTTTACCCAGCTGAAGCACAAGGCGGCTTCTTTAATCATCAGCTTTGTTTGTGTTCTCAATGACTTACATTGAATGACTCCTTGAGGTTATATTTGGCTCTGATGATTGGAGTCTGAATGATGTCCAGGTTAGTTCCTGACACTGTCACTGGGGTATTTCCACTGTGAGAGAGAGAGAGAAGATTGACAACAAGGTTCAAAACATAGTTCACAATAGTGAAATAAGTAACTCAAATGGTGTGATATTGATGTTGAGACATTAGCTTATTATTTTCTATTAACTCGACTAATTTGCAGCTCTTCACTTTTGTCTTTGTCTTTAAAAAGCACCAGCTTTCCTAGGGCATCTCAATCCACAGATCCATCCATAGATCCATCAAGATCCATTAACCCATTGAAGCCTGGAAAGCGGATACTTTGTTTTGTAGTATTTGTATAAGCTCTCAAATACTTTTTGAATTTCATTTCTATCTGCTACAGAGGCTGAAAAATCTATTATTTAGTAGAAGCGTTGACACTTCTGTTGAATTTCCAGAAAAACTTCAGGTTTTAGGGGCTTATTTTAAAATCGCCCAGAGGTTTTCCAGGCGTTTTAGGCCTCAATGGGTTAACAGTGAGCAACATACAAGCTTATGACAAAAAAAGCTAACTGACTGAAATGTGGCATACCTGTAGATGCTCCACTCAGGCTCTATCTTAGTGATGGTGGGATCTTCCACATACTCAAAGCGCAGGTCTTTCTGGAGATGAGCCTTGTCTATGCTCACAGACACCGACACGTTCCCGTAGCCGTGCAGGGAGGCGTGGGTGCGACAGGTGAGCCACTGACCACCCCTCCTATAGTGATTGGATGATGAAAAACTGGTTAGTTTTATACTAACAAGATATTTTTTATCCAACAATATATCACATTGTACCGTCACTCAGGATTCATCTCCCATATATAATTTAAAAACCAATATCAATTTAATATTTAAGATGGTTGAATGGTTGCTTAGTTAGACATGGATAAATAGCTTATTGACTGAACATGGAATTGTGCATTGATCACAGTTAAGTGGTGGATTACAATAATATTTCCAAATCATTCAAGAAATGCCATTTCAAATTGATTCATGACTGCTTCATGATTAAAAAATTATACACCAGTTCTTGATCACCACCATTTTTTTTCCTCCCAGGACATTTATGTGAGAAGAAACGATCCGGTACAGATGGGAACTGTCAAAGGGTTTACTCCCTCTACTTTGACTAACAAAGGCTTTGACGGAGCTTTTAATAGACTGTTTAAGTATGATTGGCAGGATCAGCTTCGGTTTGCTCCCCGCTTACTTCAGACAAGTGCATGGCTGGTCTTTAAACATGATTGACACGTTGCTCCCTGCGTCAAGGTGGCTGCCGGTGATGTTGACGATGGTTCCCCCGGAGACCGGCCCTCGGCTGGGTTTGATGTTGATGATCCTTGGGATCTGGACAAAGGGCAGAGGTTGCAAGGTCACCAGTCCATCAAAGAGGGAAATCAAGAGGAATTACAGTTGGGTTAAATAAATGATGCATGACAGTGAATTCCATTGCTGAAACATAATAAATGTTTAAAAGACCACAAACTGCCCAAAATACAGGCTAAAAAACATTGTACAATATTGTAATGTTATGTCTCCATCACTTGTCTTTATATATATATATATTAATTTATATTTGTTTTATTTATTTACCTGAACAATTTACTATGTTATTTACTTATTTGCTTGTATATTTTTATTGCGTACAACTGAAGCGACAACATATATTCTATTTTAAAGTAGTAAATTAATAAGTAAGGTATACTAGAGTTATATAGTATTAAATGTTTGGGGGAAAATTACAGAAATCGTCAGTATGAGCAGGTCATACATATGAAGTGAGGTGGAAAATATGAGGGGGTCTGTAAGTTTTTTTTTTAATGCAAATCGTGGCACTTGCATTGGTAATTTTATAATTTATAACTCCAAACTAAAACTAAAAACTGGTAGACACGCTGTGAATAAGTCTGTTGTAACACTACTCTACTCCCATTATGAGAACAAGTGACATATTTATCTCAGTAATAGGCAAAGCACTTTTAAAATTAGAGGATGGAAAACGAATGAGTGAACTTTACGATAAGACAACCAGTCTGCTTCAGGCTCCAGAAAAGAATCTATTGACTGTTTGCAGCTAAAAATGCCTCTGATTGTTTATATATACCTGCATTCACTAACACCACAAACAGTAAATAAACTATACTGTGGTGGAAGCTTTGATGCAGCAGCAACTGATGTCTACCACTGGTCATAAAGTAAATCCTTGTTCAGTAAATTTGGCCTTCTTATAATCTAATCTCCAGCCTGCTGCGTGCTGTGACATCTAGACCTAACATCATATAATCCTTTGCAGAGACCCCATTGAGAAATAAACCTCAGCCAGCGTCCATTAATGGTTGGCAGTAAAAATGATAGAACTCCATAAAACGAGTACATAATGGCAAACACTGCAAATTTATTCCAGTGTGTGCGAGTGATGCTTATTAATTGTGTGCAGAGTGGGTTTTGTAAGAATGCTGAAAATGTGTTATGTGTGTGTTTTCGCGTGTTAATGTCAGATGAATGTTTTTATAACCATCAGTGTTTCGTTCTCATTCTGCACTCATTACTGACTGACTGACTGGCAGGTATGTTCCACTGCTGATACAACCATAGGAGAAATGCTGAGGAGGGGACTCTCAGTAAGGACCACACCATGTCTCATCACAGCCAAAACATGTACAAACAGTATTAACACAGCAGGTGAAAACACAGATCAACAAGCAGCAAGGTGCTAACATGCAGAGGGCCTCACTTGCAGCATAGGTGTTATTTTCAAGTTAAAATGTTTAAAAAATCAAATATCAAGTGTTGACTCACCACAAAGTAGTAGTACTTGGAGGACTTTGCCGTGAATTCTTCTACGCACTCCCCAACCCCGACACAGACCTTCACATTCCCAGTATACTGGCTCTTCTCTGCTTTACCCATCTCACACACAATCCTGGAAACACATTAGCATAATTGTGGAATATGTAAGAAAAATCACATATACAGACACGCAAAAATGCCTATATGAAAACCTCTCAAAAAACCCTGCCGCAGTCCGCCTTGCCAGCAAATGCTGAGCAGATTATTATGTAAAAAGAATGGACCTAAACCTGTTAAAACCTCAATAAAATAATGTATTATTTGGCAGCAGCTCCAGCTCCTGCACACTGCCAACTTGTGGGAGAAAAAGGAAAAAGTCTCTATCCTTTTACATATGACCTCAAATGCAGCTACCTCTTCTGCTGGGTCAGCGTTTGCTTAGAAAGTGCTGGCACACAACTTACTTTCTTAGCAGAAGCCCGGGCTCTGTTGATAAGCCAACTTTAAACTAGTTTAAAATAATTTGACAGACGGCACCTGTAAGGAACCAAAGCGCTGGATTAAAGTAAAATGTCAACTAAATGTAACCTCAAGAACTTTCTAAAATGATTATGGGACTTTATGTGCTTGTGTGTGTGTGTGTGTGTGTGTGTGCTGCTATGAAATATGGTGGCCTAAGTTGCTCATACTATTACACATACAAGTGTCTCATACTCTAATGTGCACCGCTGGGACTTGAAGTTAAATCAAACTCCAATTTCTTCTGGTCTAGGGATTTAGCTAATTAGGCATTAGTTTACCAGCCATGTCATAGTCTCTCTGTTAGTCACCTTCTTACACACACACACACACACACACACACATGCCCACTCACACCCTGAGGTGGGTACTCTGACTCATGATCAGTTGGTCAGGCTGACTTGTTATGGCTCCGTCGTGTGGGTAAAACAGGTAACATAGTGTTGTATCTGCTTCCCTGCAGGGCATGAAGTGCTCAGCTGTGGTCAAAGTGCTTTCAATGGGATTATAACAAGTGGAGGGAGAGCAGAAACACTACGCTGAATTCAGGATTGAGCTTTGCTGCTGTTCAAAAATATTGGCTCCAGTGCAGCTGGAAAAGACCATATTCATTAGATATTATGTACATTTTAGTCGACAAAATGGTGAATTACTGTGCCGCAAAGCTCATTACAACCTGTAATTATGAGTATATGTGCTATTAATAGCTGCTTTCAACTAGCTGCTTCCTCAAATGGGACTTACAGCTCTGCAGGAATGTAAATTGAGACGAGGTGAGGATGTGCTATTTATTACATAGCGCTGCCTGCGTTCTATATATATATATGCAGTTATAAATGTTAAATGTGACTTACTGTTCGGCAGGGATGTAGCCCTCACGTATGGGGGTGCAATCCACTTCAGCCACCTTCACGTTATCCTTGATCTCGCTGAACTCCAGCCCAAGGTTGTCACCACGAATGGTCACAAGTGTGCCACCTTCCCTGGGACCCCGGAGAGGTGTGATCTGTTGAAATAAAAATCTAGATTGTAGAATTTTGTAGATTTTGTTTGTTTTTCTAAACAACAAGCAATGGGAGTCAATGCAAGGATGATTTCATTGACAATATAGGCTGTGACTAGGTAAAGGGTGATAAGACTTTAAAACCAGAGTCAGTAAAACGTGGAAAACTGATGATGAGTAGATAAGTAGTAGAAGCAATTTAGCTATTTGCGAGATAGTGAACTTAACAATGAATATATAACAACAAAGATTGACTGAAAAAGTGTAGGCTGAAGCTTAATCTTAATATAAATCATGTATTCTAATAGACAATGCTTTTTTATATTTCTTGAACACCTTATTTTTTAATAATTTCTTTAAATTTGCAAAGTGAAGTAAATAAGATTACATATAAATGGCACGGCTCCATCTGTTTTCCTCTCTTTTCCATGTTTGTTTTGTAAAATATGTCTGAAGTATATTTTGTCAATACTCAAAATTGGAAATGCATTTCATATCAGCTAATTTTACCAAAACATTTTGAAAACAACAGGTGAAGAATGACAGCAATACATTGTATTTCACATTTTCTTATTCTTTGGGGATAAAGGCTGAGTGTTTTCTGTTCACACATTATGTAACACTCAGAAAAAAATGACTTTGCTGAAGAGTGGGGGGGTGGTGGGAGAGACGGCTGCAGAAAAGAGACAATAAACGACAAAATAACAGCTCCAGTGACAGCTAAGGGGTCAAGTCTCAGGGTCAAGAGATTGTCATTTCTCAATCCTGTATTCACTGAAAACCTCGACAATATATTATATAAGATTAACTTAAAACTTGGCATTGGTTGACATCTTTGCAGTAATCACAGTGTCCTTTGATTTATCAGCAACATCTCTCATTGTTGATGAGGCGGTTCCAACATCCATCAGCACTTTGCTCACACAATTACTTTTTGGCCAGTGAGTGTGTGTGTGTATGTGTGTGCGAACACATCATCAGGCCTGTGCAGATGGATGGCTGTATGAGACGGACACAGAATAGTCTGTTTCTATCCGTCTCTGTCAAATAGAAGTCCTCCATGCTGCACGCTGCAGAAACAGGACTAGCTTTAATGGTGCTGTGTCACCAGCCCCCTGAAAAATAGTGATCGCAAGGCTTTTCACTCAGGCTGCAATTCTCATTGTTTCTCTGCTCGGTTTATAGTTGGCAGCGTGACCCCCTGCGGTGTTCACAGGTAGAGTGCTGACTGAGTGTGTGCGTGCTGCTTTATCTTATGTCTTGGAGCTCCGGCTTCTTGTGGTGTGATAATCCTTATGTTACTACCACGTGAACATCAAACACTTTTAATTTGATTATTTTTCAGAGAAGTGAAGTAAAACAAATTGAACTAGCTGGGCTTGAAAGGAACTAGCCAATTGAACGACAGAGGCGTGCTCAAGCCAGGTCATGCACAACACGAGTCCTGTGGCTGCCGTGTGGGAGATATCGTTATAGTATGGTTCAATGTCTCTGATTAATAAGGCTCCCTGCTGATATCTTAATGAAAAAAAGAGCCTTCTGGGAACGCGGATACAATACATGCAATTAAAAAGATTGCACACAATGCAGCATGGCTCTCCATTTATTAGCAAATATGGAGGATGGTGAATTACAAAGAGTTAAAGAGAAATAGTGGAGGAGAAGGGAGAAGCAAAAGAATGAAAGCGAGAGAGAGAGAGAGAGAGAGAGAGATGCAATGAGGCGTTGATTAGATTTGTGACTTTGACAAGATAATTGACGGTTGGGTAGAGGCAAACACTTAATCACTTCTCTCTCTCTACCTTTCTCTTTCCATCTTTCTATGTGAGTCTCTCCCTCTCATATTGTTGATGGGAGATGTCATTATAATGAAGCGTATTAGAATGCATTAGAGCCCCGGTCGTCTTGGAAAAGTCCTCACTCCTCACCCACTGACAGTTTTTATGGGGGACGTGAGAAGGCTGCAATATGTCCCTGCTGCAGCCTCAGGGATGTGAGGAGAAATACAGGGCCCATCTCCAGGAATAAATCCACTGCTCGGGGTGAAGACAAACAGTGGAGTGGGGGGAATGACAGAGTGGTCCTTACTGGTCTGGACTCTTTAATAAGTGCATCTAGGGACAACATAACCACCACGGATAAAAATAATCACAGTGGTTTGGGTTATCAATGAGTAGAAGATATTGTACTAAAATGCCAAAGACTCTTCTCTTCTCTTTCCGACTATCCGACTTTATTCAGAAAGTTCTGCTGAAACCCATCAGGTTAACATGCTCCGTGGAGATTCAAGATTACAAGAAACAATAGGGTTTACAGTGCTGCTTTCAGCAAGGTCAGCCACTTATCTGTATTCTGGTCTATGTAGGATGATGTAGAGAGAGGAGAGCGGACAGCGGAGAAGGGATTATCCTTCCATTTCTGTATCCCTCTTCCCTCTCTCCGTCCAAAGCCATCACTCCCCAGGACGCCAAAAGGGATTCCCCTCTCTGTCTTTTTTTATCCACGCTTTGCTTCATCCCTTCATCTCTAGTCAGTCACCATCTGCTCCTATCTCTTGTCCCCGGGAAAAGGATGCAGCGAGGACCTTTATATCCATCATGGAGATATGGGGAGGGAGAAGGGGTCTTCTTCCAGCCCTACAGCCTCACATGTCTCTATTCTGGCTCAGTCTACCCATCAGGCACCACCTCTCTTTCATGTAAAACCAATCCATCCTCCTCTCCCCTTCGTCTTGGGATCTTCCCATCCATCTTTTCTTTTGCATCCTCTTATCCTTCATCTCGCTGAACCTTATCCTTTCTCTGCCATTGCCCCTTTTATATGTCTTGCACAGGTCAAGTGCATTTGCCTCACATGGTGTCGATGGTTTTCAGGAGCACGCTGGGTTAAGTGGGGGTTTCCACGACCATCTGTGCAGAGTTGATTGATAACTCTGCGGACCAAGGATGATTTGTCTCTTTCTGGGTCTTACATTGACTCCTCTAGTGTTTGTTTCTTGACTTTGAAAATAAGATTCTTGTAAATTATGTGAAAAATAAGCAATGTCCCACTTACAGTTTTAAGGAAAAACATCTAAAAAGATCTATTCGCATGGTTGCTGTAATTGTGATCATAATGGTCCAAACTCCTGATGATAGAGATGTGTTGCTGCACTGTAAAAAAGTGTGAAATATATCAATCCTCACAAACACTGTCAGACTGAGAAGCTGGCGGTGACTCACAGACTCTGCCATTATGTGGAAATGATCAACTGCCAGACTGTCTCAGAGGTGTATAAGTATGCTCCCATCAGTGCACTATAATTATTTGTGTGTGTGTGTGTGTGTGTGTGTGTGTGTGTGTGTGTATGTATAGCCTTTGAGTTAAAAGCCATCAATGTTGGCATTGCATGTCGGTGCTTAGGTGTAAAGTGTGTACTGAATGCATGGACGTTGTGTGGATACTAATGCATGTGTGTCCTGGCTTGTGTCCCACCTGTGTGATCCGTGGGTGGGTGCACTTGCTGTTGATGCCATTGTGCTCCAGCCACTGGTTCTCGGGGTGGGGGCAGTGTTGTTTGAGGGTGCAGCGGTTCTCTCCTTTGCACCAAACGCATCCGAACAGCGGGTCCGCCTTCAGACACAAACCGCAGCTTCCACGCTGGGCGTCGCACTTGTATAGATGGACTGTGCAGGAGGGAGGAAACAGACAGAGAGAGATGGAGGGAAAGAAGAAAAGGGGAGAAAAAACAGAGAAAGGGTGGTGAACAACCTTTGAACAAATGATTACAGAGCAGCAAATGCATGCAAATTCTTTTTTTTTGTGCAAAATCCCCTAAAATGACGGACTAGCACTTCAAAACACACAACAAACTAAAATTTGAGTTGTTTACCCAAATCTCTCAATGCCTGTCTGCTGCTGTTTGAATATGCGAAACAACAAACTGAGCATTTTGAGATCGACAACCGTTGATATCTTTGTCTCATTATTTCTCCATCTATCATCATCTTTATATACTGCCTCTCCCTCTCTCTCTCTCTTTGAGTTTCCTACACGGCTGCCTCTTGCCTCTGCTCGTTCACCACACATTTAACATATCATCTCCATGGCAACGGGCCAGCCATTTTCTTTTTAATTGCCATTAGATGCATGTGTGATCTGTCCATCAAATGACGCCCCAGGAGCTGCTTCCTCCACAGGCAAACAAAAGTGGGAGGATGGAAGAGAAGGACTCTCCAGTTCAAGAATCTCCCTCTCTCTTTCTTCAACTTTTGTTGCTTCTTTGATTTTTCCACTTAAGCTCAAGGATGTTTCATATGCCGCATTTGACTCAGACACACAGGCGCACACATGGATACTGTACAAACTTTGCCTAACAGCACAGTGTCATGTTGGCATATCATTCTATTTTAACAATATGTTTCTTATGCCTGACTCTACTGCCTTAGGTTAAAATGAGTTGTTTTCCTGTCAGAGAACTTCAACCCCCAGCATGCTGCTGTTTTCCTGCCCCAGCATGGATCACTGGCAGTGGTGGATAGCCAGTAGCCAAACTGAATCAAGCTCAGCAGCTGAATGCTAAGAGCTTAAAAATGCAGTACTGAGCTGTCATTCCACATATACTGTGAGTAGACAGTTGTACAGAGAGGAAAAAAAAGAGACAGCAATATGTATTACACCTTACCCTATTTTTTCTGTATAACGCCAGCCTGGAATAACATTCTTGAAATGATTTTTGATTATAATAACTTATTAATTAATTTGATCAGCTGTACATGTTCTTTTTCTTACTGCTTGACTAAAATGTACACCAGTAAAGCACAGTGAATTTCTGAGATGAGAAGAAACTAAATGAAGGAAGGAGAGCTGCATTGGTGACAGGGATATATAGATTGCGAAACTCTCAGAGAGATGTTGACAGAGCAAATAAAAGAAACAGCCGAAGAGAAATAATGTTTGTGAGGACGCACGAAAGAGGAATTTAGAGAGTTGGGAAGAGACAGACACACAGCAGCGAAGTGTGGGAGAGACAAAACGGACAAATGGAGAGAGACGGGAGGGGAAAGAGACCTAGAGAAGGGGAAGCGTGAGAGAGGATGTGTTAAAGTTAACCACTCTACACAGCAACATCAGGGGATGGATGCTGCACCTCAGCACACCGCCCGGCTGTTGCCATGGAGACCAGCTCCAAGGGCAACAATGGGGAAGCAGCAGCTTTACTGTGTGTTTGTGTCTATATGCGTGTGTGTTTAAGTGAGAGCTTATAAGACACTATGCCGACTATATGTGTTTGCAAGAATTATGGAAAGAGCTGATATGAACACAGAAGTGTGCTTTGTGTGTGAGTGTGTGTGTGTGTGTGTGTGTGTGTGTGTGTGTGCGTGTGCGTGTGTGTGTGTGTGTGTGTTCGGGCATGCTCACCTTTGTTGTGGGCGGGGTTGTCAATGCTGAAATCTCCGTTCCATATGACGGTCAGCTCCGAGGGAAGGCTGCTCATCTCCATCCCATCATAGGAATACTATTACCATGGCAACCAGAGAGGGAAAAAGGGAGAGACAGGGAAGAGAGTATGAGAGAGAGAGAAAGAGAGAGAGAAAAAGAGAGAGAAAGAGAGAGAGAAAGAGAGAGAGAGAGAGAGAAGCTGTTGAGCTACTTTAAACTGTCTATTATCTCCAAGTCCAAAAGGCTCTGGTATAACAATACTCCTTTGAATGCAAAAAGCATCAGCAACAGGTGGCTGCAGACACAGTGAATACACACATGAACTCTCACACGCTGATTCCACAGACGCACAATACACACAGCAGAGAGCTTTCAAAGACCAGATTATTTTTTATTTGGTTCTGTAACACGAGCAGAATGGAGGGTTGCTGCTAGAATCATAATTTTCTGCTAAATTACAGTCTCCCTCCTTCACTGCTCAATCAAAGTACAATATTTGGATTGTACTGTGATTAGACACACAA
Organism: Centropristis striata; assembly: GCF_030273125.1. Taxonomy (NCBI): domain Eukaryota; kingdom Metazoa; phylum Chordata; class Actinopteri; order Perciformes; family Serranidae; genus Centropristis; species Centropristis striata. Next base: position 4,313,602 of record NC_081538.1, on the reverse strand, counting down.
ATCCTGCAGACATCTCTACAGACAGACAGACACTGACACACACACACACACACACACCAAGAGTGATGAAGATAGACAGGAAGATGAGATGTTATTGTATCAACAGATGATTAGCATCAGGGCCAGCATAAAGCCTTTTTCATGCTAGTCCTCCATTGCTGTCAATGCTTTATTCAGTCACTGAATGGAGCATGATCACAGGGATGGCTGTGCTGGAGAGACAAAGTCAGGCTCTTGTCTCATCTACCCACTGTCTAGCTAGAAGAGGAAAAACCAGTCAGCTGGAATCAGTGTGTGTGGCTGTATGTGTGCGCAAGAGATTGACAAAATATTACGGCCACTTTTATAGGCAAACTTTATAGAAATGGGGCGTTTTATAGAGATTGTGTTGGTGTGTGGGTGGACGGTGGTCAATGATTGTATCCCTAAGAATATGGCAAGTAAAATACACACACATGCACACACACTCATGCTCACCGATGTGTTTTGACACTGCACTGAGGAGCTGTTGAAGCGCAGGGCAGGAACTCTGTGCTCGTTTCCCTGGATGTTCAGCAAACACTCGTACCCCCTCTGTCCAGACTGGGGCTGTGGGAGGTTCTTTGCCCGTAGGGTGATGGGCTTTACCACGTTGACTGGCACCAGGATCCTGTCTGCAGGCAGCAACTGGGGACACCCCTGGAGCAGAGACAAAACGACAGGGAAGGAGAGTGTGAGTATTCTCATCAGGTTGAATGCATGATTGCAATTAGATTAATTTTACTCGAGAATATTATGTAATGTAATGTTGCACCGTGTTATTAGAGGTGCAGTTTGGCTGTCACCTGAGGCACACAGTCAAGTACACAAACTCTCTTTTATGGATTCAAACAGAAGGAAGGAAATGCTAGGAAATCAAACTCAAAAGTTCCACTGTCTCAAAGGTAAATAATAGTCTTATGCCATACTTCATATGCCAGAAGCAATAGTCTACAGCTTTAGAGTGTGAAACATCAAGACACAAACTTAAAATTACATGCCCTTACTTACTCAACATAGTTTAAGTGCTGCCCTATTACACTGGTCGTTATAATACAGTTATGAGTGGTTGCATTTCTGACATTGCAGTGATATGAATAGCAACATTTTCAATCTATTAGGAGATACTGATGATGGTTACTAACTACACCAGTTACAAAAAGAACTCCAGAAATCACTCTAGTTCTCACTTGATTTATGCTGTATTACCTCAGTACATAAAACATTTTCCTAATGATTTTATGGTCTCAATTACAAGTTTAAAGCCTTATTCAATAGAGCATGAGGTTCATTGTGTAAGCTATGGTCATATTTAGAGTAAAATGGATGATAATACAGGGTATGTTTTAGTGAGCGGCTAGCTTGTGATTGATGGGTCGCTACAATGGTTTTCTCCTATTTTGGTTGTTGTCTTTGTTTTTAGTCCTAGACTTTGGACCCCTTCAGAGTGTGTTTTAGGTTCATGAAAATTAATTGTAACATTTCAGTCTCCTAAAATGTCTTTTTTTAGCCATCAGACACACTAAAAGACACTCTAAAGTGTCAGATGTTCATTTTTTAACCTTGCTAACCAAGCTAGCCAACAAGTGATAACACCCTTTTGTCCAAACATCTGGCTCAAAAACACTAAGATGGCTTGAAAAGCCAGTCCACAAACCAGTGGGTGCCATCACAGTGGCTATATCCACCTCTTAAATATAGGCTATGAGCGCACCAGGAACATTACAACACGACTGTCAAAGAGCATACTGCAAACTCAAAGAGCCATCAACATACTCATCATGTATTTCATCAGGTAGCAGACAACCCAGCACTTAACCAACATTAATTTAGTTCAATTAAATAGCCACTTCAGCATGTGCCGTTTTTAGTGTTTTAGTGCTTTTATTTGTGGTAGTTCCTGTTAGGTGAATATCAGCTGATTCTCTTGGTTAGACAGTCCGAGGACCTGCTCACATTCACTGTGGGTGAAGGACCAGCTCAACAGGTACTTCACCGTCATTATCAACAGGACAGGAGCATTAATGATACAATGACACAGACAGTTGTACAGAAATGATATGAGCTCTCAGTTGGTATTTGTATGTTTTGGATTTTGTGTTCATGAACATGTTTTTATTCATGAAGAAAAGATGTCAGTAATGGACAAAAAAATCAGGTTGATTTGTACCGGTGCAGTAATTAGGCAAGAATGAATGACAGAGAGAGAGAGAGAGAGAGAGAGAGAGAGAGAGAGAGAGAGGGAGATGAGTCACTTAGCAATTGGATATCTAAAATTAACAGCCAATCAATTCAGATGTGGGTAGCCAGCTAAATATAGAGCACCTATGACTTGCCTCGAACATGAAGGGGAGAGGAAAGGGGAAGACAGGTGAGGTGAGGAAATGGACAGAGAAGCGGAAAAGGAAATACAAACATGAGGACAGAGAGAGCAACTGCAAAAAAGAGCAGTAGAAAGAACAGGAAAGTGACTGACAAGCAGAAGTGAAAGGTGAGGAGGAAGGTAAAAGAGGGTAAAGATAGTAAATAGAGAGCAGCACTTTCCTAAACTGTTTCATGTTTTTCGCTGAAGAGCGGTGGATAGAATGAGCGAGAGAGAGCAAAATAGGCAAAATCAGAGAGAGGAACAACAAAAGAAGAAGAGTGACTGAAAGAGGCAAAAAAAAAAAAATACCATTAAGCATATGCGACAGGAGAAGCTTTAGCATGTCAAAGAGGCAGGAGGAGAGAGGGTGAAAAGAAGGAGCGCAGATAAGGTGAGCCCCCGCATGGATGGAGCTGGGGGGGAGTGAAGCATAGCGCACGTTGAACTGGGTGATAACACTTGTTTGAAGTTCATTAAAAGCCACTTGATTGGGTTAGGCTGAGTGACTGACTGGATGGCTGCGTGGTGAGAGAGAGGGGAACGCTCTGTGACACTATTCACAAAGTCATTATAGATAAATGACAAACAGGGTGAGTGAGTTCAGCAGTGGAGGAGAGGAAGGGAGAGAGAGGTGGTGCATGTGTGTTTGCTCTTCCAAATCTCATTTTCCTAAGAACGAAAGGGCCATATTTGGAGTATGAAAATGAGTGGGAGAGCAAAGAGAGATGCAATCCATTTTTAATCACATCTCTTCCAGTTAATACACTTGAACAATAGGGACAATAAATTTGATCTGGTATGTGGAAATGAAGGCATGGGAGGCACTGGAGTATGACTGAACATGGTGACTTAAGCTGAATCTTGGAGACACAGATCTACACTGATAGTGGCATATGGTGATAGGATTGTGCACACACACACACACACACACACACACAGAGAGAGAGAAAGAGGTCGTCACAGCAAGAATGCACTGAACCCTAAACCCAAGAACTCACACTAAAACGATTCATCGTTAACGCACACTGACATGACACACACACACACACACACACACACACATGCATGCAAACACATGCAAAGAATAAACTACAGCCTCTGAATCCCATTTCAGTAAAAGATAAACGCCACTAGTCAGAGCCAGACAGCATCGCTTGCATCATCTGCCTTTATGACAACACGTCACAGAGAAGAAATTCTTCAAAAAGCTAATTCCAACAGCTGCTGACTACACACACATATACACTATTTCACCATTTCATTAGCACCTTTCACTGGCATCAGAATGATTTTTACAGCTACGCTCCAAATACCCATTCATGTCTCAGGTAAATAATCTTACATAGTGACACTTAAACCCCTCTTTCAAACACATACAAACAGGTTTATATAAACTATGAACTCAGTCATCTGTAATTGTGAAGCAGACATTTCCTACTACTACAGAATATGTCTGTTGAAGATCAGTAAAATCTTAATTCTCACCGTTCCCAAGTTTCGTGACAAAAAACAAATGATAAAAGCAAAAAACAGATGCCTTATTTGCTTCAATAACAATGTGAAATTCTTAATGTGCCCGGGAATCCACAAACAAGCAAGTGTGTAAGCTGTTGGTACGGTGTGTTATTTCTCCTACTTAGCTCTGATTTTTGTGTTTGTATGTATACATACACACTCAGACACACCAATATAACACATTGTGATTGTTGCCAGCAGTCCCTGAGGCCAAGTGGGCTTTCAGCTGTTTGGACAAACACACGTGTATATCCTGGTTGGCTACTGACACTAGTGGTGCTGGCAGCGATGCTCGCTGTCTCCTGTTAAGATTCATGCCCACATTTGAGTAGATCTAATGTCAGTTTGTTTATTTCCAATCCCCACCCTCTCAACATGCAAAGTGCAATAGATAACAGATGAGCAAATGCAAATCACTGACGCTGTGCATGCACATAAACCACATACTACATATACACATACAAATGCACACATAAATATGCACATGTACCTGTGTGCCATCATACAACAATTAACACAAAAATAACTCCTCCAACTCCATCATGACCCATACTGTTGACACATCTCAATTCAATTTCTGATTTTATTTTTTTTTCAGCGCTGAAATCTATATTGATTTACTATTACTACTACACTTGATTATCAAATTATTGTCGGTAACACTTTACAATAACCATCATTTATAGATGGTAAATAGACCATTTATAAATGGTAAACAGATAGTTTATTAATGTTTAATCATCATTTATAAACCGTATATAGGCCATTTAGAATGGTGAATAGAAAATGTAATAATGTTGAACTATAATTTATAAATGCCAAATAGATTACTTTACCATAAACAAACATAATTATTAGTTTATTAATAGCTTTACACTCATTATAACATTTTTAACACCATATTAAGTATGTAAATGATTTCAAAATGATTCATATACCTTTAAGAAATTGCTTGAAAACATTTAAAGATTAAATATGTATAGAATTTTGTAAATGGTTAATAATAACTGGTTTATAAATCATCTATAAACATCACTTAGATGGTTATTGTAAAGTGTTACCTTATTGTCTTCTGATACTTTTGATTTTTAACTTCTAGTTCACATGCAAATATGTGTAGCAGAAATGCTATGCAGGTCCCACTGTTTGCATGAAAAAAGTAAACTTTTGCTTTCATGTATAAGTTGGTGTCCTCTTTGTACTATGTAGATTTAAAAAAAAAAAAAAGTAATAAATAGCCTTACTTGCAGTATCCTAATATATTGAATCTTAACCCCTGTGTCATGATACGTATTGTATTGCAGGATTCTTGCTAACTCATGGCCCACTATCAATAGGAGGGGAAAGATAATCTTAAAAATCTGGACAAATGTAACCAAAACAATCTGCAGAGGTAAGTGAGATTTTTTTTTTAAATGGCTGAAACAATCTTTTAAACAAATGTCCTGGCTGTAGAAAGAGATAACTGGTCTGTCAGTAGGAGGTGTGAGAGAAAGTAAATTCTAGATGTGAATCTAGTTTATATATGTGTTTATGTGTGAGTGTCTTTTCGTGAAGATGTGAACTTTAGTAACAGTCCTATAGTCATGTAATCAAGAAGTTGCACTACAAAAAGAGAAGTACTTGTCAATAGCATGACTCATCTTAACCACATAATGAGTGCTGTATTCTGAAAACCAAGTTGGCGCCTCTCTTTTTTATCTATATAATTATCCTTCATTCTACCACTCTCCATCACTGAGTCATTGTTTACTGTGACCTCATCTTTGTTTCCCTGTCATGCTCATTCTTCATCCCTCCTTCATTTATCTCTCTCAAAACCCAACCTGTGTGGTTCGTCCTATCTAGCTCAGTGACCCTTCTCATTTCTTTTTATCAACTCTTCTTACTGATTCTCTCTTCCTCCTCCCTTTCCTGACTTCTTTTCTTCTTGGGGACCTACTTAGATCTGATAATTAGAGTCTGGTGGGAGGTGTGAAGGGTGGAGGTAGGGAGAGTGACAGAGAGTAGGCAGCCGAGTGGGAACTGTGAATGTAAAAGCCCTTGGCATAGTTTGAAGCAAGGGAAGAGGGAGGGTAAGCGCCAAAGAGAGAGGCCCATAATTATAGCAGTGTAAGGTGTGAAGATGAAGAGGATCTTCAGTTTTCATACGCTACACGTACACACATACACACACACACATACACCTTGTGGTTACCAAGAGCTCCCCTTAACTGGCCTCTGTTTTATCATCTCCTACAGAGCCTCGGGCAAAGACACTCTGCTGCTCGATGTTCATTCTCCGTCCTTCCCTGCTGATCTTCACCTTGTTTCTATCCCACCGTTCAGTCTTCACCTTAGCTTTTTTTGTCCAAATACCTCCCCTGCCTGCATTTCCGTCCTTGTTCTTAAAGGAATAGTGCACTTCATTAGAACTTTATACTTTAACAGCTTTTTGTTCTTTACTCAGATTCTATGTAACCTACATAACTGCATCCAGTAGTTTTGTATGGAAGTTGTCATTTTAAACCTGACCCTGTTCTTTTTTCTTGTTTTACCTAACTGTAACCACATTATTTTGTTGCCTAAAATTAACTAGTTTCTTTTGGTGCTGAAACCTAGCCATGTTTTTTCCTCTCACAACATTACCAATGTTACTGGAGCAGCAATTGTTTGTAGGGCTTCATAAGAATCATGTTACACAAGTTTGTTGTTATGAAAACTTCTACTCAGTTAACTATTTGCTGATATCTGAGAACCAGGCCTCATTGCCACAATTAAGTCTGACTGACAGTCTTTAGACAATCAACCACATTATAACAGATTAGCTACATCCATTATCTTTAACTGCTTATGTGAACTACAGTACAGGCCAAACGTTTGGACACACCTTCTCATTCAATGCGTTTCCTTTATTTTCATGACTATTTACATTGTAGATTCATCAAAACTATTAATGAACACATGTGGAATTATGTACTTAACAAAAAAGTGTGAAATAACTGAAAACATGTCTTATATTCTAGTAAACAAAGGGTGGTTACTTTGAGGAATCTAAAATACAAGACATGTTTTCAGTTATTTCACCCTGGACAGGTCGCCAGACTATCACAGGGCTGATACATAGAGACAGAAAGCCATTCACGCTTTAATTTACACCTACAGACAACTTAGAGTCACCAATTAAGCCTAAGCTGCATGTCTTTGGACTTAGGGAGGAAGCTGGGGGACCCGGAGAGAACCCATGCTGACACAGGGAGAACATGCAAACTCTTTGAGAGTGCTAACCACTGTGTAGCCCTAGACGACTTACTTTCAAGGTTTAAATTAAAGTTAGTGCACCTAAAAAGGTTGGTAATAATGCCTCATTACACGAAACAGGATTACAGCGTGTTCATGTAACACCACGTTAAGAGCAGTAGTTCGTCTGTAAAATGTAGCTTTGAAGTTAACAAAAGAAGGTTTGGCTTGTGATTTTCTTTTCATTTCCCTTTGTTCTTTCCTCCAATAAGTTTTCATAACCTGGAGGTTTGTATAAAACCTGTATGGTCATTTGACTACTCGTGTTTCTAGATATTTATGCTCTTTCATCCTCTTCAGTTCTGCAACCCTTTTGTTTTCACTCTGCAAACACTCAACTGACTCCTTGGCAGTCAGTGCTTGTGTATGACATTGATTTGTCTATGAATTGAACCAAAGCACCTCTCCGTACTACTCCTGTCTAATATTGGCAACTAACAGCTATTACCGCTGGCAGTTAGCCTCTTTAATAAAATTACCTTGATCCATTGATCAATACGTTCATGGTAAACAAACTCCAAGGCATTGATCACCACAGCACGTGCAACAAGTAACTAATGCGAGTAAGCGCTAAGGGGTAGTTATATATATTCAGTAACATTAATATTTTGGTGTGTTTCGCATCTTCGTACCAGCTGAAAATATTAAGTAGAGGCAACAGCTCGACAGAAATGAACATGCTGCATTGTAAACAGAAGAATAAAAAAGGAAAATATCTTCCTGTTGTTTTCACCAGATAAGTAGAATAGTCCTCGGTTTCAGTTGCTTTAGGTGAGACGATGCGTGCACTTGGGTTGGGGGACGCAGTTAGTAAAAGTGATAAATATGCAGTTAAAAACACTGTTTATTGGGTAAACAAGCACGATGCAGCAATAGTGGTCAGGAATAACTTTAACCTATTTACTCAGTTTAGCTAAGTGAAGCTGCATGCATGTTCTTTGTCAGTGAGCGAGGCTCATCAGACGGATAAGTCCTTGAGATGTGTGGAGGGCAAACAGGGACGTGGCCTTGGTTAATGTGCCAACAGGCAAACGTCTGATCCGTGTGCCCATATCATTGCTGGCATGAATAAAAAGGCACCCACTGTATGCCCAGGCCTGGCTTTAACTCTGTCCTGCCATGCATACTAACAACAAGCTCAACCAGTAGGGAGATTTGCCTGGCCTCGATCATTAGCATAGCGTTAAGGGATTATTCAGATCACTGCCTGAAATCCCTTAATTGTAATAGTACACAAAAAGTCATCTGCAGCAGAAAGACCATCCCGTTCCACAGAGCAAAGTTGACTTGTTTCCTTTTGTGAAATTTGGGAATGATTCTACAGATAGCTGTGCGTGTGTCTGCATGTTCTTAAGCTTGTGTGTCTAAATCATTAATTCAAACCAAAAATCTGGCAGCAAATACATGACCTTGGATTTGAGGGGTTAATTAAAAGCAAATTAAAAGTCATTAAGCCTGCAAAACACCTGCCTTTTTCTGAAACAACATGTATAAAAAAAGGGATGTCATTAATGTGCTAATACCAAATCCCCTTCGCTTTATTTATGGTTTTCTTTTAGTCAGCAACACAATAGGAGAGGATTCACACATTATTATCCTCAGTCAATATTGACCACCAGCCCCTGAGTTAATTGGAAAAGTAAACCTGCAAAGACTCAGGCTTGGGCCTGACTAAGGAGGTTCAAAAGGATAATGGAAACTGCGGAAAAAGAAAATAATATCGTCTACGCAGGTTGAATGGCTCGGGGGAAACATGGGTGGAATAACACAATTGAGAGCAGACTGCTCATCAAAAGAGGCAATCTGGCTAAGCTTGTCCCTGCCCGTCGTGCAGCGTCTGCCAACCCAGACATGAGCACTAGTGATCTTCATCATAGCTCACCTCAGGCTAGGATTAACAGGCCACTAACTCCCTGTAAAAGCCTCCCCCTGAAAACTACCATGATTTGGCAGCGTACAGGCAGGCAAAACTGTATTCAGATAAACACACACACACAAATATATTGAAGCATGCTGATTTGAAGACATAGTGCACGCACAGGCTCACACCAGAGGTTACACACATGCATGGGCACAAACCCAAGCCTTCCTTTACCTCCTTGCTCTGTGCTGAAGGCTGCCACTGTGGCAGTCACTCTAAATCAGAGTGAGACCTCTCTCACAGGACGGGGTGCGGGTGGGTTGGGGGCAACCAATGAATGTACCCCATTCCAGTGAGTGGCTTGTCCTCTGCAGCAGTGCAGCCTAATTACGGTGGGCTCTGCTTCGACGGGAATAGGACTGGCTGCCAATACTATTGATAATTCACACAGACTAAGCTGTCGCAGGGAATAGGGATGGGCGAGAGGAAATGGCTCAGTTTTATTAGTTTTCACTGCCCTTTGATGTGCAGTCAAGAGCGAGACATGCCAAGAGACTCGTGCCAGATGGAAGCACTACAGCTGAAAGGTGTCTCAATCCTTTTAACATAACTCTTTTTGCATGTGAAACCTAGAATGATAGCTATTAGTGTCACAAAGCCAAACATTTCCCCTCAATTTATTTCACCATGTTTTATTACTCAGCTGGCCCAATACACAGAGGCCGGCTGGAGCTGGGCAGCATTAAAAACTACAAGGATTTTTGGACATTGTCTTACTGGGTTACAGTTTGAAGACATTTTTCTCCTCACAGCAGCTCAAACCCTCCACGAAGGGTTTCAATCTCCTAGCGACAAACACAGGGCAGTTTGGTGACTGAATAATTTCAGTTAACGTAAAAACAAGATAAATCAACACTTTTATCACCTTCTAGCTTCGCACTCACCTCAGGCTTCTTGACCCGGCCCTCCTGGAAGGAGCATGTGCGAGGGTCGTGGGTACAGTCATGCCTGTATTTACACCAGTGGCACTGGTAAGGACTGCTCACACATGACAGACATCTGCATGCAGAGAAGACAAAAGGGAAGAGTGTTGTGTATTCATATTAAACAGTGGCAAACACACTTGAGAACAGTAGCTCAATATGCCTGCTTACTTATGTATACGATACAATTTCCAGCAGTTTAAGAATCAATGTCAGTTCTTTCGTCAATATGGAGGGATTAGATTTCTGACAGGCTGTCTGCTAGAGAGAAGTGCTCTGGAGAGCTATAAGTAGATATAGACTTACGACTTGTGCACGCTGCAGTTGTAGAAAACAAAACTGGTATTTGCAAATGCCAGGCCTGTCTCCTTGGACTTCAGATAGAGCTGCACGATCTGGTGGTCACCTAGAGAAAATGGATTACCGTTAAACTTAATAGCTTGATTTGCAGAGGTAGACAGAGTGTTTTCACTCAGGTATAAAAAAAAAAAGACGAAGAGAAAGAATGATGATAGAAGCAATAAATGCTTTGGTTCCAGGAGTCATATATTGAACCCATTGTTGACAGCCTAATTCAACTTTTTAAATAAATTGGAGAAACAAAACAGTATTGTGATGGTAATAGTTGCATGTCACAGCTACTTTTCCAGCACAAGCAATGGGAAGACACTTTTAAGGAACCCCTGCCTGTATGATAATCATTTTATTCTCCTGTTCACACATCCTTTTTTTCAGTGTCTAGTCACATTAGGTTTTCCCATGAAGAAGAGATGACTACTTTGAGCCACAGGTGCTCAGCCTGTTGCCGTGGTAAAGGCAGTATCTTAAGAGAGAGGGAGAGTAGAAAGGTTTTGTTGGGTTAAGACTCCCTATACCTGCCGCCTTACAAGAGACTATAAAAGTTGGTGCACATGCATTTCCCTTGGGATGGAAAATATTCCCCCGGAAAAGTCTTTGAGAGTGTCTTTGACAAGGTAAAAGGGGGGAGAAGATGAAACGGAAGCCGTGCGTGTGTGTTTAAGTGTGAGTGCGTGTGTGTGAGAGCTTGCGCCTCATCTGTATTTGGTGTGTCCTTTTGTCTGGCCCTAATGAAGGAGTTCATGTTTAATTCAACAGCACATCCACACATCTAACTGCTCTGTCTCTTCACTACCTCTGTACCTCTCTCCCTCTCATCCCCACTCTATCTCTACACACAGGTCTCTTTCGCTTCCTTCCACACTGCGACTCCTTCTTCTCCCCTGTGTCTCTCTCCATCTCTCTAACAAAGAAGGAATCATTCATCAATCACAGTAAAGCACCGCTGACAACGGATCTGTCCTAATTAGGCCACCTAAATGTTACCTTGAAGCCTGCTAACACTATCTATCCCTCCCTCTCTCTTCTCTCCATCCGTCTCTCTCCTTTCTTTTCTCTTTCAACCCAGCTTAGACTAATGAGTGCTGGCAAAAAATGGAAGATGGGAGGTTCAAATATAGGCAAAATGTGGAATATTTTCCTCCTTTTGAAACCAGAAACGTATATAACCGCGTGTTTGCGGATGTGGCAGAAGCAAAAAGATTGGCATAAAAGCTGTTTGCTTTATTTGTGTGTCTCTCCGAGTACACATTTATACATCTATGTTGGCTTGACTGCAGCATCACTAGCTTTACATGCGGTTGACATGGCAAACATTAAACAGATTTTTTTAATTCCCCTATGCACCCTCAGGCTCTCTGTCAGCCTTACATGTCAACATGTGTGCTGTCTATGTGAGGTGACTTGGATGGCAGTGCATGTGTGTGTGTGTGCAGCTTCTGTGCATGTTAGTGCTCTGAACAAATGCAGGAAATTTGAATATTGCATGTGTACAGATCAGACCAAAAAGGTCTTACCAGCACTCATCATTTCAGGATGATCTGTACAAACTCCATGCGTTACTCTAGGCATTTTAGGCCAGACTTAACTTGTGGTTTTGGCCCCAATAGATCACATTTTTGCATGTAGTACAAGTGTGAATACACGTGTTGGTGAGCATTGTATGTAAATTTTGAGCATTATTGATGGATCACCATCTTTCTTTCTGTTCGATCTATTTTCTCTTTTCATTCATTATTCATTTTGTCCTTTTGTGGAGGTATGAAAGGAGATCTTCATTATCTCAACATAAGGGCACACTGAGGGTTGGTGATGAAGGATTGCCTGCCTGGGGACAGACCTTCCCACATGGAGGCTTTGTTCAATTAAACCAGGCTTAGTGGACCACAGAAGAAGGAGGTGGAAGAGCGGTGGAATTAGAAAGAGAAAAACATTTTTTCCCCTTCTTTGCTTGTGGATTGAACATTGTCAGAAATGTCTGAGCTGTTTGCCTTTTGAAAGGAATGGAAACAGTGACACTGTCTGCGGGGATTGGGTTATCTCCAGGCGCCAAATTACCAGAAATACAGTACTAAAAACACTTTGTGTGCAGCTTGATATTCGCCTTTTTGCACTGAGGTTAACTGGGGTCCCATTACTCCCTCTGGAGCATATACACTTTGAGAGAGGGTGGTAAATAGATCCCACAGCAGCCTAATAACTAATGTTCATTCAATTACTAAACATGTCCTAGGGCAGTGCTCCAAGGCCCGCTGAGTTACTGATGGCAACGGGAAAACAAAATTCATAGAACACTCTTAGCCCTAGGTAGAGCATGCTTCTGACTGAAGGGAAATCATCCAGATCAATGTGCTCTGACAGACAGGCATGTTTGATTCAATAGGTGCTCTAATGTTAATAACAAGCTGATGCTGGCAATCGCTTTCTACCTCTGGAAGGTCAGGTTTCTTTGGCCCGGTTTGTCTGTCTGTCAGCTCACCTTGCATAGGATCTACATTTTGCAATGTGAGCTGGGTCTGATTTTCACAAAACTTGGTCAAACTCATTAAATTTTGGAGTGAATCTGAACTACGGGGGAAGTATATTTTTCACTTTGGTTAGCAATGCGAGAAGGGGCATTCATGTGGGGTAAGAATAATTGGAAAAATGAGTTCCCGACACTCTCAGACTGCCTTCTAGATACATATGTTTTTTCCTCGATATTACAAATAATGTCATTTTGTCAGGCTCCAAACTATTTCAGTTGCTGATGTCATGTACACACAGTTCCATGATAGCAATGAAACATTAAATTAAATGCCAGCAGGGTTACATCAATGGCTGGCTGGTATGGAATAGTACATTTTTTGATCTCAGTTTGTTGCTTTATGGGGGAAAAAAGTTGCAATAGCCCACCTTTACCTTTGTCAACGATAATGCGAGGCATCTCTTTCTCAGCAGGTGAGGAGCATTTGATGTGGTTTCCCTCCACCAAGCCATTCATCTCAGCCAGGTCCTCAAAGGAGCAGTTGACACCCGCAGAAAGTTCCGGCACATTATGGGCCTCCAACACCAACTGTAGAGAGGGAAAACATGTCAGTATTCTGTGCAATATACTTATAAATATACACACATACATACTCATGAAAGGGATTAGTCAAACCGAACAAAGGTGGGGAGGATTCAGTTCAATTTTTTCAGATTCATAATTTTGATGAATGTCATGTCAGAGTGCACTTCATAATTGTATCGAGGGTCAGAGATAAACAAATTAGATTTGAGCTCCAACTGTGACTACAGTGCTCAGATTCCCACATCTGTGAGGACTTCAGATCAGATTTGGAGCCAAAAATGTTCTTCAGACATTACTGTAACCCAATATTGCTGAGGAGAAGCACAGCTGCAAGTTCTGTGCAGAGTAATGATCCATCTGCAGGGTGGCCAACGGCCAGAGGAGCCACTGGGGGACTCTTGAATTAGAAGTTAATATATGAACCGGCAGATGCATCCTGCCCGGACATCCAAATAACAACAAAACACTGATGCAGAAAGATATAGATCAACTACAAACTGGATCGGCCATATCTGATTTCCATCTTCCTCACCACCTCCTATAATGCATTGTGGCACTGATGAGCTATATGGGTTTAACATACCATGTCTTTGGCTTATGAGAAAAAGTGTTTTCATGGGAGGAAGTGAAAAAATAATGAAAATAGAAATGTATGGTAAGTAGAGCGATGAGGAGAAAATTTAATGTAGATGGCTGAAACAAAGTGCGATATGAGAGGGGACAATGTACAAGAGGAGGACAGAAATAGCATGAAGACCGAGGTGAAATGATGGAGGAGAGGAGAAAAGTGCAGGCATACAGGCTGCTGGACAGGCAGGGGAAAGAGGACTCTCTGGGAAATAGAGAATGCAAATCTCCGCTCTTCATTTGAAAACGCTGTGTAAGCTCTCTCTGCACCTCAACAAAAACTTGCCTCAGGTGGAGCAGCAGGGAAAAAAAGAAAACACTGTCCTTGAATAAGGAGGGGGAAAAAAAGGGTCGCGGAGCCAGGTGGAGCGGGGTCAAGACCAAAATATACATATTGATGGAAAAGCGTGTCTGGAGTGGGCCTTGGTCGAGGCATTGATTTGAGGCGCAGTCCGTAGTACACTTGTGATGTGAGGCTGAAAGCTGCCTCAGCGGCAGAGAAGGGCTGACCTGCGCTGTTTTTATATTGCTGTTTAATGAAAAGACAGCTTCCCACATAAGATGGACAGTGCACAACTGGGCTTCCATCTCTTACACATCCGCTCTCTCATTTGTTGCTCACTCTACCTCTCACCTTCTTCTTCTCCTCTCGCTTTAATTTATTTTTCCTTTTAAGAAGGGAATACAGCCAGACCTTGAGTTTCCTCAATTACATTTAGAGTAGTCATGGCCAAGCCGAGCTGCAAAAATATTAAAATAACCCGCTCATGTTAACAGAAACATCCGACACAGGATTTAACGATGGGCTCTGCATGTTGCCACGGTAAAAAAAAAAAAAACTTGTGTGAGCTGCAAATTGGTGCAAATTTATTCAAAAGCAGATGGCAGAAAAAAGATGGTAGATAAAAATGATTTGACTTGAACCATCTTCTTACAGTCTTTGTTCTAAAACCAACTATAAATTAACCTAAAAATGTAATTGCTGTTACTGTACTTCTACCTTAAGCTCACTGCTCACAGTTATACAAACACCTTTAATTATAAAAAGAACAAAGATGACCAGTGTTCGAGTTCCCTGTGAAAACTAAAGTCACCTAAAGTTAGGAGTTGTGTACAGAAGTAATCATTTTAACATGAACCCTGCCCTTTTTCCAAACCTTAACGTTGTTGTTTTAAAACAACATACTGTATGTATGGATATAGAGATGATTCCCACTTAAGCCTAAAACAGAAGGGAATTTCAATAAAAAACAAAGACAGAATTAAAAGTTAAAGCAAAATAATGTCTTTTTTCTTAGAATAAGTCTGGTTTCAGCAGTAGATTGTCTCTGTTTCATTCGAGACCGCCTTGGCTTATCTTTCCAAACAAATATTTAATAACACAAAGGTCAAGGAGGAGCCCCTGTCTGTCTGGCAGAAGCCTCTGTCCTGCAATCAGTTGGATGGGAGATGTGTGGCATAGCCTTTGGGTAGAGCCTGCTCGCTGGGAAAAGGTTAAACACTCTCTAAAGGATCAGGCTCGAGCCACATCGCACACACATACACACACACACCCCATGAATATCATTAGAGTGTTGCAGAGGTGTACCAGAGAAAATCAACACCTCTCATGTGACCCTCAG
The DNA here is from genome assembly GCF_030273125.1 of Centropristis striata. Taxonomy (NCBI): domain Eukaryota; kingdom Metazoa; phylum Chordata; class Actinopteri; order Perciformes; family Serranidae; genus Centropristis; species Centropristis striata. Next base: position 4,297,923 of record NC_081538.1, on the reverse strand, counting down.
AGCAACACGGATGTTGAATAGTCATTCAGGCTTGACCTTAGAAAATCATATTTATGCACTTAGTCTCTGAGATTCAAAGCCATTTCCAAACCACCATTATATAGGAAATGGGAATTGAAATGTGACATCACTGTGGGTGGTTAAGGTCAATAGGATTTTCATAATACTCAGTGTTACAACCTTTAAAATGGGCACTGGGGTTGGAGAAAGAAAACACTAAGCCTCGAAAGATACAAAATTGCAAGATGTCAATCTTCTGAAATCTGCAGTAATATCACAAACACTGAAAGAGATAAACACACCTACAGAGGCACTTAAAACATTAGAAGTCAAATTAGAAGGGGCTTTTGATGGAGGAGAAATATGGTGCAGTGCGAGGGGATCGAGTGAGGAAACTCCCCTGGGTTTCTATTTGATTAATTTCACTCAATTTGCAACATAAGCCTAATCAGCTAAAACAACATAGTCATTAGAATCTATATATAGCAATATAACCAACATGCAGTATAATATTACAAAGGACATTGAGTCTGTATTATATCACATTTCTCTCCTCATTCTCTCACAAGCTAAGTGCCCTTGACATGGATGGCACATCTCTAAGCTGGTTGGCTTTTTATTTGTCTCCAAGGGACCAGCAGGTTGAGATTGGTAGGCATTTGTTGAAGGCCATGCAAGTCACCAATGGGATGCCTCAGGGCAGTGTGCTGGCTCCATGCACGTTTTTGATCTATATAAAGGATATTAAAGCTTGTACTAGTAATTTATTCTAATATACAGGAAGTAGTACTTGATGAGCTTGGGAGACTAAAGACCTGGCCATCAGACAACAGGCTTCTACTACACCTGGCCAAAACCAAGTCAACCAAGTCTATCTTGTTTGGTTCAAAGTTCAGGTTAAGTAATGAAACAGAACTGGATATTACGATTACAACTTTATTTCATCAAAGTTCTCTGTCAGCTACCTGGGTTGTATCCTTGATGGGAACTTTGGGGGACTATGCTCTTAGTTTTTGAGAGTAGTTATAGGATTGGATCACAGAGGTCATGTGGGAAGGTCTTAGTTTCTTCACCTCCAATGGCTCTGAAGTGAGAATAGAGTCCCTAATTATCTCAACACTTACTTTAAAAAGTTAAAAGAAGTTATAATCACAATACTCGGGGAGCTAAACTGTACGTTTAAGATTCAAAACTTTTTTTATCCATGCTGGAATTAGGGAGTGGAATAAACTGCCTCTTGCAATTAAAGAGGTGCAGAACCCACAAGATTTCAAGACAAATATGAACATGGTCATTTAAATACACTCAAACTATAATATATAAAGTTGATTATTATTTTTTGGTATTTTTATCTGTGAAGTGGATTTTTGTAGCTATTTGTCTCTTTCTTTGGACGTTGAACTATTGTTTCTATCTGGTTGTGGAGAGGTGGGACTGATGGTACATCAGGGACCATAATATAAATGTCCTGGACCTGAAAGTTGTGTAATTTGTGACAAAGTCTTGTGTGCTTGTATCTTTACAAAGTGAAACTAAACTTGTGCATAGACACAGACTCTGCTGAAAGGTGGAGTTAAAGAATGATGGAAAAACCAAACAAATGTTTGTATGTCTCCTATTCCTGCAGAGACATGTTTATTTATACTGTATATATTCCAATGTATCACAGCTTCTTGTAGGCTAATCAATACACTTAAGCAATCAAAAACAATTCAGGCCTCTAAATCAGGCAGCTGTTTTAGAATGAAACGACTCAGCGGGGAAAACTGTTGCATTTAGTTGCCAACAATCACAATAAACACAGCTGAGCTAAACTGTGTGCTGTTTAATGATTGTTGACATTTGTCGGTAGAGTATTTCACTGGACGGGACAGTAAGTTGTGAGGTCAGGATTTGAAGGATGCATGTTGGCAGGCAGTGAAATGATGTAAAGCAGGATTATAGAGTTAACACTGTCTACTAATCAGTATCTAGAGCATAATTACATTGCATTACAAAATTATGCTTGAGTGTGTGATATTGTCAATCTGCCAGACATGATTTTCTCACTAGCAACACATTCAGCTAGCCTCACTGTTTCCTGCAATATGGCTCCACTAAAACAAATGCTCGCTAAAGTGTTCCTTCCTTATTAAGCAGAAAATATATTGAATCATTTTTAATTAAAAGCTGAACACATTTAATCATCAAAAGGAAGCAGTAAGGAAACAATAAGGAAATGACAACTAGTATCTATTTCATCATCAAAAAAAAAAAAAAAAAAGATAATCTGCAACGGTAATGTAGGATGGATTAGATAAAGCATTAGGAAATTATGATATGGCAAACACTGTGCACATTGTAGTGTGAGGAGTAGTGTGTTTTCATCAACTCACCGTGACACTAAACTGGGACACTGAGATGTTGTTTGGGTGGACACTGAGACGCACACACTGCTTGATGTCTGATGCAAAGCGACGGGGCTCTGAAGAGCGCTCGCATTTCTCCTTTCTGGTGCACCTGGAGAACACACAAGAGAGGGGGGGGGGTTATTCACGGATGAAAAATGCACATACACACACATGCTGGACAGCGGTAACCTGACCAGGTCTTACTTCCTTCCCACCTGTTGGCACCTGGGGAAAAAGAGAATGTCCCGCCGCTCCCTGACAGACGGACTTAGACACATTTATCATATTTCCTCTCTGGCAGTGTACTAGCTACAGTGGCCAGTGAATGGAAACCCGGTCTCCAGGGGGGCGGGAGCAGTGGCATTTAAAACAATGGCCGCTCTATATGTGGAAGTGGAGCCAGTCCGTTGGGAAAGAGGTAGGCTTCGGCTTTGTAATGCTGTCTTAATGACTGGCATTCATGGGCAATGCCAAGTGCAGGTGGAGATGTGGATGTTGGCGGGGGGGGGGAGGGATGGATTCCTCCGCCTCTTAATACCACACCAGGTGGTCTAATCCAGTCCATTACAGTGGTTTGGGGAGTTGGGAGGACTGGACCCTTTGTGTTGTTAGAAGAATTTAAGGCCTCTTGTTCCCAACACTATCCCTTGACATGCTCCATGACAAATCCCAATAGTTTGTACAACTAAATGGGTTTGTAAGAGAGGTGGGCATGAAGACTGCAATCCATTTACACTCTTGCTGTGGAAAGTTTACAAGTTAAATATTACAGCAGAAGTGGCTGAAAAACCACTGAGCAAGCTTTAGTTTGTTTTTAAATGTATGCTCAGTGAGAAATTCTGTAAGAAGTCGACCCAAATAGTGATATAACCTCAACCTTGTACTCTTCTCCACACACACACCCACACTCTTGTTCTCACCTAATCCCCTCATAAACTTATGCAAGTTTAATCCCCTATTGATTTAGACAAAAACTTGCTGTGCAATTAACAACCTGGCAAATCCAGAGGGCCCTAAAACTCCTTTAGAGAAATAAAAGGAATGAAAAGAGGTCGTAATGAACGAATGAAAGAAAGACTTTCAAGGTGGTTGACGCCTGAGATACAGTAATACCTTATGCAGCAAGACGCTTTTCATCCTGAGTCAGAGACACTGAGGGGGAGGTGGGTTTTGACCTGACATGAGTATTGTAAAGTTAAGCGGCCTAACGTGCCGCAAAGAAGACAGACATAAGAAAAAGAAAAAGGGAATAATCTGTTTGAGAAAGGGAGAGAACAGGAGGAGGGGTAAATAGTGCAGGAGGGAGAGGGAGAGAGTGGAAAAAGAAAGCAAGAGAAGCAAGATTTAAAGGAAGGCAACTATTGTTGGCTTTCTGTGAAGCTTTCACTGCTAAGCCGGTTTGAGTAGGGGTTTAATCGCTTCGGCTTCCTTTGTGCTTCTCTATCACTCCTGTCTGTTCCTCCTTTTCTAGCACTGATTTAATAAGACCACATCATATAAGTACCTCCAGGCAAACAACCCACACAGAAACCCACAAACGCACACTTTCACCTACAAATATAAACAGTAGACACTCAGTTTACTTCCTTGCATACCCACAGGTCTGTTGTTCACACCCATGGAAGAGTAACACTGTAGAAGGATGCTAAGCAGATATTTTGTGTGTATTTTGCTTTGTATTTGTGAGTCGCATTAGTATAATGATATTTCTCTTTGTGCTTGTTCCTTGACAGTGTCACTGTATAGTGTGTTTTGGTCGAAAAACCTCAAATTTCATGCCAACGCGGCTAGCACTAATGCATTATTACCATTTACTGGCACAATCTCTGTAAATGAATCATCAGTACGACTGACTGAATCATAGTGAATAATAAATGGATGCATAAAAGTTTATGCCATTCCATTATTTCACCGCTGTCTCTCACACATAAACAGTATTTACAAACAGTAAATATGCATCTATATGCTCTTATCTCTAATATCTTTATAAACAGCTATATCATTTCATTTAGGCACTTATGTGTACATTTATGCAATATACAGTGTCAACAAAATTCCACAATGGAACAAAAATGGTAGTGTCCACAACATGTGCACTACTTTCTGCAAAAAAATCCCACAATGCAATGCATTTAATAGATGAGAAAATGACCATTGAGCGACTTTACACCTTTCTGTGATGACGCAAAATGATAAGTGAGTGTCCGAAATATCAATTTACTGCTCACACTATTGAGTGAACTATTAAGTGTCCATTATATAGGGAGAAGAGAATGAGTGAACAACGTATTGATTTTGGACACAGCTCATGCTGTGTTACAAATGGAATACTTTTTCTTTTCTCTTCTAGTACATACTGCAGCTTCCCCTACAAAGTACGCTTAGCTTGGACATACTGCTTTATCATAATATTTCACTTTGTACTTTAATCCTCACCTATGCTGCACAGAGGATTATGGGTCAGAAATTAAATAAATGCTGACATGCATACTGCAAAATGCAACTGGAAGCAGTAGGATATGCTGGTATTTTTGGCATATTACATTTGACATGCATACTGGGACATGCTAAATATTTTTCTTGTAGTGTGGGTAATGGAAGGCAACCCCAGTTTCACTTTAGCTCTCTATATGGCCCAGCTTTATTACATCATCTCTGTAAGACGCTAGCAGCTGTAAATAACAGTAGGGGGATGTAGAATGGAAGACAGATGATGCAGGGAAACTGTGCGGCAGAATGAATCATTGTAAACAAGACATGCTGTAAAGACGTGTTGATCTCACAGCAAATAAAATTTTTAGGCTACGTTTTATATGCGTGCGAGTCACTATGTCCAATGTTTATGAGGAATAATTACTTCGGTGAAAATTTGCAGCCCACAAGTTTTATCATCTGCGATACAAGCCAACAGGACATAATGAGGCGGTGTGAGTTGATGAGTGCAACAACTAGACCTGGCATATCTGAACTGGGACCTGTTAATACATTATCATTAGAGAGGCTATATCACTCTGCTCTAAAGAGTGGACAGGGGCCAATTTGTTTTGCTTGTTATGCAAATTTAAAGTCGACAGGGATATTTTTCATAAAAATCTGACAAATACCTTCACTCAACTCCAACAAAGATTCTACAACTAAAAGGAGGGGTCTCATGTTGTACTTCATTTAAGTTTTAATCTTTAAGTTTTAGCTCTATTATCTGCTAAATAATGGATTTCCTACACCTATCTATCAATTCTGAATATCAGTGATGATTATATAAACACAGACGAAGGCCTATAACCCGACATGATGTTTGCAATGCCATCTTTCAATACAGTACATTTTACTTTCCTTCGCAGACTTGAATAAATCTAAAAGGTGGTTGTGCAAGCCATTGAATTGTACTGCAAGTAGCTGGGTGCCGTCTGTTTATCTATGGAGATGTCATAGAGCCCTGCAGGGACTGTAAGTTTCATCTTCTTCTCAGAGTCACGAGGTCACAGACTTGCTGGGTAGGATGAAACGGCCAACAGGTCGAATTATTAACTTTCACATCCTAGACACGGAGCATGCAGAGAGAGTGACTCAGCTGGAAGAGGGAGGTCTTTTCTTCTCTCTGCATCTCTCTGCCTCCCTAAAGGTTAGACAACAGCACTGCTGTAAAACACGCAGGGTTTTCTCATGAGATCACTGCAATGGTGCAGTGCAGAGTGCTGTCACAGAGGTCTACACCAACAAAACACGGGGTGTTCCAGTGAAAAAGTGTCTTTTTCTGTAGAGCAATGAAAGAACATATGTGGATTAGGAGGACAGAATATTGTGTGGTGTTATGGTATTTGAAAAGCCTTCAAAGTAGACTTTCTGATTTGAATTTTTTTATTGTCTACCTGCACCCAAAATGTCCATACCAATGCAACCCCCTGCATTGTGAGCAAACATTCTCCCAATCATTGACATCACTTTCATATTATTCCATTCCTGACATCAGTGGCGATTATAGGCCCATGTGCAATTTTAGGGGTACTAAATATACCAGCCACTGGGATTGGATGGTGAAAAATACCATTCTGGAAACTACAGAGAATTGCAGCCTAACTTCTGAGCGATATTTAGCTCCCTTCTCAACAAGCTAGTATGACTCAGTTGGTACAAATTGATGCCTTGGGTCGTCTAGTGTCCGAACAACACCATACCATTTTCACTCTAGCTTTTAAACAGAGCCTGTTACAGCATCTTAAATATATATCACCCAAGATCTAGTTGGGAAGGCCAGAGCAGGGTCCAGGCTTAATATTACAGAGACACTGTTCAACACTTCCAGCTCCTTAGAACCGCCATTAGCTGACATACTCCCAAGTTTATGTTCTTTCTGCTGTTTTCACCAGAAGAAAACTCTACTGAGATGTGACTGGTTGACACCAGCTAACAGATATGCCTTTTACTTTAAGATGTGGTCTTGCATCCCGACTGAATCTCTCATCATGTGTAAGACATGTACACATATTGATTTGGTTAATCCAAATGTCCACACCACAACGAGGGAATTTATGTAGCTGCTCTGGTTGATTTGGGACTTGGGTGGAAGGATATTGAAGATAATGCCGTACATGGTTTAGCTGATGTTAGAGCTGGGTATTATCAGAGCAAAGCACTGGATAATTGTTTTCAATTACTATCCAGACAGACCTTGAAAGAAAAAAAAGATTGCATCGTTTGTAACAATATGAAACAATCCCCGCCCTTTGTAAACATCAAAGAATAGACCATTTAGAGAACCCCAAGAAATCAAAGTGATTTAGATTTCAAATAACAGTTATAAAAAGGCTGACTGGGGCTATCTTTTATTGTGGAGAATTAGATGTCCAACGTCTATTCATTTGGTTAGTAAACACTGCTGTTGTGCAGAGCTGTTTGACTGACTGGCAATGACACGTTATGAGAGAGCGAGCTGAAAGGATTAGATTGGCCCTGAATGGAAACTAATCTGCACTCTTGTTTCTCCCAGCCTTTGATAAGGTGACACAATTAGAGTGAGACTGAGGAGAGGGCAGAGGAAGATTTTTAGCCTCTGCAATTGTTGCTGATGAGGCTGTCACGGCCATTCAGAACTAGATGGTCTTATGGATAATATATTTCATCGTGCAACATTTATCATTAAGCCCTTTTGATGATTTAATTGACTAGAGTGTAAGATGATCATGTTATTGTGTACACACACCAAAAGATCAATCAACATTATGTGAGGAATTCAAAAAGGTTGAATTCGCTGCTGTAAGATGAATGTGATTATTTTCAAAAATCTAACCTTTAACTTTAGAAAAGAAAATCCCTGACAACTACTCATTCTTCTTTTCATAGTTTGGGTTTGATATGTGCAAATGACTGAAAGCTACATAAAAAGCGCATAAGGAACAAAGAGAACAGCAGAAGTTTGTTCAACTTACTGAGAAAAAAAGAATAACTTCAAATTTTCAAAGGAAAAACTTTACAAAGTTCCTTCTTCAAATCAACAAAATGTCATAGCAACGAAAAAATAAACACAATGGCTAAAGCCTGTATCAAACATGCAGCATTGTTTGTTATTTTGAGGGCATGAGGATGAAGTATAATTCCAGGCTTGATCCCTTGCGGTTGAAACTTGTCCAGTATCAGTGGGGAGCAGGTTGCAGGGCTCAGGGGAGCGTAGAGAGACAGAGAGAATATACTTAGGAGAGGGTGCAGATGTATCTGGCCATGTGAGACTTCAGGTGTAATGCATATCTAATGTGAGGCATGGAGAAGGTCAAGCAGGTGGGGAAATGAAAGCTATTAAATTCTCACACAGCCGGGTTAAGCCATCCTCAGCTCTATCAAATGCTCATGTCACTGGAGGAAACCAATCCGTTAACATACATACATGTACACACACACACACACACACACACACACACACCAACCCTAACCCTAATATAAACCTAATTGTAACCATTAACAAGCCTCACTTCAGAAAAATGTCCTCACTCTGTTGGTTAAATACGTGTTGCGGTCCTCACTATGTTGGAAGTACAAGAACACACACACACACACACACACACACACACACACACACACACACACACAGTATGCACAAGCACATAAGTGGCCAACAAGAATATGTGTGTATATACACTAAAATCTTATATATGCATGCATACTCCTGCACACAAACAATAAAATAAAACCTCCCCTGGAGCAAAATTACAAGACTTTTCAAGTATTTGTTGTATACTACACACCTGGGTTTCTGCCTTTGCAGTGCTGTTTGTGGTAAATCAATGCACAACAAATAGGCACTCTGTAGTCCAACTGAAACTCAATTACCATACTACCCATGCATCACCAGACACTATATGGAATCCTATACATACTAATGGCCTGAAGCTGTATGTTACTCTGGAGTTGTGTCACACAGATTCAGAGGACTCGCTAACATCTACATTCAGCCTGGCTACATCTCTCACTCCTAGAGCACATGTGACCACAGCCACACATGAACATAGCTGAACACACACACACACACACACACACACACACACACACACACACACACACACACACACACACACACACAAGCACAACAGTCAGTCTGCCTCCTTGTGCTATCATTAAGAGTGGTGGTCCACAGAGCAGAAATCCGCATGGAGAGGCCGGTGGGAGAGTCATTACCTGGCCCAGTGGCCATGACCCTGTTACTCGCATTTGTGGACACACACATACACAAATGAATACACACACACACACACACACACACACACAAATTCTACGTCTCTCATAAGCCCATACCTAAAGACATAGAAATTGCAGAGTGGCTGCCCCCAAGTAGAAATCTCTGAGCCATCCCCTTTACGTACTACTGATGCAAGAACACCGGCTGAGCGGAAAATTACACAGTAACACCGCTGCTGAGAGTTTGCAGGTACAAAGCCATATGGGATAAAACGATCTTTTAAAAAAATATATAGAAAAAACCAGAGTGAAGCAGGTTGAGAACCTGATTTGGTCAATCAATGTTCCATTAACATTTGAATAAAATGGAGCTATAAGCACGTATTATTTCCAACAACCTCTATAAATCCTATATTTCTGTCTCACACACACAAACACGCTGGGATAGATGGAGATCAGCAGCATCAATCTGGCCCTGCGGGCAAACACGGAACAGCTGTTTCTCTCTGCCATGAATTTTCGGTGGCTCACACTCCACCACGCAATTTTAGCAGCTGTCAAAAGCCGTCCCACCAACTTCCTTCATCTCTCTTTCTCCGTCGCACACACACAAACACACCAACAAAAACACCAACAAACAATCCCCTGGCAGAGCTATCTAATGGTGAGGTGGGGTGGCAGGCTTATTAAGCTGTTTATCTAGCATATGTGATGCCGCTGCCCCTGAAGATGCCATTAGGCCAGGTTCTCTATATTAAACAACTTTTTTTTGTCTGGCTCAGAGGTACGTTGGTGTGTGTGTGTGTGTTTGTGTGTGTGTGTGTGTGAGAGAGAGAGAGAGAGAGAGAGAGAGAGAGAGAGAGACAGAAATAGAGAGAAAGAGGGGGTCAGGAACGTTAATAAAGAGCGTGATTTCTTTGCTTAAATTTGCTTATTGAATAATTTTCTTTTATTGAATTGTTTTGTTTTTAAAAAACACACACAGATTAGACACTTATTGACACAAAAGAAGGCAGAAGGGGTACTGTCATTACAGAAATTAAATGTTTAATCATCCAGCTAAGTACATTATTGCTTATTATTTGTACATCTTAATTACAAATAAGCACTTACTTACTTTGAAATAAGTGGGCGTTTAAATTCGCTCATTCTTGCATTTAAAAATGACAAAATTGAACTAATGTGATAATTTAGATGGCATAAAACAAACAAAAAGCTAATATTGGAGCGTTTCCAAACAGCTCATATATCACTGCCCCATTTATTATTACATCAAAGCACAATCTGCCCTCATTCATAAAATAAAAGCCCACAACCTCAGAGAGGGGAAAACAAGAGCTTATCGCTGCATCGCATCTGCTGTATTTCTCCAGATATTTGTGAATTGAAACCCCCTGCTTGATGATGTTTTTATAACTGTCCCTGGGGGAGACAGTGCAGGGCACCGGAGGGCTGCTTTTGAAAGGAGTCTCAAGAGTGCACTTGGCTTTTATCTTCCACATATTGTGTTATGATCTTGAATGTGTGGAGCTGTAGAAGGCAGCATATGATACTATTGATCCAGGCAGTCGATATGCAGCCTGTGGAGTTAAGGTGTGTTTATTCACAGCCGCGAGGCAGTTTGTAAATCTGAATGAAAAGACTAATTTAAACAATTCTTATCATTGTCTATGGTAGAGCACAGGGCACTTAGAAGTCTCTAAATTCTGAATTACTATATACAAGGCCTGTTTGTTTTATTGTTTGTTCTACTTCATTCATTGCAGTTTTCTAGCATACAAATAAATATATAAAATACACGAAACTGCTTACAGCAAGGCCTTTTATGATTATATATTATTTTCAAAAAAAGACATCTCTATACTCCATAACTCGGCAACTCACACCAAAACAATCTAGTAAAAAATAGTAGTAAAAAATGTATCTTTGATTTTGGTCAAAGATGAATTTTTGTTCTGTCCCTTTAAATGGTAAATGGACTGCACTTGTATAACTCTTTTCTAGTCTTAGCGACCACTATAAGCACTTTAACACTATAGACAGCGCTCATTCACCAATTCACACACACACTCATTCTGATGGCTGACGGTAACCTACATGGTGCTACCTGTCACCATCAGGAATTCAGTGTCTTGCCCCAAGACATGTAGGCTGCCGTGGTCAGGGATCGAACCACGAACTTCCCGTTCGATTCTACGGACTGAGCCGCAGCCACCACATGGATGACACATGAATCTCAATCTCAACCATGAATAGAGCTTAACGTGTCCAGCTTGTGAGTAGAATTATAATAATGCATACATAATGACATTATATTGTCGTGGTGCGCGCGAGTAATCTCTGTGACAATGCAATCTGATATTAATATTGAACAATCAGTGGGGATTACTGAAGGATTATATAACATGGTTATTATATGCTGCCATTGCCATGGTACCAGTTATGTGATGGGACATGTGAGGTGACCTGCATGAGTACCCTCTCCCAGAGGTGCTCTCAATCATAGTCAAGATGAAACGTATGTGTGCACGCGTGTGTGTGTGTGTGTGTGTGTGTGTGTGTGTGTTTTCTCTCATATCCTCAACCAGAGTACCTGCTCCTAGAGTTTAATTTATGCTCTTCACTGGAAGATTTCTCACCCCCCACTCTCTCTTTTTCTGGGAATTTATGTAACCTCTCTCCCTCTGTTGTCCCACTCAACCTCTCAAAGCCTGGAATACATCGCCGTATATCCTCACTTCCTTTGACTGCCAAGGTATTTCTCATTCATCCTCTCTGTCTCATGTCACTCCCTGTGTCAGTTCATGCTCTGCCGGACAAAAGCAAGACACCTTCCCCACTGTGAGTGTGCGTGTGCATGTCCATTTTCCAGTGTCTGTGTTTCCCTGTGTGCCAGGGTGACACTAGGTGACAGTGAGCAATGGTCCAGACTTAGAAGTGGGCGTGCAGCTGTTGTGTATGTGCTTGAGCATGTGTGTTGGGGGCTAGGTAAATTGGTTTGTGTGTATGTGTGTGTGTCTTCACACCATGATGGTGACAGTTGAGAGGGAACTGGGAGGTGCAGCACTCCGTTCCGTCCTGATGCCCCTGTCACTTCTTGGCCTTGTTCCCTTCCCTCAACTTCCCTTAGCATCCAGCACGAGGTGGAGGGTGGGGGTGAGAGGGGGTGAAACCAGTCACCCATACTCAAGGGAGAGCCACCCTCCCCTGGGCACAGACATCAGAGCAAGTGCCATGGATGCAAGGATGTTAAGATCAAAGAAACAACTTGGAATAAATTTAACTTTGGGAGTTTGGGAGTCATTTTCGGCACTGTTTAATAAAAAAAAGGCCAGTTCCTTTACCTGGGAAGAAGTGTACTGTCATAGTTAGAACTAATTGTAACTTTATAGTCTTAAACTGTGATACAAGGACTCTCAAATCTCATATTTTAGGTTGGTGATCATTTGAAGGTAATTTTGCTCTGCCAAAAACGGCAATTGGAACTGGTTTTTGATTTGATGTACGGCCATAACAGAGGATCTTCTAAATGGTAAAAAGCATCTCAGAAAAGACTAAAAGTGCAAAACTTTCAGAGTTGAAACATATGTGAAGCTAAAAATCTGCTACTTGCCAGATGCTTCCCTTTATTTAGGACTCTGTTAGTGAAAAGTGAAAGGGTATATTTTTTTTGTTATAAAAAACAACAAAATTAAAATATTTCCTCAATCCTATAATGGTGTTTCATTTACCAGAAAGCTTCTGTTTTTCACCACCTCCTGTTCATCTTTTCCTCTTATTATCCACTCTTTGCTTTTTCCTTAATCTTGCATCTTGATTTCGTCATGAGAGGAAGTCCACCGATTCAATTACTTTTCCACAAGGCAATTTTTTATCACAGGTTTTTTTTATCACTATTAAATTAAATGTGGCACAGTGCTGCAGTGGTAAGCGATGTTGCCTCGCAGCAGTTTGGTTCTCGATTTGAACCTGCTGGCTGTGTTGGACCATTCTGTGTGGAGTTTGCATGTTCTCCCCCTGTCAGTGCGGGTTTTCTCATATACAGAAGATATTTTATATTGTGTTGATGACATATAACCATATGACTTATATATGTGTGTCTGATATTATACCCTGTCTCTCGTCCAATGCAGGAATTGGCTTCAGCCCCCTTGGCGACCCTGAGTAGGATCAGGGCTTACAGGTAATGGATAGATGGATGGAAATAAATTTGCATTTAGATATTATTTTAGATATTTGTAGCTTCTCTCATTGCCGGCCCTTTAAGCAATAAACTCATTATAATCATATGTGGTAGATGACATTTCCATTCCACTTTCTAGCTTGGCATCCGATATGAGCTCACAGCCAAGTTTGAACTTAAAAGTGTCCGGCCTGATGTTAGATCTCACTCTAAAATTAGAGGAAAAACTTTCTTTTGGTGTAAACAATCTCGTTCTCTGCCAACAATATGATTCAAAGTACTCACGGCTATCTCCAAGGGGAGCCGAGCGGTCGCCACAACCAAACACGAGTCCTTGGTAGCATGCTAATTGTGGCCCTGCAGTTTAATTAGCATTAGTGTGGCATACCACAGTAATGAGCACACTGAGGTAACGGATGACTGTGAACACAGCGACAGGTAGCAGCGGTGCAGAATTAATATGAGAGAGAGAAAGGGGGCAGAGCGAGGAAGAAAAAACATTCAATGGATCTGCCAATTAGCTTTTCCCTCCGAAAAGGTTATTCGTTTGACAGCACCAAAGATGTCTTGGGAAAACAAAGGATTTAGAAGACAAGAAGCTTTGCAGCATGACTTGCAAGTTTTAACAGCCATTGCGTGTGTTTACTTATGACTTCTTGAACTTTTTTTTGCATCATCCTAATAAGCTTGTACGTGTGTTTGACAACCATTTATTAAGATGTGATTATGTGAGTCCGGAATACAACTTCATAACAGCAGCTGGACTGATCTTCTCATTGATTATGATCTGCCACAGCACAGGCCTTATACTCCAAAGGATAACTTCAGATTCAGGCATGTAATATGTGACTGTAGGCTATCATCGATATTCAGACTCACAACATGTTTCAGTAGGCAGTAGTTGTCTGGGTTGGTCAGGGCTCATCTGTATATCGCACCTTACCTCTTGGAGATTTCTACTCATTATATAATCCGACCTCCTCTAATGAACTAGGAGAAGGCATTGCTTGTGGCCAGTGGCACGGATGGCTTTACAGGCCCCATGCCACTCCAGGAAGGATCGATGTTTACGAGTGTTTGGAGGTTGAAAGGAAAGGAGAAGGAGAGTGATTCGGTTTTATGTGCATCTGAATGTACCACATACTAACATCTGACACATACAGATCACAATTGCGCACATGCATGCACAAAAACATATATATAACAAAGTAAAAATGCATCAAAATGCACTTTGACACTGATGATATACAGTACAGGCCAAAAGTTTGGACACATCCATCTCATTCAATGCATTTTTCTTTATTTTCATGACTATTTACATTGTAGATTCTCACTGAAGGCATCAAAACTATGAATGAACACATATGGAATTATGTACTTAACAAAAAAAGTGTGAAATAACTGAAAACATGTCTTGTATTTTAGATTCCTCAAAGTAACCACCCTTTGCTTACTAGAATATAAGACATGTTTTCAGTTATTTCACACTTTTTTGTTAAGTACATAATTCCACATGTGTTCATTAATAATTTTGATGAATTTACAATGTCAATAGTCATGAAAATAAAGGAAAAACATTGAATGAGAAGGTGTGTCCAAACTTTTGGCCTGTACTGTATAAATAAATAGACCCACACTGTGAGTGGATTCAGTGAAACACAGACACACATAAATATGTGCGGACACACAAGAATGTAGTGTGTGATTAGCCTGCTGGAGATGGAGTGTGATTTGAATGATAGTGAAGAGAGGAAGAGGTTAGGAGCGAAAGAAGAAAGAAAAAGTGAGAAAGAGAAAATGATTTCAGCACTCTGAGATTATTACCCCTATCTCAGCCAAAAGCAAAGATTGAGATATGTCAAACCAATTATTAATGTGAAGATACTCCAACATTAGCACCACTTGTTCCAAATTGACACCGATATCACAGAGTAATGTGAGATATTCTCAACATCCATGCCAAATATGATGACATTCCTTTTGACAATGCTACTTCTCCAAATATGGTTTCCAATCTGTCTCGCTGTCACGCATGACAGGCACGTTGACAGCCTAGTTAACCACTTGCAAAACTGACAGCTGACAGAATGGCATTAGGGGAGGTAACATATCCATAACGTAGCTGTAACATATCTGGCATATTGGCTCATTGCAGAAATGCCTCTTCCTTACTTAGATGAGTTGGATTGTGGATGGAAACCACAAAGAAAAAAAGTTATATGCCAACAAACAAAAACAGTAAGACAGAAAACCGTGGAGTTTTGCTGAATGGAGCACATAATAGCCAAGTTTTGTGAAGCATAAGCTGTTTTCCTCATATTAACTTTCTCATATGAAGAAATCACATGTAGCACACAACAGGGGATCGTCTGTGACATGTTCTCAAATGCTGGAAATGTACTTTGGTAGAGCACACAGGAGGCAGGATATGATTGAAAAAGTACAATTTGGAAATTGCAGTGTTTTGTAAATGTAGCCAGCTAGGAAACTAACTCTCTTGCTGTCCTTGAATTTGTCTTTTGGCCCTCTCATTGTCTCTCCTGTTAGACATTTTCATTAGCATTTTTGTGTAAATGATCCTTCTTCTTCAGCCTCTGATGTTTGTATTCTTCTGGTTTGGCTCGAGTTGCAAGACAGAAAACTCATCAAAACGCCCACTCATTCACTCACTGTAAATTCTCCAGGCAATGACCTGCTCTTTTCACACTTGGGCTTAACCGGACATTGCCTGTACGAAAAAGCTGGCAGGATAAAGTCAGTTTAATATCTGATCCAACTGATTCAAGCATTTGATCTCTCACATGCAGCTCCTCTAGGTTGCAGTGCATGTGTAAAACTGGCTATAGAAAACTGACTTTAAAGTGGCTTTAGCATAATGCACGACGACTGATTTATTAATACTAGCCTTACTTGGTCTTTTCATTTATCCCACAACTACAATGTTATAATGAAATATGCTAACTATAATTATTTTAGCTATATATTGTGTTTAAATACTTGGGTGTAAAATAAATAATGCATATGCAGAACATGAGCCTGTATGTATTTATGCTTGCAACTGTACATAGGCCCACAGTTTGCTCTTTACAAAGTCTTTTACAGCTATTCCCCTGTGGTAGACAGAGACATCCAAAGTCAGTGGTAAAGGAGCTGAAAGAAGGGGAATGATAAAAAAAAGGGGGGGGGGAGGGAAGGGCGGCTGATATGAGTGAAAACTTTCCTTTCACCTGCCAAGCTAGACAGGCATTAGCATAAGTCGTGCATCTCAGCAGAAGAGAGTGTGAGTTTGATAAGCGAAGACAGTCGGGTTGACAGGTGAGGCTTCAGGTTTAGGGCTAACTGCAGGGGGGAATCTGACGCAAAATTTCCCCAGTGGGCTTGAAAAAAAATATATCGGGGGTATATAGGGTTTTATAGAGTTTATAGGATGAAGAAGAGCATGTGTCTATAAATGGGGACATTTGCCTTTGTAGATGAGGGGTCAGTGTTTGTCAAGGACAATGACTGCTATCACATGCACACACACACATGCACGCACAGTCGCACACACGCACACATGCACAGGTGCACTATCCACTCCTGTTGATTTCTTCCCCTGTACTATTGATTGCCTTTCTCCTCTTCCCCTGGTGTTCTCTCTAACAGCTCCTCTCACCGATCTATAGAGTAAATAAAGGCAATGCTGATAGGGAAAGGGAAAGAGAGAGAGAGAGAGAGAGCATGTGTGTGTGTGTGAGAGAGAGAGAAAGTGAGAGAAAGAGAGTGCTTGCAATTCTGTTTGCTCTCAGACCAGTGGGGTGATTTCAAGGTTGATTGGGAACAACAAACTATCTGGAAGAACACTTTGAAGATGAACTGCATGCTATCCTTCCACTCAACAGCCCTCCTTCCAGCACAAAGTAAGTGTGAGAGAGAGTGTGTGAATTATAAGAGTTCCTTGTGTTTTAGCGCTTTCTTTTTTTGCTATATGTTATTAAAGATGCATTGTTTAAGCCTTTGGTGTACTAGGCAGGGTGCCCGTTTTCACATTTTTATTCTTTGTGGAAACATGTTTAACCTTGGCCAAGCCAGGGAAAGCCTTTGCATTGCACTGAATTTGAACAAAACTATACTCCATTATAATTCACAACACATATCTGTTGTCGCTTTTCTCCACAGCACTGCAGACTGACCCTGTGGGCTTTCAGCATCAAAATGCTGTCATTCACTTATGGATGCTCATTCATTGGTTTTCCCTTTGGCTGCACTCTGTGATGGCAGGTTCATCAATTCAAGCTATGACTAAGACAGAGCCTTCGCCAATCACACAACCGGAGGCATGCATGAGAGAATCTGGAGCTGCTTGTTTATCAAGCATTACTGTGGTAAAAGTGCAAATGCACTCAGTGTACAAGTCGATGGAGGAATCTTGGAAGCGGTACAAGTTCTTGTCGTTTTGCTGTTATTCTATAACTCCCACTTTAAGAGGCTCTGATGTCCATAAAATAAGGGTACACGATTTTGAGTAAACTACTATTCCTCTCCTTTGATATCCACCCTCTTATCAATACTATTTTCAGGTGTCTTTCATTCTGAGCCACTTTTATAGTAACACAAATAAAAAATGTTATTCTGCCAAGATACTCAAGTGTATGTGAGGATAAACTAGAGGACAAACAATGAACATTGTCGTCCTCTCAATATAAAATAGTTCGGCTTAGGATGAATAACTTGCATTAAAGCCACGATGCCTCTAGAGAAGGACTTTGGGTCACATATGTGTGTGTATGCCTGTTTGTGTGTGTCGGACCTCCAAGGACAAACTTAATGCATTGTTGATTCACAGTCACACCTTACAAGATTATACTTCCTTTTAAAAACTTTCTTTATCCTTCAGCACATTGAAATTGAATGCTGCAAACCTTTTAAAAGCATTATGTCCAGCACAATGCGTGCTTGACACATAAAGTTTGTTGCTTCCAGAGACTAAAAATATGGTTAAAGTGGAGGTGATAAACTTTAAAATTCTGACGTATTCTGAAAAATAAGAACTTGTGTTCTGAATGCATTTCCTTTTATATTTTCACTGAAATTGCCCATGTTTCTGCATGGACCTTTATAGTTGATTTTTGCAGGACCATCTGAAATTTTCTCTATCAGGCTGTGAGTCAGGCCTTTTAATGGCCTTGCACTACTACTGACTTCACGAGTGTCATCAAATAAAGGTGGCATGGGGATGGGATGGAGAGATATAGTATATAGACACTATCTGGGCCATTTACTTGCTTTGGGACCAACAAAGCATAAATTCTGAAGCCCTGTTATCTCAGAGTGTGTTTTTATTGGTCTCAAGACAGCTAATTATCTTATAACCATCCTCAAGAGAGCAAGCAAAACTGACCTGTAGGGAAAGGGGACATGTTTATGGCGTGTTTGTCGTATGTATCTGCACATTTGCATATAGGGGACTTGCACAACCAGTTCACATCCAGTATAGCATTCATTAAAAAGCCTGCACACTGAATTTTATCGATATTAAATCAAATTTGTGGAAGAGTTGAAGAAAATAGGGAGGAGAAAAGGTACTGAAAATTCTAATATTTTGCTCTGAAGAGGGAAATGCAAAAATCACCCCCCACTGTTTTAAAAAAAGTCAATGAAAAAAAGACAATGTTTGCATTATTAAAACCTGTATAACACTTTTTTAGCCAATTGCGAAAAAGAGTGGTTATGGTAAGTCTTATCTATTGTAAATTCCAGGTCAAATTTTAGATTTTAAACATAATAAAATGGGATATTATCTAAAAGTTTTGATAATAATTAATAATATAATAGTAATAGTAGGCTACGTAATAAAACATAATGTGATAATTTGCAAATCATCTTTTCCCAACATATATTTTATGTTCAAACTGGTAAACTCTTGTTTTTACAAATATACACTTTGAAATTGATGCATTCTGTTTTGCGTCCAAACTCTTTTGGACTCAGGATTGTAAGAGGGCACAGAGCAGGTGAACAGGAGCATTTATAGCAGGAGCATTGAATCCTGCCTGCCCTGTGGTAGAGGTGCCGCTCAGGGGGGCTTCAGTTACACCAAGACCACGTTAAGAATTCAAAAGCTGGGGGACGGGGAGCGATGAGGAGGAGGGACTTGGGGAAAGGTACACCTGTGGTCGATCAATCTCACTGGGTTGTGAATTTGATGTGGGTTTGTGTGTCTGTGTGCTTGATGGGTGAAAAAGAGGCGAAAGTGTGCGTATATAGTGCACGCAGACACACAAAACACACCTGTAATCTCCCTTTCTGCCCTTGTGATGGTCAAACACCTAGACACCCGAGATCGACTAAAGTGGCATTTTGGTTATTTTCTCTCTCTCTCTCTCCGGGCGCTATTCTCGTTTTGGCGACTTGACACTAATTCCCCAGAAAGAAAGGTGTGTGTGTCTGTGTGTGTGTGTGTGTGTGTGTGTGCCCGTGCCATTGTGCGTATGTGAGTGAAGAGAGGGGGTGAGCTGAGGTGAGCCGATTCTATCAGGCTAAATGTGACAGGCCAATCTGTGGCCACCCATTTGCTCTGACTGGGAGGATGTCCAGGGTGTTAATGGGCCTGTTCACACACATACACACACAGAAACAAACATGCACTTTCATGTGGACCAAATTCACAAACAGTCGCACATACTTATAATTTGATTTAAATTGCAAGCACATTCCAAAAAGCTAATCACTGATAGCCGTTAATTTATTGTTTGCATTGATTCTGCTACTTTGCCTGTAGACGCATTTTTATATTAAATGATCAGCTAGAATACGCCATATGGTTGATTCATATAATACTTGTATGATAAATAAGTATGGAGTGTTTATAGATGAAGTTTGGAGTTTGGGATAAACATGAAATCTGGACTGATGCATTACCCATTTGTGCATGTGTGACTTTGCCTCTAACCTCTGGTTGGTGACCCATAACCCATCAGAGTGTGTCCTCTGTCTGCTAATGCACTTTCCACCCTGGAGACCTCGAACACATTCATCCTCCATTTCTCCTTCCTTCACTCTGCTGCACACAAACTTACTTTTTTTTCTCTCTCACTAAGTCCCTTTTCAGATCCGTCAATTTATCACATTTTATCTTTTCACAGCTCTTCTCTCTTTTAAGGTTTGCATCCAGGATAACCATCCTGATATCTTCTTCTTTTTATTTTTCTCAGAATTAACTAGTCTATTCGCTCATTTTGTCATCTCCCTATTCATTTATTATTCCTCAATCTACCTGTCACTCTCCTCGTCTGTCCATTTCTGGGTTTTAGCGTGTGTATTCCTGTCACACTCACAGCACTCACCATGTCTTCGGTGCCAGCAGGGATCAAGGTGCTAAATGTACAAAGTCTCACACACATACACACGTACAAATATACACACACACTACCCAAGGGCTACCACCAACACAAGAAACCAATTTTCAATTTACAGTGGAGTGGGAAATCTTCCTGCCCCCAGCAAGCACTATCTCTCACTCCAATCTTGAGGGACAAGGGTCTGACAGCAGCTGGGTTGTGTGTGAATATGTGTGTATCTGTGTGTGCATGTGAAAGAGAAATACACAAGTTTACAGGTAAAGCAAGACGCAGATCTCATTCAACGGTTTCCAGTTTGGTTACAATAACAGAAGCTATCACTCTTCTCGTGTCAACTCCTGAAGTTTGGAGCTTTGCCCATCAGAGGCCTGGCGCTGCCCGCCACTGTCTGTGCTCTCACCAGGCTCTGGTTTCAGGGCTGGTAAACAATGCCAGTGGGTTGGTTTGGTAATGGATCTAAAGGGGCCGCTGGCATAAGGCCGAGCCCCAGGAAGGCAATCTGAGACTTGGCCTGGGTTGGCTAGAGGAGTCCCTGAATGCTCAAGTGCTGCAAGGGATGGAGTGCTGGGCATGGGCCCAGGCGTCATGGAGGTAGGGGAGGCTAACAACTCAAACACAACCACCCCCCAGACTGCTTGGCTAGTATGTTTGAGATCCTGTGAATGAATCGGGAAGTTAGAAAGAAGTGTTTGTGTGCCTGAAAAGTGACAAAGAGAAACACAGATGTACGTGTGTGTTTGAATAGGAGTGTGTGCGTGCATGTCCATGACAGATCTGACAGTACTCACATGTTGTGGAGGACACACCAGCCACAGTGGGGATCTCCAGAACCGAGACATTCACTGCAGGTTGAGTACTGACCGCAGGCCTCCACTGGCACCCTCGACAGCTGCAGAGAAACAAACAGGAATGATTAAATATAGCGGAGAGTAATTCACAGTTCACATTTTTGTATTGATGAACAATGGGAAGATAATAAACAAACATATTAAAATGAAACATTATTAGAAAAAGAGAGAGAATGTGACAGAAAAGAAATGCATGTTTTAAGGAATCTAAGAGCTGCAGTGTTTACAGTGGTAGAATAAGTATTCAGATACTTTTTATTTATTGTTATAAAAGTACTAACACCACACTGTGAAAACACAAGTATAATCAGTTAAATGTACTTGAGGTATTAAAGGTAAAAGTACTCATTGTGCAGTAAAATGTGTCTTGTCAGTGTTTTGCTCTTATAAATAATTTTGTTTTGATTAATATTACAGCTGCATAACATTTATGTTGTATTTACTGCTGCAAATGTTTAAGGTTGTGTTTATTTTACCCGTTATATACTTGTGGTTAGTTTAACCTACAGCAAAGAGAGTCATTGTGTAAATGTACCTGGTTACATTCCACCACTGAGTGTTTAGGTGTGTCAGGGTAGGAATTTGAATGTGATGATAATATCTCTGCATGGTTGCTTCAGATATGTGTGTGTGTGTGTGTGTGTGTGTGTGTGTAAGAGAGAGAGAGAGGATGAAGTTATGTTACAAAATGAATGGATTAAGGGCATCAAAATACCAGTTTCAATTACTTGCCAACTTATAAAAAACCTCCTCAGGTTAGACAAGCATAATGAATTTCTGTTTCATGTATGCCAGTTATGGCTTACAGGTAACACAAAACCTCAAAAAGAGAGTGGAAAAAAAGTGCACAGACAGGGTGAAGCGTTGGATGATGGTCCATTTTATGCTTCCTTACAAGTGCTGCATCTAATCTGCTAGAAATGCTGCAGAGTATTTCAGACGACCTCTAAAGAGTAGCCATCAACTTGTTGCCATCAGATACTGTATGTGTGGGTGGAGAGGTGAACAGTGATAGCTGCACCCGTTACTTAACATATCTAAATTTACTGTTTGCATCATAAATGACTCAGACAAAAACCACATTATTACCGGTAATGTTTAACAAAGCTGTAAACTGTCTCAATCAGACAGGCTGTGGTGCAAGCTTTCTTAATTTTCCTTTATTTTGTATGAACAGTCACATAAAATCTACCCATCTTGAGCTAAATACAAACAAACTGCATAAACAAACTACTCTGTTAAGTGAGAATATAAAGTATGTTGTATAAGCACTAATTTTCATTAAATGTAAGCGTCTGACAGTTTCCATCTTTCCCCAGTGGCTCCATATGGGAAACTTGGCCACTTGGGAGAGCAGTCCCTCTATTATGATATATAGCCCTGCCAATTCAAACTGGCATTGACTGGCACTGATTGGCATGGGCCTTGAGTGACCGAGCACAAGGGGCAAAGCTGAGGTAGATCTCAGCCGTCCCCTCCTCTTGTCACCATGGTAACAGCACGGTGCAATAATAGGTGTTGCTGGCACTTTTGATTAATGAGCCGTCATTGGTGGATGACCGCTGTCACTCACGCTGCTCACCCATGACAGCCGGGAAAGAGAGACGACATCATCAGTGTGGGGCTAGTATTGGGTTATTATGAGGGTAAAGCTCTGTGTGTGTGTTTGTTGTGTTTGTGTGTCTGCACACTGCAAATTCAGTCTTGAAATACAAGTTTTAGATCAAAGCAGACAAATATATAAACACCAACACCTCTCCTATGAAGTAGCCAGACATACAGACTTTATATTTTGTTGTCTTGTACCTCTTAATGGTCATTTTGATTCTCTTTTTGGTCTCTATGCAGGTGTTTTGCATCTATTTGTAGTCCTTTTGGTCTCTTTGTAGTCTTTTTGTGTCTCCTTGTATTATTTGTCTTTCTTTGTGGTCATTATTCCTGGTTGGCATGTGTGTCTTGAGTGAAATTTTGTAGGTGAAGGCTAGGGGGGGCCCTCTAACACTTTAGGCCCACGTGCCTGTGCCCAGTAGGCCAGTTCAGTATTCCATCCATGAGTATGTTGAACAAATGTTTCCTCATGATATCTTTAAATCAAGATTCTAAAATCCAACTTTAACACAAAAACATCAAGAGCCTCTTCCAAAGGAAGTTAACCAAAAAAAAGTCAGGCCTTTTTTTCCTCTTTTGAAATTAAAAAATTAAAAATTAGTATGACTCATTTTCGGTTGATTCAGTTCAACTAAGCAAATTTAGCATAGTTCCCAGCATTGGTTGCCATAGTAACAGAGGTTGAACTATGACGCATTTTCTTTATGGAACCAAGTCAACTGAAAATGAGTCAGACTAATTGCAATAAGCCTGGTTTGTTTTGTGAACTAAGCTTTTGTGCAACAGGCTCTCTTTTTAACTATAAGTACATTTTGATGCTAATACTTTCCGACTTTTACTTTTAGTGGAGTCATTTTCACAGTGTGGCACTAGGGCTTTCACTTAAGTGAGGGTTCTGAATACTATTTCCACCACTGACTATCACTGTATAAAAATAGTAATACTGTTACTGACGAACCACTTATCTTAGTTGTACTTACAAAATCCGCCGGGCAAGCATTTACAAGCTGATGATCGCACATCTACACTATTTATCCCCTTTATCTATAACAGTTGCCTCACATGGAATTGTAAAGATACAGTACTTCAAGGGTCAGAATTTGCAATAAACACCTGTGCAGCTTTCTGGAGATGTGGAACTAGTTTGCTGCTTAAAGACACTACAGCATTTATGATGGGCACTGATGTAACCTGTGTAATTTTCAAATCTCTTCACAATGTGATGCTGAGGATCAAATTCTTTTGCATACTGGCCTCTCTTTATACCTCTGGATATAAGTGATGCAATTATGCATGTCTTCGTAGCACATTTTACTGACTAAATTCCATATTTGAGGGTATAAAAGGACCATAATTAAACCATCCAATGTAGGGCATGACTGAATGTAACAAGAGATCAGAAACGCCTATGCGTAGTGGAATCTCTACAGTGCAGCCTGGCACCGACGGCGCTTCTCTCTGTTGGACGCGCAGACTATCACACAGCACATCTCTGCCTGACAGTCTCTCTCTCTCTCTCTCAAATAAAGAATCACCAAGTCAATGCTACAATTTTGCACACACTCGCTGTGGAAGTCATATTTCAACATGTTCACACAGATGTATGTGAGCTAATAAGGCACACATATACTATCACTGAAGTCAGACACTGACACGATGAAGATACTCACTTAAAACACGCTACTACATCATTCTCTCTCGCTCTCTACATTTATGTGTCTTCTGTGTATCTCTACAAGTACTATAAATAGCCTACTCAAGCAGACATGTGCACGCACACACTGACACAGATTCACACAGAGCTGAATAAATTCAGAGGGGGTGTATCTCCTTGTCAAAGTCAAGTGGAATCCTGCGTGCTAGTACAGATTAAAAACAATACAAGTGAACCTTTATGTGTTAAGCGTATCTATATGTGTGTGTGTGGGGGGGGGGGGGGGATCCACTGGTATGTTTAGCCCTATTGAGGTGTATTTGCATTAGGTAGATAAAGGGAATGAGTTTGAGATGAAATCGGAGAGATAGTGTTGCAAGTGTGTGTGCAAACTCAACACGGATCCTCGTTGCATCTCACATGATAGATTCCCTCCCTCCCTGTCACTCAACAGAGCCTGCTCCCGCCTCCCGAGATCCAATGCTGCTTCAGACCACTGCCAGCCAAATAACCTGGTAGTCACTGAAGAGAGAAGCCATTGTGTTAGCCTATGGAGGGATTGCAGCTGCCAAAGCCTTATCACGAGAGTGTATGAACCACAATCTCCCTGCATGCGTGTGTGTGTTTATGTAATCTACGTAGCCATGTCACCGCATCGAGTGGTTTGTCACCTCGTGATCTGCCATAAAAGCCAAGCACCCACACAGAACTGTAGCAAACAATGCCACCATATCTGAACGCTTTATAATTTAACACTTCATCGGTGGCAGATATGCCGATACACACACCACCCACGTGTACACACACGTACACAAACACACTCGGATTTAGACTTTGTAGAATGGAAGGGGCCTCCTGATGCCTATCGAGGCCTCAGATGCCTGCATCAGGGGAAATGGTTTTCTCAACAGATAAAACACACACACACACACACACACACACACACAAAGACAAACACATTCAGAGCCCAGCAGAAGCGATGGGTGCCAATGTGAATCCTCTGTTCCAGAGCGCCGATCATGATATCATTCATTCTCCCTCTGTCTGTCTGTCTTTCTCTGTCACTCAGACGCTCTGAGGTGTGTAAGATCATACATTCATCATCTCTCCAAAGCCTCCGTTCTCTATCTGGCACACACACACACACACACACGCACACACTCGAGCAGGCAACACTTTTGTCCCCTCTTTTATCAAAAAAAATTGAGGGATTTGGTGGCTAAACGACCCAATGCACCCCTTGTCTCTCTCATCTCGATATCACATTCATTTCATGCAATCTTCTTCGTGGGCTTTGCCTGAGAGGCGGCCATTACGGCTCACTGTCTCTTCACTATGGCTGGGCTATCATATCAGCAGGGATAAATACAAAGGATGGGGTGCATGGCATTTATAATTCCCTCCTGTTTCAGGTGAGCAAATGACAGCCATTACACCCTGCACTCTCCCTCCTTTCACAATAGGGAGAGATGGAAGCTGCAGAATATAATCACGCTTTTAAAAAAGGCCAAGATCACAGAAGTACTTGATGCCTTAATGTGTGGGGGGAGAGATGAAGACGCACTTCATCATTTGCTGTAGCGACACAATGGCATTAAATTATATATACACTATATATATATACATATATATATATATATATAGTAAAGTGTGTGTGTCTGTTGTATCTTATGTGTGTCAAAGGAAAAGAGGATGAAAAGTCTTTGCTGCAAGTGTATTCATAATTTCCACTTAGAGATCGTCATCATTACACAGAGGAGATGATAAAACTTGACTTTGTTTTTCTTTCCCCTCCTCTTTTCTCTCTCCGGTGCCTTACATAATGCCAGGGGCCTTGGAGTCAACCTGCAGTGGGAAAGTGATCATTTAATAAATCTGCAGTGACTTTTATTATTAACTAATTCCTCTGCTTCATCTCTTTCCCTCTCTTTATCCTACTCTTTTCCCTCCTCTTTCTCCTCCACTTGTAATTAAACAGGGATTCCACCTGCAGCTAAACTCCACCACTCCAAATGAACAGAGAGGGAAATTAAAGTGATAGCCCAATCCTGCATTACAGCCTGTAGGGCACACTGAACTTCTCTTATCTTTTCTCTTCGTCCCCCAGGCTAGCTCCGTCTTTTTCTCCTTCCCTGGTGAGACTTTGTTCATTAGTTTGCCACAATGCTGGCGGTGCATCATTACTATTATTGGCCGGTGAGCAGGAATTAATAAAAAAAAATGATTTGGCTAAATGTATGTAATGTGACGTTATTTGGTCATTTTTTTAATAATACATTGTAAGTTACTAATGTTGTGTGCATGTGACAGAGACAAATTGCTGCTTATGACAGTGTCTCCAATTAACTAGCATCAAGTTATGCAGATGACTGCGAGTGAATCAGTCAAAATCATTAAACGCTATGATAAAGTGAAATCAATATTCATATTCATGACAGTGGATAGGAATAATAATTCCTGACCTCCATATTTCAATCAAACTTCAACCATGTGTAGATGATCCTTCAGTTAATATAAAGCACGCTGTATGATGTATTTTTATTTATTTTCCTTCATCTTTTCTTTCAGGGAAAATCAATCAAACTGGTGTTGAGTTGTTTTGCTAAAATGTCTGGATTTTTCTTTTTACAATCTATGTTTTTTATTTGTCTTCTCAAAGGAATATCAATCAAACTGGCGTTGGTTAATTCATTTTAGGAATGGATTTTATCTGTTTTTATAAATGAACTCTTCATATACAGTCTCTCTTTCCAGGGCATTATCAGTGTTTGTTTATTACCAGTGGTAAAATAACAATTTTTCTCAGCTTCACCTCTCAATTTCTGCTCCGTCTCTTATCCTCTTCTCTATCTATCTATCACAGAATATCTATTCATACTGTCATTTATTCCTTCATTCATTTACTGGTGCCGTTCTCTCTTTCTTGTCCTCTTATGTCCCACCTCTCTCCTCTCCAGCTGGATGGCGGACAGATTGACGTGGGAGTCAAATGAAGCGAGGGACACATCAACGACCCGCTGCCTCGTCACAGCTGACGCGCCACTCAATCCGTCAACCACCAACCAACGGTATTATATCATAAACTCAGTTAACAGAGCGGGCCAGTGGCTGCAAGTGCAATATTGTTTTCATTTGAGGTTCTCGGAGGTCAAATGAGAAAGCCATCCATTGCGCTGTCAGGATTGTCAGCGCATGACAAACGACTCGGATACAATCAATCATTTTCACTTATCTTTCCATTCCAAAGTCGGTAAGGCCCCCCGTACACAAAAAAAGCAGTTAAACAAGCTGCAGGCGGTTTACTAATAACAGTTTACAGATTAGAATTTTCTGCATGAGGCATGCTCTGCTATATTTTCACCATCTGTCATCTTCGCTATGTCTGTTCCTCCCAAATAGGCAACAAAAAGCAGAAGCATGCTAAGCTCAGCACCAATAAATTCATACAGCAGAAGTTGCCCTAATCATGCTAATGTTGTCCCATTACATTGTCAGTCCTCGGTGCAAGAACCATGCTGAAGACATGATGGATGTCAAACTAAAGTGCACTTGAGGTGTGGTGTAAGGTCTGACCCTTCAGTGCACAAACAGGATTTGCATTTAGCCTGTTATGCCATTTCTCCCATTGACAGGTGCTAGAAGGGCAGCCACACACACACATGCACAGACAGCGGCTAATTTTGCACAGGCTGCCTCCTCTTGCCCTGGGGCATAGCCTGGGTAAAAATAAGGCATGTATTACGCAGACAGAGTGCACAGTTTGGACTGTTTCCAGCAGCCAAGAAGAAGAGGCTGATGATGACTCACATGAGTGACAAATTTTATAAAGCGCCTGTCTGTTATACAGTATAATAAGGCTTATGGATTCAGAACTATCTGCAGCAGCGAGAGAACACAAGATTCTAAAGTATACTGCAAACCAGCAGGAGAGAAAGAGAGAGAAGACAAAGGTAAAGCTTCAAACGGGACTTTGAGTGAGCCAAGAGTTCTCTCCAACCTTGTCTGCCCCACTTCGTTGACATTTTTCAGAAGTGTGTCAGGCAGCGATGACTGCAACACATCAGCTCTGTTCACTTACCTTGTTAGACCACGAAAGCCTGCAGCTAAACTGGGACACAACATAATATGCACATCTAAACACCTTCATAACTCACAGCCACTCGCAAGAAGGGGTGAGGAAGCCACACTGTAAGAGATGCGGTGAAAAAAAGTTTCCCGCTGATAGAAATTAAAGGATGCTGGCATTAAAAATCTTTGATGAGATGCGAAGACGCGATACTTCCACAAATTAGCTTGTCGGATTTCCCTCAGGGGTTTCGAAACAGGAAGAAAAAAAAAGCATTTGACTTTGAACGATCTCACCCCACTATAGCACACATTTTCAATAATTCACACTTACAGATCTGGATTTGCTACACTGGATATAAATAATTTAGCATCATGAGTGTGGCAGTTGCAGCACTTTGGAGCAACAGTTTATGTGCAGGATGTAAAAACCTTGGTTTATTTTGAAAATTACTTACACGAGAACCCCATGTAGGAACATACTGGTGGAAGATAACCACTGAGTGAGTGAACAGTTGGTGGCAGGATAAGTTGATGTGTTTGCTAGGTTGCTGGAGGGTAATGGTACGGCTATGGGAGCATTGGAGGATAGATTGGATGACTAAGACACAACAAAAACAGCTTGAGCCGCTCCCAAATGCCCTGGAACCCCTGTCAAGTCACACAGCCCTGCCAGCTGCTGAGTAATGTACTGTGCTATCAAAATCAGACTTCTTCAAATTACATTCTCATGATCGGGCCAGGAGATGCAGTTGTGTAAACGGTGCTACTGTAGATTCCAACAAGAACTACATACAGTTAGTTCTGCAAACTCATGGGTGTTTAATGTAAATAGATGACTATACAATGTATCTGGTTCATTTTGAGATTTTTTTGTCTACTTTCCCCCCCAAAAAGGTAACAGATGAAGTAGGGATGCATTATTGTAGAATCTTAATTTTGGTAATGCAGTAGTGATGCATTTTGAAAGATGCCTTTTTAATTCTTTAATCAATAAATCAAGGTCTTTTTTATCATAATGTTTGCTATTTAAGAATATAAATCTTAATATTTCTTTTAATCTTGCAAGAGAAAATACATTTTCTTCCAATGTGTGTGTGTGTGTATATATATATATATATATATATATATATATATATATATATATACACTCAATCTCAATTCTCAAGATTTGATTTTGAATATTGAATATTGTCATTTTATTCAAACCCTTGATTCTTTGCATAGGATCGCTAACTGCAGATCTACTTCAATCTGCTGCACAAAGGCAGAGTGGCAAATTATTATTAATATATGAAAGCCTGTCTGAGGTCATGAGTTTTTTATGTTTTGAAAAGTTATATCAACTGATTCTAATAATGTTACCACACAAAGGCAAGCCTACACAAAGGCTGAAATTGCATAAATAAAAACAAATCTTTTCGTTTTTCTCAGTGACTTAAATGATTGAAGTGACTGAATAACAAAATGGCTGTCAACTATATAACATTGGTAGGGACGGACTTCATCATCATCATCATCTGCCTTACACCCTACTGGGGTATAGGCCGTCGACAAGGGACCTCCAGAGTTCGCGGTCACTGGCGTTCTTTTCTATCTGCGACCAGGTGCCTCCCAGTCTCTTTGTGTCTGCCTGTAGGTCCCGGCGCCAGGTGTTTTTAGGACGTCCTCTGCTTCTCTTTCCTTGAGGGTTCCAGGTCAGAGCCTGTCTGCTGGTGTTTGGCACTGGTTTGCGTAATGTGTGCCAGATCCATCGCCATCTTCTTCGTCCAATTTCGTCTGCTGCTGGGGGTTGTTTTGTTCTTGTCCACAGATCTTTGTTGCTGACGGACTTACTGCCTTTTTATTCTTCAGAAACTACTCAATAAAAAAAATTTAACATAAGCGCTGGCATTTGAGATTTGTGTGGAGGATTACACACATAGGCCAACAGGATTTGGAGTTGAGGGTTCAGTGTCTTGCTCAACATCACAGTCTTTGCCCATGTGGGGCCTTGAACAGACAAACCTCTGGTAACTAAGCCAAGTACCCAAAACCTGAGCTTCTGCCGACCCCCAAAGATAATGATCCAGAAGTAACCCGTTCTCTAAAAGCTACGAACGGTTCGTATTCTGCAGCTCATGCAATAACCCTTGTGTTAACGTCCCTTCCTACTGTTGACTTCAATCACTGTTCATCACTTCAGGGGAGTTTTTTTTCCCCTCCACAAAAACTTTATAGCTCCAATTAAAAATGAACGCTTTGTTAGTGCGTGATTTGTACTTTTTAATTTACATACAGAACTAGCGGTGAAATGATCCCCCGCACTCCGCCGACACCTCCTCATTCATTCTACCCAGATGTCCTCATTGTGGTTGACAGATGAACCAGTGTTAACAGGATAGTAACATAGTAGTGAAGAACAGCGGCAGCTCACATTAACAGTGGGATTGACCTGCCCCTGTCACTCAAACACCAACCCTAACATCCATAATCACAGCCCATTCTATAATCTGACTGTCCTCTTTATAGCAGAACATCTATTTAACCCACTAATAAGATGACTCGGGTGTGTATGTGAGGGAGATACAGAGGGAGAGAAAGAGGGAGAGAGATCCAATTAGGGGACAGCCAATCACCGGATTAATGAGAGAGTAGGGATGACAGATTACTCTGCTGGGGAGGAATGGCGAAAAAATGGAGGATTGGGGGGATGGCGTGGAGTAAAAATGACAAAGGGTAGCGAGAGAGGGTTAGAAATGGAATAAAGATAAAGAGAGAGGAGATGAAGAAGAGGAACAAGGAACACAAAGGGCTGAATCCTCATTCGCTTTACAAATCCCCTTAGAAATGAATAGAGGTTGGAGCAGCAGAAATCTATAATCCTGAAAGAAAAACAAACCTAACAAAGAGGACACAGTCACAGGATGGAGGAATGAAGGATGGGAGAGAAATGAAATGAAGGATGAGAGAAATACAATGACTGGGATGCGGAGAGCATTTTATGCAGTACAGGATACTGCATGGGTATGTGTGTTTGTGTAGCTTTCTTCTCTAATGAGTGTATAATGTGACAAAGACAAGCGGCGTACAGCGTGACTCTCAGCATGATGCCCCTGCCTGGAGCTGGGTTTCACTTCTCTGTCAAGGTGTTTCACTGGTCCTACCACAGTGTAATTTATTGTCTTGGCACTTATTCTATATATAAATCCCAGATTGATGTGTCTTTCGGTCCTAATAGGTGAAAAGTAAGTGTTTACATTCTTTTATTTTGTGATAAAAAGTGATGATGCAGTGAAAAAGGCTTACCTAACGAAATTGCAAAATACGAATTGGTCTACTGATAAAGAAAAAAAATAACTGAGCCAGGGAATCATAGCCAAAGAAATCATGTTTACTGTCTATAATTCACTTTTTGATGGAGAGCCATGATTGCAGCGAGGACAAGCTCTGCATTTGTTTACCGTTAATGAAAAGGAGAAGATTATGCAGCCTTTTCGCAACTTTGTCCAAGTTGTTAAGTAACAACAGCAACATCAGAAATACAGCTCGGAAAAAAATGAAGAGACCACTCTCACAAATGTTTCTTAAATCAGCATCTCTACGGCATCTATGGCAGCCAGTCCAATCCAAGCCTCCTCATTCTACTTAATGAGACACTGATCAGGTGATCACCTGAACCAAATCTTATTTCATGAGGAAGATTATAAAAACCACTGCTATGATTAAAGAGTTTTTTGTTGTTCAACAATGGATATGAACATGTTTTCTTTGCATTATTTGAGGTCTGAAAAGACTGCATCTTTTTTTTGTCATTTTCTGCCAATAGATGCTCTAAATGGCATTATTTTAATTTCAAATTTGAGAGAAATGTTGTCAGCACTTTAGAGAATGAAACAAAAATGTTAATTTTACTCACCTTTAAATAGTAAAACCTGCAAAACTGATTAAATTTGCAGTGCTCTCTTAATTTTTTCCAGTATGACTAATTCAAGTTGATCTATCACAGTTATTATGGGGTCAAAATGATCTCTTTAGTCCCTATACCCCAAACATGTAGTTCAACTACACCTCTAGCTAGAGTCTCAAAGCCCTTGTCTGCACACTTTGTATGCAGTATAATTTATATTCAAGGTTGTCACTGACATAGACTCTGACAAGGACCTACTTTGCTATTTAAAACTGCTTTAACAGACATATAGTGTCACTGTCTCTCATATTCAAAGTGCTTAATGTTTGAATATAATGTATGACTAGCAGTTTGAACGCCTTTCATCTATTTGGGCATTTCAGCACCATGGACAGAGACAAAGGACAAATTATCATTAGTGATTTGTTTGAGCTTCATAGTAAATAAAGAGTTATCTGCTAATTTCCTAGTGGGTAACCAAAGGGTATTCAAAACAACAACAACCAAAAATAAATTGGCACAAAAAGCAAATTGTTTTAATTTCAAAGGTTGAACTGATTTGTCACTGAAAAAGCCAACTTTTGGACAATGCATATTGGTTTCTTCTATATTTACATTTCATTGTAGGTTTCCTTATTGTGCAAATAAACCATTCTCAAAGTGTTTTTGGTGCAAGCTATTATTAAAAATAGATAGAGGGACCAAATCGGCAATTACAAAAAGTGGTGTCTCCAGCTTCCCCAGTGTAAATGACACCTGTGATTATTTATTTAAGTATGAAAATATCCAAACCACCTGTCAGCAAAATAAGAAACGCACAAAGCAGCACAAATTTCTGCAATCTGCAGTATTCCTAATGACTTCGTACAGTACCTAATCTTCGTTCTCTGTCCTTTTTCTGACCCTCTGTCCTCCAATATCTCAGTCTGACCCTCACCTTCCTGTGCTGGACTCACACCAGCTAGGAGGTCCATCTAAGTCCACTCCATCCCCGGCTTCACCAATGTGACGAGCAGCGTGTCAAGGCTGAGATCAGCAGGAGAGGAGCTGTATCGACTAGCTCTGTTCTCAGCCTCCTGTTGTGCCCCTCCATCCTCTCCTCTCTTTCTATCATGTGTTTCCTCTTTCTGTATTTCTCCCTTGTTCCATCTATCACACTCTCTCCGAGTGTCTGAGTCCCAGGCCCCAGAAACAGCAGGTGGCCCTCTGCTATCGACCAGCTCGGGCTGCTTTAATAGCGTTTGCAACCACTGGGAATTTGGAATGTGTGTGTGTGTGCAAGATGTTATTCTAAACCACTGCAGTGATCCAGCAGGCAGTACGGTTATTCAAACCTCAGTTGTTGGTGACCACAACGTGACCTTTGAACTTGGCTGCCCTTATCATGTGAGGTTAACAAAAGGCTGTACAAGAAATTCTCAATAACATTAATCTAATGTTCTGTTTTCAGGGAATAATTCTTTTTAAAGATGTATATCTATCAGTACTGATAGTAAATTAATGTCTGGCATATTAAAGAATGTAGTATTACAAGTGCAGAAATGTGTATTTATATTATTTTTTCGAATGTGGGAAAATGGATGGTTTTCGTACCTTTATATTCTTGTTTTTCTAGCACATTCTGTGACCCTTTTTGACATTTAATAAAACTTGTTTTGACTCAAGGCAACAGCAAGACAGGGAACAATTCTGCTCACAGCATTCAGGGAAAACTTCAAGAATCAACTTGCGGCAGAGAAAGTCGTGAGAACCAACATGTTATGCCAACATACTGTTGTTACATGTTCTCTACATTTGAGATGGAGTAAATTGCTCTCATTTCCTTAAGTGATTACAGACACTTGGAAGCAGCGTGATGTTTAACAGTGAATCAGGAGAGCTACTGCTGGTAATAAAGCAGTGTTTTCAGCTGAATCTGTCTGAAGAATCACAGTTAAGAGCTAACTGATAAACTCTACTCCCTCTACTGACTTATGAGTCATCAGCTACACCTTAACTTGGCTTCTTTAAGTATTTCTCACAGCTCTCTCTACAGCAAGTTGATTCTTGAAGGTCTCCTAATAAATTGTAGGCAGAATTGTTCGATGTCAAGCTGTCATCTACAGTCAAAACAAGTTTTATTGAGTGTCAAAGAGGTTCACAGCATGTGAAAGACATGCAAAGAAAGACAGAAGACCATAGCAGCATTGCAATAACATAAGATAAATATCAGTACTGGTCATATAAATTATGAAAATATTTGATTTTCAAATATCCAACAACTTTTCCAACTAATACGACATGTACAAACCTTGAGCCTCTAATATGACCCACAGGATCGTTTCCTAAGTTAGCGACAGTACCAGCGGCTCAGATCAACACTACTTATACCTAAATATAATGGTTGTTGTTCTAAAGCAGTTAAAGCAGTTTGATCAGGTTTAGGCACCAAAACTACTTGGTTAGGCTTAGGAAAAGACAATGGTTTGCGCTAAAATAAGTAAGTATGTTACGTACATTAGAACCTGGTCTCACAGGAATCCGTGAAATAGCAACGGATTCGCTTAACTCAAAATCTGTGGATTAGCCACGGAATCACTCAAATTTTCGTGAAACTGACACGGATTTCGCTACAATGCAAGTTAATATTTTTTCCTCTTGGTTTGTTCCAAGTCACGTGACTTTTAAGGTCCCGGCAGTCAGAACAAAAAACATGGCGGACAGTTCTCTCATTTTTAGTGAAAAGATCAATATTTTGACTTACTTTCTGCATAAAAATGGATTTTGATCATATTTCTAGCAAGAAATATATAAATATATAATCATAATCACTTTGTATGTTGGAGTAGCCACGGGATATGACTGTCATTAACTTGCATTGTAGTGAAATCCGTGTCAGTTTCACGGAAATTTGAGTTATTCCGTGGCTATTCCACGGATTTTGAGTTAAGCAAATCCGTGGCTATTTCATGGATTCCTGTGAGACCAGGTTGGTACATTAACCTAAGTGATATGAGTTTATTACAAAACTTAAATAACTTAAGTATGTAAGACAAAATAACTAAAGTTTTTTATATGGGACATGAACGTCCTGTGTTTGTTTTACCTATATGTCTATCCAAATCTCTTCCTTACGTGGACTTTGTTGCTCTTTAGACTAAGTTGCCTGACTTCCTCTTTTGCTCCCATCATGATGACTAAGGCCACCAAAGTCACCCTGACAATAAAGGTGGATAAATATGGGTAGAATAGTGTACATTTTTTGGGGGGAGGACAGTCTGCAAATATCGGTAGTAATTTCAATATCAAAAAAGTCGAGTAGAAATGTTTTGATTTAAACAAACATCAAAATTCTGAATTAAATGGTGGAAGCAACATTTTAAGTTGCATTCATTCACTCTTACTGTCTTCTATAAACTCTTCAACAGTAAAGGAGGATGTGTTTGTGTCTATGTGTTGTGTAACCGCTTTCTATATTTGTGTGTATAGTAATTCCCAGATGTTTCTCCTAAACAGTTAGTAGAGGTCAGCTCTCTAACTAGGCTAATAGACTAATTACTACCAAGGCTTTACACACACACAAGCACGCACACACACACACACACACACACGGGACCACTATTGGCCAACAAAACTCACTTAGTTGCTTTTTTCAATATAAGCTAATTGGCATGCAAATTAAAAATGCTAAATTTGTAACACGACGCCGGGCGATAATAGCGAGACAAAAAGGAATCCAACATAATGAGAAGAAATGGAAATTAAGTATTCCTAATAATTCATTTGTTATTCTGTAATATCTTCTGTAAGCCCAATTACACGCACTACAATCCAAAGGAGAAAAAAAAGAGGAATTGGATGTAATTAGATGCCATGAGCAAACAGCATCCGGAAGGTCCTTATTCTGCTAACTTTTGCCTCTTCTTTCCTTGCTTCCTTGCTTCCTTCCTTCCTTCCCCGCTCTCTCTTTGCAGATGGACAGACTGAGACCTCTGGAGAGGCATTGAGAGCTGCATTTGAAAGGGCACCATCTACTCACTGTCTGTCTGATATTTAAAGTGTTATCGGGATAATCTAGGCTCTTAAAATGAGCTTGCATTTACACACATACAAACACAAATTGCACTACACATTAGCAAATACTGACACTTTGCGGGTGCCAGAGAGGTCTATAATCCGCTGGAAGCTGCAGACAATATACAGGGGCCGCTAGGCTATCACTGCCAACAAAACAGCAGTGGCCTTCTGTGATTACGGGTGGCAGGAGATAAAGAGGAGGGAGAGGGGGAATGATATGCATATTATCTGAAGTCGGAGCTTTTGCAAAATTATTTCTAACAGTCACATTAATAATGACCAATAAATGGGACTAAACGTTACTGAAAAGAGAGAGCGCCAACATGGATTCCTCAGCTGGTGGCCTGATTTGGCTTTAATGATTTAACAGTTAACAGTGCTTGATGAAAAGATAATACTTGTGCTGAATGGTAAGAAGTCTGTGTGTTTACAACTCTGCCAGCTCTCACTTCTAGTGAATCAGGCTTTAGACTTTTCTGTTTGGCGTTGCATTTTATTAAGTTGAATTTAGGACTTAGGAGTCATATCTTGCTATGCAATGTATTGTTTATTCTGCTTTCTGATTGGTCTCGTTGCATTTTAGCTTTTTTTTTTTAAGGGGTTGCAAAATATGGACTTTTTTGAACTGATTGCTGATATTTTCCTGCTACTCATGGCTGATACCGATAAGTTGACTGATCATTTTTACGTTTATTCATTTTAAAAATAACTTCATAGCTTGTAGATGCACACCTGAGGATAAGAAATGTTGAAAATGTGTAGTAAGAGAAGATGGATCATTGTATGTTCCAGCTAATTTCTAACTGACATTACTATTGTTAACACAACAAATAAGAAAATATTCTGTCTCCTCAAACTTTTAATTATTTTTTATATTTTAGTACACTAATGACTTATGTTTGCTTTTATAAAGTGTTTTTCTGAAGAAGTAAAATTAGGAGCTTTTACATAATCTGTCAAATCAGACATGTTAATGTATTAAATACTCAATATGTGTTTATTGGCGGATTGCAACCAACTTTAAAGCTGCATACCGCCACCTACTGTAACTGAGTTTGTAGATGCTGCTCTTGTTAAACTAATTTGTTTTGTATTATTGGCTCTATTTATCGGCTAATTTCATGACTAGAATAATACACAATATATAATGCAATATAATATACATTTCCCATTTCCTATTACCACTATAATCTCGCATACCTTTTTATTTTTATCTAAGAAAAACCTAAAAGAAAATCTTTTTTATGTGGGTCTTTTTATGTAGCACACTTGGATGTCTCATTGAAAAGTGTTATAATAAATTGGCCTTGGCTTGCTTTACCTACTGTACATGTAAAAAATGTCAGTACACACTCTCAGCTGTGTGTCTTCCTGTGTGTAGTATAAAGAGAAAGTGAAAAGCCAGCACAGTGAGCCGTAGCTGTGTGCATTTATGTGAGCACAGCATGTGTGTTATGGACTTTCCATGGTGCTATTTTAGCAAGGTTTTGCCTCTGATAGAGGCGTTCACAGTCTCACTGTGTCTGTGTCCATTACACAGAGTGCTGCTATTTCGCTCCACATTCCATGTCATCAAAGGCACTAAGAGAGATAGTGTGTATGTGAGAATCTGTATGTGTGCAGGCATACACACACACACACAGCAACACAAGTGGACTGAGACCACTCTCCTCTCTCCCTATAATTCAACACATTTATTCACTCCAACTCTACTCTCACAGTCTGTTTCTATAAAAAAGACTTGGTCATAGCATCCAGTAGTCTATCTAATCCCTTTCTCTGCAGCCAGGCTCTAATGAAAGCCTCTACGCTACACTAAAGGTTATTGTACTCTATGACATAAGAAAATGATAAATGCCAGTGGTTATGTTATTGACTCAGCAGGGGGGGTGTTTGATGTGTGTGTGTGTGTGTGTGTGTGTGTGTGTGTGTGTGTGTGTGTGTGTGTGTGTCTGACCTGGGTCTCCGACATGACATAGAGGTAGTGATGGGAGGCAGAGAAGGCCATGTCTCGGAGGATAGGTCCGTTCTCCACAGCCTGCACCGTCTCATACTGCAGAGCACGAGAGGAGCCGTCCACCCGGATCTGGAATAACACAGAAGCATATTAAGAATTAAATATATTTATTGCATATATAGCTGTAATATGCACATTGATTCAGAGGTAACATTATAACAACAATGTTTAAAAAAGAAACATTCCACACCTTAATATTCAAAGCTGTTACTAAGATACCAGCTTTACTGAATGTTTTAGTTACTCAAACACCAAGTTATCAGTATAACTTTATTGATTCAGGAAAAAGACAACGAAAAATGCTAAATGGTAAATGGACCTGCACTTATATAGCGCTTTTCTAGTCACTTTGCGACCACTCAAAGCTCTTTACACTACAGACTGTGCTCATTCAGCCAATCACACACACATTCATACTGGTGGCAGAGGCTACCCTAAATGGTGCCACCTGCCACCATTGGGAATTCATTCACACACCGATGAACGCAGCATCAGGAGCAATCCGCCCCAAATGAAAAACAACTACCTCTTTGTCTTAGAGGCATCAATAATAATTAACCCTCTGAACCCCAAGTGGTTTCAATGTGTTCTTTGCTGCTTCACTCACAATATTTGTAATGTTCAACTGAGTAACATTTGTCTTTGTAAATACATTGAATTTCTGAAATCAATGCAGTCTGTTTTTATTTACTTTTTTGGAATATGGGTTGTAAGTCCTGCATCTCTATGGACACAGCACACTGATGACTAGATATAGGGAAATCACACACTTTCTTTTGTGCAGTATAATACAGTTAAAATAAAAATAATTTAAAAAGTCATTACAAACTTAGGAATATAATGGGATCTATATATACAACTAAAAAAAGATTTGGTTAGTGAAAACAATGTATTCATGGCAGAACTTCTAAATTGGAAATATTACCATTTGAAGCTTAGATTTGGTTATTTTTCCTGACTGAAGTGTTCGTTTCACATGATTTGTTCAAGGGTCATCCAAAATCTGAAAATCTGATGATTACTTCTGTTTTTAAAGAAGAAAGCATGCCTTTTAAAACCTTCCAACTGGTTGTGAGATTCAGAGGGTTAACAAGTAAATGACAGGACTGGAAATAAAACATGTAAATAAAGAATAGCTGAGGTAAAACAGAAGTTACGTGAGAAGAGAATGAAAAATGATGACTTCCACAAGGAAGGACCTGGCAATGGAACAAAGGTGATGTCTAGGACAACAAAGAGTGCAATTAGAGACTGAGGTATCATTAAAAAGGTACTTTTCAACATTATTATTGACAAAATTACCCATCTAGCGCATACAGCCTCAGGACTCTCCCATGCATCATAGCTTTCTGTGCTGTATCCGAGAAGCTCATCTTTCTCTATCACTGTTTCAGCCATTCAAAAGTGATTACAGTAATTAGGCATCTGGGCAAGAGGGGTGGTTTGTGGGCCCCTAGGTGTGTTTGCTCAGCAGAAAGTGCATGAATTTGGCCCCACGCACACTTGGTGGTGTGATGGAAGTGTTCTGGGTTGTGCCCGAACATCTGCTTACATCGTCACACACACATAAACGCACAGGGTGTGTTCTAAATGATCCTTTCTAAATCTGGTCCTCTGGCTGTTATTTTCAAGTAACACACAGCTTTGACATATTCCTAGCCAAGCAACTTTCAGCACCCAGTAGAATACACACTCACACGCACACACAGACCTGTGTGGGCTTGCGGACAGGTGTGAAGAAAGTCTTGTTAAAGTTGTGATGACTCTTGGTCGTTTCTTTGTGCACTTCAGCACTTAAGGGTTCATGGGTAACAGGCACAAATAGGAGATAATTGGGCAGGAAGCAGATGGTAGAGCTGACAGGTGAGCCACATCATGATTAATTATTAATTAATTAAGGTCTTTAAGGTCAAGAAGCCTTAACTGTTCTAAGTATACAAACTGATCCGTTTAGTAAAATGAAGATGTACCCACTGAAAACGGTCAGTTCACTCTGCCTTTTTTAAAATATCCGTCTAATTTAAAATATCAAATAGCCTAATTAAAATAGTTTCTGTGAGCGCCATGGGTCATAAAAGAGACAAACTAATTTCTCTCCTAATGTCTTATCATAATCAAATAGCGAGTAGAATAAATGCCAGCTTTGAGAATCACAATATGCTCTATACTTATTGACTGAGTGGCATTTGCTCAAGCACTTCTCTTTATTTGAACTCAACAGCCATCAACTGCTCGACTATATTCCAATGGAACTTCTCTTTGTCTTTGACAAGACAATCAACTATTATATAGCAGAGAGAGAAACCTAAGTACACAGGGTGCCCTACTCCTGCTGCTTCTACTCATATCCAGTTTCACAACATGGCATTTCTTTAAACAGGCACCATCTTTCACCCTGATTTCACCCGACTCCCCCTCCCTCTTTGTTTCTCAGTCATTCTTCCTCTCTCGCTCTGCCTCCTGCTTGGCTTGTGTAGTGATCCTGATCTCCAAGGACCTTGAGTTCTGGGTATCAAAGCCTCACACACTTTCACTGGGAACCATTGTATGCACTTGGGTCAGTTGTAAAGAAAAGAACAGAAGGCGAACGGGAGAGAGAGGAAGAAAAGAGGGAGAGAGGAAGAAAGAAACTTCCACGCGAGCCGAGGCCAGATTCAGCAGGTGGGGTTATCTAATCTGCCCGATCGGGTGAGTTAATTTGAGGCACTGTGCGAATGCGCGCCATACACAGCATGTGCGTGCATGTGAATGTATGTGAAGATGTGTATCAGGTTACCGCCACTGTATGTGAGGAGCCAATTGCAGGGCAGCATTAAAGGGCAGACACTCTACGGCTGAATATAGAGTTTTATTGTGTTGGGGCAGATCCACAGTCACCAGGGAGCAGACAGGCTTCGAGGGGAAGCTCCTGTATATTATCCCTCAATCTGACCACCAACAAAACAAATGAGCCACCAGGGAGTGAAACAGCATGTCCGCAAGCATGCAACACAGGCACACTGGGACTGGACTGGGACTGGAGGGGAGCATGTAAGGGAAAACGACTGATTTACATCAAAGACCGGGCTTATTTGTACAATAATTGCCACAAGTATTTAATGGCAGTTTTTCCTTGTATTATTTTTTATAAACACAGCAGGGTCACCGTGGGTTTATACGTTTTAAACAACTTTTACAGCAGACTTAATCTCTCCTGATATAAAACTCTGTAATTTCAAGGAATGTAAATGCAAAAAGTCCACCTGAAGAATGCATTAAACAAAAATAAACTGAAAATAAAACATCTATTTCCACAAAAAGCCTACTCAGCACAGACTAAACACAACGATACCTTCATTCCCTTGATGAAAAGCCAGAGCTACTTACATTTTTTAAATTAGTAATATTATTAAATGACTAATCCTAATTTCATTGTCAGCAACAGTAATTATCAATATATCTTAAAGTCATTTTTCATCAGCTTAAAATCATTAAGGCAGCTACAGTGGTGCTAGCCAATATTATCTGATTCCTTTTCAACAGTAATAAAGTGGATTAGCTGCTCTATGCTAAATGGATTACAATGCTAATCTCTGCTATCACATTAGCACTACACAATAGACATTCACTGCCAGACAGACTTCATTTCGCCTCAGAGTAGTGAGAAGGTGAGAGATGCATTAGTCCCCACACATAAATGGGCTCATACAAATAAGTATTGTGTTCACACAAGCAAGTGCTTGTGTAAAAACATTGGCAATTCACTCTATTTTTCACACACTTACGCTTGCACATGCTCAAACACACGCACACGCACACAAACACACACACACACACACACAGTCTGTCTGGCTGGAGCTACTCATATGGTAATGTCGGGTACTCTGGGGAGGGTGGCGAGAGTTACTGGTGCTTTTGACTCACAGAGCACACTTCCTCAGCCCTGCAAAATGTGTGCTGTAAACATTTCTTGGATAGCTCTGTGTGTGTGTGTGTGTGTGTGTGTGTGTGTGTGTGTGTGTCTGTGTGTGTGCGCATCTGTGTGAGAAATCCACGTTATACCTCAGATCATACAGAGAAAATCCCATTCCCTCATAAAACAGCCACTCTGGCCATAAACTGTATCCCCCTAGTGGCTGTGAGGGATAACTACACTAACACCATCACTGAGCACAGACATAGAAGGTGGCTTCTGCAATAAAAACGCAGCATGTGTGACAAAGGCACAAGCACTCAGAGCAAATATTATTTATGGAGTGTCTTAAAGCTATTTAGACCTTTTGAGACCAGGGCCTATCATTCATTTTCCTTGGATCTACCATTGACGTGGAACAGAATGTGAGGGCAGTGTTGATACATCACAAACCCTGACAACTGCAGATACATTTGAATAACAGTTCCAGTGTTACAGCTCAGAGAAAAACAAATGCAACCTCAAGTGCAGATGGTATTTCTGCTTTTCGAATCTGTCAATGAAAAATAATGTGCCCAAAGTGACTATCTCCCTCTCTCCATGGGGCTAACAGCTAGCAGAAGGTGTGATACAGACAGGGAAGCCATTCCGGTGTGAAAACCACAGGAGTACCCTCTCTCGGTTTCCTCCTGGCACTGTGCACCACAAAAGCACATGGAAATTACCGCACTTCCTCTGACTCTGCATGAAACCCATACTGAAACAGGTGAAAATGTACTGCTGCAGTCTTTATCGTATCATATGCTTTTCTAGGGAAATAAAAATGACTGCAAGACCTGTGGTT
The DNA here is from genome assembly GCF_030273125.1 of Centropristis striata. Taxonomy (NCBI): domain Eukaryota; kingdom Metazoa; phylum Chordata; class Actinopteri; order Perciformes; family Serranidae; genus Centropristis; species Centropristis striata. The sequence goes on along the minus strand of NC_081538.1, from coordinate 4,254,471 downwards.
AAATTGTTTCTACACTATTAGATTATGTAATAAAATCGGGGCTGGAAGTTTTTCAGTTTCTAGACAAAGTCAAAACATGGATTGCTGGTTTTGTCAGTGGCTGAATCAAACAGACACCTTAAATATCCTAGGTCGATAATGTTGTGTCTCTGGGACTTTCTTCCGATGAGAATTGCTCCTTGTGTGCCATTATGTAGATACTAACTTACATCAAGTGGTGAGATGGATTTTCCGCATTTTAAGAGGACTCTAGTCAATCCTCTGGAGAGATAAAGAAAAAAAAAACGCTGTAGTATTGTTAGTGCAGATGGCAGTGGAGGCTAAGTGCAGGAAATACACAGTCAAAACTAGCCCCTCTGGACAAAACCACATTGGGGAAACAGCATATTGAAAGTGTGCTTTTTAAAACGGACGGGAAAGGAACTGTATTTGTGTGTGTGTGTGTGTGTGTGTGTGTGTGTGTGTGTGTTTCTGAGTGAGGACTGTAAGAGTGATTGGAGAATTGTGTCCTTGTCTGTTATGGGCATGGGTTTTCGGGGTGGCAAAAGGAAGGCTAGTCACACAGAGTCGCAGTCTGTTAAGCATGGCACCCACACTAACACACCATGGCTGGAACACACACCATGACCAACATGCTGCCGGTGGAAGCCAGAATAAGCTGCTGACTATAGTATCACTGTGGTCTGACATGGGCCATGCAACCACAGTGAGGTGAGTGGGCTGGAGCAGAATGTCATCCAAAGTCAAACAGCATGCTGGGAAACTTAAATTACCACAACATTTGTGTGAGGAGTTCCACCGAATCCCTGAAACGTGCACAGGCAAACCCAGTGTCGGTGCCAGCATTTCTGCAGCCAAAAAAGGTCATGAACCTTTTTCTGCCTTAGAATACAGTACTAATATCATGCTCATTTTCGGGTTCATACTTGTAATTTGGGTTTCTACTAGGACACGCTAAGAATCCAAGGAAAATGTCCACACATACAGTACAGGCCAAAAGTTTGGACACACCCATCTCATTCAATGCGTTTTTCTTTATTTTCATGACTATTTACATTGTAGATTCTCACTGAAGGCATCAAAACTATGAATAAACACATATGGAATTATGTACTTAACAAAAAAAGTGTGAAATAACTGAAAACATGTCTTGTATTTTAGATTCCTCAAAGTAACCACCCTTTGCTTATTAGAATATAAGACATGTTTTCAGTTATTTCACACTTTTTTGTTAAGTACATAATTCCACATGTGTTCATTCATAGTTTTGATGAATTTACAATGTCAATAGTCATGAAAATAAAGGAAAAACATTGAATGAGAAGGTGTGTCTAAACTTTTGGCCTGTACTGTAGTTCCCATGAGGTGTCCTCTGGAAGCCCTTGGATCCTGACCCTGCTTAAGATATCAATCAGAAACATTTTGGAGCACCAACAGCACATCCACATGCCAAATGCCACTGTAACCCAACCTGCCACACTTTGCTCAGGTTTCGACCCTCTTTGTCAAACCGCAGCAGAGTGTTAGGTATTCAACCAGGCAAGACATGCAGTAAGAGGATAGAGAGACATCCCAGACAGACGGAGACAACTGAGAAGAACATTCACTGTGAATGAGATGTGAAGAAAAGAAACAACGTATCGTCACTACATAATGGCAATGTGTCTCTCCACGCATTCTATTCATACCGACAGCAATACAATGGCGGCTGTCTGATTGCCCAAATCTGTCCAGCTCTCTGAAACATATGGCAGACAGAGAGGAGAGAAAAGAGGGAGTGAGGGGGGGTGGAGAGAATAACAGAAGAAAAGGGGGCTAGGAGGCGGACTGGATCCATCTCTCAGTGTCAATCAATGCCAGGACAAACCCTCCACTTCCACATTCAGTGCCTCGATATATAGCTTTAGGCAAGATGGACTAGTGCGAGACTAGTGGGGGAGTGTGGATGATTTGACATTAATCTCAGGGTATTAACAAGGATGTGGCACACTAATGTGGTATGCCAGGCCAGTCTTGTAGCATTGCTGGAGTAGAGAATCACATATGATCCACAACTCAACACCAGGAGTTATTACGGACAATAAAAGCTGGACACGTTTTTATTCTGTCTGAGAGGAAGACTGGCCAGACGGGAAAGCACTCAAGATGTGTGGTTTCTCTAACAAGTACTGCAGGTGACACATGAATGACTAATGCCATGGTGCTTCTACATCTGCAATGTCTTTTGGCATAGTGTTTTATGTTTTACGACAAGCTATAATGGAGACATCTTGCCGTTATTCAAAGGTACAACATGAACTCAATGTTTTACTGCTTTCCTTTATGGAAGTAAAATATTCATTCAGTTCATTAAAGACGCTTTAAAAATCCCCCCTTCTTTCCTTCCTTCCTCCTTTCCTTCCGGCTCAGCTCCTCTCTCTATAGGAGGATGAGTGGGCAAAAACCCCACAGTGTGGAACTGAACTCATTCTGTGCTTTAATTCGCTATTCTCTGTTTTATGTTTGCGATTAGGCATATCTGCTACACAGCAGGATTTTAATTAATAACTTTCCCCCGATGCTTGCACTGTGTGGGAAGGTGCTCTGTGGGTGCAAATCAGGGAAATGTCATTGTTAGCAAGGAAGTAACTACAGAGGACTACGTTGGCAGTGTCGAACTATATGCAGAAATTTGACCTCTACAACAGCCCACCTGCTGGGTTTGGTTTTATGGAGGTTAATCCTCTGCAGATGTTTTATTCTGGCGGGGTTGTTTAGGAACAAGAGGTTTAAAGAAACTTCTGGAAAACCTCCACAACTCGTGGATGAGTGGTATTAAAGGGGTTATAACTAAGACTAATTAGTAAGTGGCGTGAGTGTGACTGTACAGCAGCAATACAAAGTGAGGAGGAAGAGGAAAGCTGCATTAACCTCCTGAGACCCAAGCTTTTGTTTGGTATGTATTGTTAATTTCTCCTAGATATTTTGGATTTGTAGGACCTGATTAATACAAAAACTAAGCATTGTCTTTGAACAGGAATTAGTTTTTGAAAAAAAATAATGGGTTCATTTTACTGTATAACACAGTTAATTCACCAGCGAATAAAACTTTTTATTTCCTTACATTTACACCCTCTCATTTGAAGAATGATAGTAAAATTCTATCAGTTTTCAAATGAATACTTCCTGATTAGCAGAGTTGGAACTTGTTGCTAATGCTAAAAATAGTCAAACTTGCACAGAATATCAAACTACAAACCATATTAAGCACAAATACACAAGTTTTAGCCATAAAATCTGATCAGCTTTGGTACCTGGTCCACTTTTGTCTGGGTAAAAGCTGTTAATTGACTTTCCCAAGATGCTGCCATCTGATTTTTACACTGATTGATGTATTGTTCTTATTCTAGAGTGCATAGTTATAGTTAAGCAGAATGAAATATAAGGTCTAGAAAACCTAAAATGAAATGTCCACATATGAGGACGCAGGGTCTCAGGAGGTTAATACAAAGAGTCAGAGGAAAAAATAAAAATATATTTGATGTATTGTGAGTGAGGGATTTATGTTTGTATTGATGCTACTTCAGTTTCTGCCACCTCACATCTGGGATCTGACACTACAGCAGACAGAGCCGCAGGGGGACCCCTGGCTCAGTGACTGACCGTTGTGGCATTAAAGGTGTGGTACCTGTTAGCCTGCAGGTCCACACGGCCTACTAATCTAACCTTATCCCCTGCTGAGAGATAGACAGAAAAAGCAGGGAGAGAGGCGAAGAGAAGGACAAGAATGTTATTGTGAGGGTGGATGGTGTCGGACGTGAAAGGGGACAAGTGTCTGGAGGCTCCCTAACTCATTTCTCCCCCTGCTCTCCTCTCCTCCCTCAGTCTCCCCCATGGCTTCAAAGGGTGAGTGACAGGTCTCCCTGCTATCATTCCCTCCACTGCTGAGCTGCCTTAGAGCACTGTGACCAGGCAGGGGGCTCACTGCTCAGCTTTTGCTGCTCATTTCCCTCCTCTTGTATTGCTTTTGCTCTTTTCTCCCCCTCTCTCTCTCTCCTCACCCCTCTCTCTGCCTCTCTGTTCTGGCTCAATCTGTAAGTCATGAGGTTGACTGAAATACCTGCAGGCTCATGGCCGGTTCAATCTTGAGAACATTTGTGACCGCTTGACTTCTAACAACTCACTCAGTTTCTCCAATTTACTTTTTTTCCCCCTTCTGTCCTTTTCAAAATTTCGCTTCCTTTTCTTGCCGTGTGCGCCGCAGACTCTTTTCCTCTGCAGCTGGAGCGATGTGTTTTCTATGTTGTCTCCCATTCAACCACCCTCTTTTGATTGTGCTTACACATTTTAAGACTAAAAAAAAAAACCCCACTCTCACCGCCATCATAAAAATCCCTGCAGACTTGATGAGTTGTTTTTCATTTCTCCCTGCAAAACCTGTTGGTATATAGTTATTGATTGTACCCATGTTTTCCAGATAATATTGGAAAAGGGCCTGCCATGTGTTGCTGTAATTGCTGTGAAAGTGGACAGAATGGGCTCTTATATATCAGTAAGACAAACACACAAATGTATTCAATGTGCCGAGTGAACAGAAAAAAAGCCTTCTTTCGTCTGGACAATTGTCCCTTTCCTATTCTTTATTCAACGCCCGTCCTGTCTCTTCCACTCTTTTCCTTTTCACCTCTTTCTGTTCTCATGGTCTTAATTTCTTTGTCCATCAATTTTTCAGTTTGCCCATTTTCCCTCGCAATATGTATCATTCCATTACTTTAACTGTGCAGAGAAGATGTCAGAGCTTGTCTCTCTCTACACAGCCCTTCTATTCCTCGTCCTTCTTTCTCTCTGTCTTTTCCCATCCAATTCCTCTTTCACTGTCTCATTAGAGCCGCAGCAGGGTGTTAGAGGCGACAGGTAGAGATCTCCTGACAGACCTCATTTAGTGCAGACAAATACCTGGTCTGGCTGAGAAAAACCCTTACGCACATTTCTCTTTCAAACCAATTATTTCCTCTACTGTTTTTCTTTTCTTTCACAGTTATTCTGCAGTGATAAGAGCTGCTGTTCCCGCCACTCCTGCTGCAGCCACTGGCTGGGCCTCAAGGACCCCACAGAGGCAACGGCATAATTTGAGCACACACCACCACCTGTGTCTCTATTAGTGGTGCGACCCGGTGGCAGTGATACAGAGTAGTGTGCACCCCATTATATTTTGTGACCAGAGGCCACTGTGTGAGAGCTAAAAAGCTTTGGGAGCCATTAATGAAGTCAACACGCTCCCCGGAGTAGTGAGGCCACCAAATCAGCCTATTGTGTCGAATCAAGACTTGGCCTTTCAGGCGACCCAGCAGTGCTCAAAACCCAGAGCTATGGATGCCATTCAATTGTAAGAGCGCGGCGGGCAAACTGTTCCACAGGTTGAATCATATAAATACAGCCTGCTGAGTATAATCACGTGGAGATTATACTCACGGAAATGTAGTGTGTGTGTGTGTGTGTGTGTGTGTGTGTGTGTGTGTGTGTGTGTGTGTGTGTGTGTGTGTGTGTGTGTATGTGTGTGTGTATACGTGTACTTGACAAAAAGGGAAAGGTTATATAGAGCCCACACCTGTGAGAATTGTAGCACCCAGGAAGCTGGACATATGGCAGAGCGAGAGGTGGCAAGCTTTGATGTCAGATAAGTGACGGAAGAGCAGAAAGAGGAGAAGGTTGAGGAGGAAAAGATGGAAAAATCCATCTTACCTCTCTCTTTCTCTCTGTAAATGAAAATAGGTTCCACTTAAGGGTCTATTTAGTTTGCTATATGACTTGCATGAAGTCACATGGTAATTGAAAATGCATTCCTTTCTGTTAATATATTTCTGTTTTCTGTTGGAGTTGCTGTGTATCACAGTGCTGCTCCCTCATTCCCCTGCCGTCTTTCCTCCCAATATGACTGGCATGCAGCCTTCAGAGAGAGGAACTTTACAGCCAAAATCTTTGCCCAATGCGTAGAGAGCATATGTGCATGGAAGCTTGTTTGGGAAGTTGGTTAGGTCCGGGCTAGAGACTGAAAAAGCAAAAGACCAAAACGTCCCACAAGTATGCATGTAACAACTGAAGGACAGTGTTTCCCATTCTTCCACTTAGTCATGAGGAAACTTAATGGTACATCATTAACTGACAACATCCTGCTTTATTATCTGTCAATTTACCAACTTATCCAACTGAATAGATGATCGGTTTGTTTTTTGAGCAAAGGAGGCTGAGAATCCCTGACCCAAGATAACCTAAGGTCATCATTAATTGGACACACGTAAAAGGAAAACCTTAGATCAACCTTGCATAGAACAGATCTTCTCATGAACTTCAGGTGAACACAAGCTCTTCACATAATGGTCTGGTGACAGACTTTGATCAAAGGTCACAGGGTCTTCGCACAAACACCCCCACGGTGACCTTTCCCCATGTCTGTGTAAGGTTGTATTACACAACAAAATAACAGGGGTGCATTCTTTCATCTTAATGGTGCAGACTTTTCTTGATCGTACCATACTCTGCTTCTATAAATGTCAATCAGCAGACTATCCAACCACAGTGGTGGTGAAGTTCCCAAAGAGATGTCTCGGTCTGATAATGACCCACTGACAGGCTCAGATCAGCTTCAGCCAAGGGATGACTTTGAGAACTCTTTCGTCCCTTTTTTCCAGACTATGCTTTGTTTTAGTGGTTATCTATTGCTTTCTTTTACTGCTTATCAGTCTGTCCTCTTCTCTCTGGTCAATACTAATTTTCGGCTTGTTTACCAGGACAAACAGAGCAGATCATTGACTTCAAGGGTGTGATTGGTTTCCTGGGAGATAAGCACAAATACATAAATACACAAGGAGGCACAAAGAAAGTGCCAAGAAAGAGTAAACAAACCTTTCACTGTTCAGACACAAATGTGGGAAAGAAAGTGTAGCAAAGAGCCAGATATGAGAAGGCAGTGTGTGTGTGTGTGTGTGTGTGCGTGTATGTGTGTGTATGTGTGTCCAGGTGTGTGAATAATAGATGGGGAGCTGAGAGCCAGACGCTGTCTGAGAGCAGACATCGCCCTGGATCCCGTTACCACACACTGCCATCAGAATAGCTCTGGAGACCCAAGCACACACACAACGTGCCCCAAGTTCAAGCATTAATACACATGCACAGGGCTTTATACGTGCACAGGCCTGCACACACACAGCCACATACACACTGTGACCTTTCTGCACCCCTGTGCTCTGTTTGTCAACACAACACTGTCTCCTCCCTGTGTCTTTCCACCGGTGTAATCACACAGTTGAGTCATATGATCAACAGAAATTTTAACTCTTCTATAAAAGGTGATGAAGTGCACATTTATGCATTAATATTCCTGACATTAGTGGTATAATATTCTACTGGTGTCAGCCACCGTGGTAAAGACAGACTACACACATATACCCATACATATTAAATCTATGGATCACTGACTGAAGCTGAAGATCACACGTGCTCATGAATTCATGAATTACCAATAGGCTTACCTTTCGGACTTGTGCGGATTTGTGTGTCTATGTGTGTGTGCACCAGTGTGTACATGGGGCGCATTCATTGCCTACCCTTCAGTTTTATGTTGTGGTGATTTATGAGGTTCCTACCAAAGTTTCTAATTAAATAGGGAAGCACCTCACAACCAATTCCTCAGAGATAAGCAGGTGTGAATTTCTGTGTTCCCTCCTTATTGTGTGTGCTTGTGTGTTTGTGTGTATGTGTGTACACAGGATGTGTGCATGTGTCTGTGTGTATATTTTGTTGTTTTCAGCCCCAAGGGCGCTTCGTTTTTCTTTCTCATCTCTCCTCTTTGCCTTTATTCCTTTATTAAACAGACTGGCGCACTCCCTCTATTATACCTGTTTTTCCACTGAAGTGAAAAATTGCATTGCTGGCATAGCAGGGGACAGAGAGAGGGAGACAAAGAGACAGGCTGAGAGTGAGAAAATGAAAAACAAGGGGAGTGAGGAGGACAGTGAGAGCGAGGAATAACACTGCAGTAAACCCTTAAGGCGTGTGCTATAATAATGGAAATCATTGGAGGAAAGATGGTGAGACTGAGAAAGAGCAAGAAGACTGAAGGCCAATGTCCACTGAAAATTGTTTGGTTGCAGTCAGCGAAGTCTGCGTGTGTAGGAACAAATAAAGAACTGGTTGATATAATGTTTTCAGTGTCCACTGGCCACAGGAGCTGCAGGAGCTCTGTGTGAGCAGACGTTCCTTGGTGCTATTTTTGCCACTAATTTTCGCAGTGGGCATTCTCCATAAGAGAGCACTTAAAAGAAGAGAAAGTCAAAAGAAGGACCAGAAATACTGTATGTACCCAGGGGAATAGGAACAGTCCCCTGAAGTCGCTTCTATTTTCTTTTCTCTTCTCCCTGTTTTATTCGCACTCCAAACATCCACCACAGGCAAACACATTTATTACAACAAGTAATAAACAACAACAAGTTCATTTTTACATTTCCTTCTTTGCAGTGTAATACCTAACCCTGAAGTATGATTCACATGATGGATTTGTAGCATTAGGCTACGACCATGGTTTGTATAAAAGAATCCGACCTTGATGTCACCTATTGGTTTGTGGAATACTGTTTTGAAGGCTCAAGTTTGGCATTTATTGCCCTCGCAATTTTGTTTTTTTTATGGAGCCAGAAGTGACCATGTTTTGAAGAGAGGGTGGAGCAAAACTTTTTTAGGCCACCAAATGTTCCAACTGTTTAACTTTCATGGATTGCAAATACACTGGGGAAGGGTCAAATCTCTAAGACAAAAACACACAGCAACTATTTCAATCACAGGGTAACTTCCTGAAGCATACCCTGCTTTATCGTCTATTGTGCTCTAAAATGGGATCATAATTTACCATATGAACATCATACTGTATTTACGAAGACATAAAACTAACAATTGAGACCAAAAACTGTTTACAAAATGTTAACTCAGCTAATAAATAAAATGACAAGTAGTGTAATTTTCTTAGAGCCTTCAGTAGTCTGACCTCTTTTTGTGGCCAGTGGAGTCGCCCCCTACTGGCCCTTAGGAAGAATGCAGAACAGCAAGTTAATGCTTGGCTATGACCCTACTAAAAGCAGTAATTTTTTTTTGGTTTGTTAGGGGAAAAACGCATAATGGATACATCTGAGTGATATTCATTACTGGCTGGTATGGCTGGTGGTAAATTATGTATTCCATCCATTTTGCTTTCAAGAATCAAAAGAGTAAAGAAAACGATTCCCAATAGTAATCATGAACTCAGTCAGTAAATCCTTACTCTTTGTGTTATTTTCAAAACACATTTTGTCTCTTATACCAATGGAGACATTGCAAGTATAAGCCGTCCTTTCACTGACTCCATGGGAGGTTTTTCTAAAATTAGCGCTTCTTTATCAAGGGAGCACATTAGAGTTTCACGCCCATGCATTATGCCGCAGCACAAAAGCAATGTTTTGTGCATGATAATGGAGGCTTCGCAGTGGGAGTCAAATAACTTCACATCATAAATAAATGAGCGTGGTGTTTCAGGATGGTTGGTTATCTAATCACAAAGACGATGGAACAAATAAAAGGAGCATGGAAGCATGTTAGAATAAAAAAAGGATACCTTTACAACTATGTATGTGCGAGCATCTAGATGTGTGTAATTACTACAGACTTGAAACATGGAAACAAACATATTAGCGACTGCAGTGTGAAAAATAACGAACATGCACACTTAGTGTTATGAGAATTTAATTATGGGTCGATATTAATGCTAATCTGTCAAAGCACAGACTTAATTTGAATTTTGTTCTCCGTTTCTCTCTTCAGATAGTTGATTTTAAATATGTGTGGAGAATTTGACTTTGCTGATATGAGAGTCTAAGGGCATCTAATAATCACATTCTGTGTTACTTTTAACTCCCACTCTTCCTCATCTCCTCTGCATTGTCTTTCTTCACCACCTCCTCTCCTCCTCTCCGTCCTCTCGCAGTCTCATTATCTACGTTCGTTTCTTCACTGTCTACCTGTTCTGCCCTTTCGCGATGTGATATGTGAAAGTGTGACGAGCAAACTGGCAAACCAAGTGCCCCTGTCTGTGCGGAGCAATCCTGAATGACAGAGAGAAAAAGAGACAAAGAGGAGAGATTGAGAGGAACTGAGACAGATCAACTGGAGAACGTTCAGATAGAGATGGGTGTAAGCTGCGCTAAAACTCCAAGACAGATAAAAGTTAATTCTTTCTCAGGGAGAGAGAGAGAGAGCGAGAGAGGAGTCTAAGAGGATATTTGGTGAATGGAGCCTGTCAGCTCGCGTTGTGCAGAAATCCTCTTATACCTCAAAATTTCAATTAGGTTAGGAAGCGTTTTGGTGCGGTGCGCTTCTCTCATTCGGCGCAGGAAGTACAAGGTGCGTGAGGTGGGATTTGTCACAGCGGCGACAGGCCTGCTCCACCTACATTATGATTCAAAGAACACACACACAAACATTCGCACACAAAGCAAGCTCCCCCTTCCACCTGCCAAAGCCATTTCGAGTGACAACAGTGGTACACTTGATGCTACTTCAGTGTTCAGTGAGCAGTGTTGCAATTGAGTTTGTTCCACTGAAGAGGATCTGAAATTTAAACTCCACAGGTTTGTATTGGGCCGCTGTCGTCTTTATGACAGCTACAATTACGCTTTGTGTCAACCTCTCCAAATGACACTGACTTACAGTAATTACAATGCCAAATGTAGCAGCCCGTTTTCATGGTTTGTTTTCATTTAATTTCCACCCTACCCTTTTGCTTTCATTTTACCCTGTCTGTCACCATTTCATTCACTATCATACATGACAGAAAAAGAAGCAAAATGCCCTACTTAAATCAGACACGATGTCTGTAATACCCCAATGTCGGCTAATACAATTGGGCTCTAGTGTTTATAGTTTTAAGTGTCACAGTCATGATCATTTGACAGAATATTTAGCACTGAAGTTTGCCATGTCAGAGTTTTCCAGTATTGGTTTTACTGTCACGAGGTTTTGATGGGAAGACAGTAAAAGATGTTTCTTTCGTTCCTTTTTTTTTTTTGCCACAACGCAAATGTGGTCACACCGCGTGTATTACAGCACACAGTATAATAAACATGTGTATGTTATATTTCACCATAATATATGATGATAATAATATGCCAAGAATCAGGGTGAGAAAAACAGAAAGAGGCCTGGACTGCCTGGTCAAGTGTGGGTGTAGTGTTGCTGTGGCCACACTGGTCCCATTATGTATGTACTGAAGACACAGAGCACTGCATCTGTCACAGCTGTGACAATGAATAAGAAAAATGAATATTGATAATAAAGCACAATCACTGTTATACTGTGAAATATTCTTTAACAGTTATACTGTCCAGACAGTTGTTGTCACACATTTGATTGAGAATCCCTGGACCGGCAGGATAAATCTGTGAGGGGAAAATGAAGGAGCAGCACTTCCCTTCTGTCATTACCACTACTGAGGTGCTCTTGAGTAAGGCTCTTCACCACAGCTGCTGCAGTGGAGCTGCTCATTGGCCAGCAGGCTGTAGTGGGCAGGCTACAGGTGTCAATGTGATCAGGACAATTACTGAAAAAGACAGCATTTCTCTCAGCAAGGCTTCCCTGAATTAATAAAAAAAAGAAGAAATTTGAAATTGAAAGGATTTTTTAAATGAAGATAAAGGATACTATTGTTTTACTTTGATCAACCATTGTGTTGCTGACGGATTAAAAAGTGTTGTTTCTTGCATCAAATTATCATTCAACAAAGTCATTGAACAAAATAGAGTTGTTTGAGTTGTTGATCACAATGAAAATAAGTTTCGGTTTACATTATCTTTAAATATGGCATTTATCTCAAAAGAGTTACTTTTGTACTGGCTCAGCCCAAATGAAATTGTGTTTCTTTCTTATCTAGCTATTCTTAAGTTTTTTTCCCCAAAAAAAAACAAAATTATTCTACTTTATCAAAATTTGGGCTTAGTTCCGGCCATTAATTCTACTGATTGTCATAATATTGAATTTAAAGTAGCTGCTAAGATCTGGAGACTGCAATACAACAAGTCCAAAAGAGCAAGGAACATGAGCGATGCATGGCTATGAGTTGTAATAAACGGGAATAGCTTTGTGACATTACAAATAAAAAGCGACCCCTTCTCACTTCTCCCATTCCAAATTCATCCCACTTTCAAGTAAGTTTTGCTCTTTTCTCCTTCCCTCATCTTCTCACTATCCCATCTCTCTCCTCAAAGCATTTTACCCATTCCGCTGTCTATTCCCTCAGCGTTCCTTACAAACTATTCATCTCTCCTTACCTCTGCATCCTTTCTCCCCACAAACCTTTTTCTCATTCACTCTTTTACCCTTTCTTTCTCTGCCCATCTAGCCCTTCTGCTCCTTTCTTTCCCAAAACTCTATCCTGTCGTCCTCTTCCTCTCATCGCCCCCCCCCCCCCCCCCCCTCGCTCTATTCCCAGCTTCCCAGCTGGCTTTCATCTTCTCCAGGTTAGATTACTGTAAAGCACTGCCTGTCTGCCAGCATTCCTGAAAGCTTTTCATCTCTGCTCCGATTCATCTGGGGAGACAGAGGGAGTGAGCGAGGGAGAGAGGGTGAGTGAGAGAGAGAAAAAGAGAGAGGAATGTAGAGGATGCAAGTAGAGAGAGAGAGAGAGAGAGAGAGAGAGAGAGAGAGAGAGAGAGAGAGAGAGAGAGAGAGAGAGAGAGAGAGAGAGAGAGAGAGAGAGAGAGAGAGATGACTGTGTTGTGCTGCAACTATGGATTTCAGAGCCTTAAGTGGTTAACCTGCACCGCACACTGCATTGGCTGATGGGAAATTTCCCCGCTGGTCTCTTGGCTGTCTGTGAAACACCCACTCAGAGCTGAGAGCACACCTCACAGGGGACAAATATGTGCACACACACACGCACACGTTGGCAGAGGCAACACGCAAATATAAACACAAACAACTTACACAATATCATAACTGTACACCAACCAGTGTGGTCTGAATAACATGATATGCATATTTTTAGAGTGAAAATAAAATAATTTCTCAAGAGACGTAAGAAAGCAGAGATAAAAATGTAAAAAAAAAAAAAAAAAAAAAGGAAAAAGACTGATATACAGTATTAGTTGATTGTTGTTGAACACTTATTTTTCATCTTCATACAGCTGTACACACTTTTCCACCAAGCGAATCAACAAATCAACAGTCTCCCAAATTAATTCTTGTTATGTTTTTAGCATTAGATTTGGCAGCAGGATAATAAACCTGGAGATATGTTTATGCTATCGTCGCCAAACAGAACTTGGAAATTTACGCAGCCTTGAGAGAAAGACTTTAGAAGATGTAAATTCAACACAACATTTGCCTAAGTGTGTGTGTGTGTGTCTGTGTGTGTGTGTGTCTGTTTCAGCCCACATACATGCATTGACAGCTTACAAACAGCGGTACAGGTTTAATTACAGAAGGCCCTCCAGCTGTTTATCGCTCTGCTTAAGTGTGTGAAGGTGTGTATTTCTGTGTTTACTGTATGTGTACAAAAGCATGTGTGTGTGTGTGTGTGTGTGTGTGTGTTAGTGTGTGTTTGTGTGTGTGTGCATGTGTGTGTGTGTGTGTGTGTGTTGCTGCGGAAATGGGGGGACTGTGTCAGTGGGTGAGTATCCAGCTGTAGCTGTTACATTTATACCCATGACTGTGAGGTTTGGTTACTGAGAAAACATTTATACTGCTGTGTGCAGTGTGTGTGTGTGTGTGTGTGTGTGTGTGTGTGTGTGTGTGTGTGTGTCCACAAGTGTGTGTAGGTCTGTGTAGACGGCAGCACATATGAAGACATTAAACAAAAATATGCAGCTTTTAGCAATGTTTGAACAAATGTCTGTTTATTCTGAATTTAGTGAATCCTCCTACTGTTTTAATTTTCTACAAATAAGCTCAGTATCTGGAGAATGTGACAGACTAAGCCACTCCACACAGCCACCACGACTGGTTTTAAAATATCACTGGGACTGTAGGGCTGCACATCACAAGCACTGTAGGTATGATAAGTCTGTTGATTATATTTGCGATTAACTGATTAGTGGTTAGATCTATTAAATGTCAGAAAACTTTGCAAAACAATTCCCAACACAGGTCCTGTGAACCCAAGCTGACATTCTCAATTGTTTTTTTATTCAACTAACAGTGTGAAACTTAAAAATATTCACCTCACAGGGATTGGAAAAAATGTTTTTTTGCAAGACAAATACATAATTAAAATGTTGTTTTCAATTAACTAATTGATTAATCAAGTTGGCACCAACTGGGAGAAAATTTTTGAAAAAAAAAAAAGAGAATTGCCGCCTCACAGCTGTATGCCTCCTTGAGTTGCAGTATATATGTCTGTCCAGACATAATATACTGCAGATAGTAAAGACTGCTGGAATTTAATAAAATATATTAAATGTGTCTTTTGGCAAAACATGGATGCTACAAACATATCTTCAGCCCTGCAGCACAGAAGATCGATACAATCATCACAGTATCAAGGTGGACGCCCAAGATTAGTGCCACCAATTTAATACCAGACCAAATGTGAAATATGGACACAAACTCCCCTTCTGTTTTTATAGAAACGGATGATGCTACAGTGAAGCTTTTTTTCTCCAACTAGGCATTTGTGTGAAATTTAGTCATAATAATCGTATTCATTATTGTGAGGTCACAGTAACTTTGACCTTTGACCACCAAATTCTAATCAGTTCTTCCATGAGTCCAAGTGGATGTCTGAACCAAATTTGAAGAAATTCCCTCGAGGCGGTCCTGAGATATCACGTTCACCAGAGTGGAACGGACAGACAACCTGAAAACATAATGCCTCTGACCACAGCTGTTGCCGGTACGGAGGCATAAAAATCATATCCATCCATCTGCTTCCTCTTCAGCAGTTTCATAAATGGACCTTGGTATTGTGCAGTATCGGAGAGCATTTCTGCTCCGCCTTTAACCTAACTTTGCATTCTCCTTCAGTCACATCACACATCCAGATCTCATTGTAGCAGGTCTATCCTCTGTGATGCCGATGTGTGATGATATGGTGCTCTGAAGTATTATGGGCATCCCTGCATGTGATATTTATGGACCTGCCAGTCTTCCGGCCCTACTCACAACTCCCACACCCTTTAATCTTACTGCTGTCATCTACTGTCACTGCCTTATGACTATGGCCTTGGCTAACTGCCAGCCGACACATAGGCACTGTGTGTATGTGTGTGTCTGTGTGCACTTGAGAGTGTGAACGTGAGAGCGTTGAAATACAACACCATTGTATAGTACAGCAGAGTACAGTATGTCATTCAAATGTAGGCCAGAAGTGACAGCCAGAAACGAGGGGTGCTCGCTGATAACGCCGGTAACAATATACGCTGTATGTTTGTATGCAGACAACAAACAGAAAAATGCATGCCAAATCACAGCCTCCGCTCCCAGTCCAATTCCTGTATGTTAGGCGCAACACGCTAATTTGGCAAGAAAATAGGGAGAGAAAGAAAAAAGACTCGAGAGAAAAAACAAGAAAGGAGAAGAGGGGGGGTAGACTAAACTGTCCTCCAAGCAGTTCTTTTACACTCAATCTGAATTGAATTTCTGAAAATAATAATTCCTTGGAAGAAACTACCACCCCCACACAGAAAAAAAAGTTGAAATTACACATAATGAATACATTAACATGTAAGTCATGATAATTCTTATAATCAAAGCTAACAGTATGTGGTGCTTATTGCCCTGAATTATCTACAGTTTTCTCAATAGGCCCTCAGAGGCTCTTTGGTTGCTGTCCACATCCTCTGTGTGCTGATTCAGAAATCACTTGAGGCAGATGAGCCGCCAATGAGTGAATGAATGAAGCGATCAACAGTCTTACACTGTTTGAAAAAGGAGGCAGACTCCCGCACAAGCACAACTTACACATTAAGAGACAAAGACAAGAGCCGAGCCTTCCCCTGTTATGATAAGCATTTATCACTAAAGCCTTCCACAAAACAGCTAATTCGTCAGGCTCTGTGGGAAGCTCATTGTGACTGTAGAGGTGATGTGAAATTGCTGTGATCAGCCAAGTAAGTAATTATGAAATGAAACAGCAAGTATTTTGTGCAAAGTTGGAAAGCAGCACTCTGCAAATTCTCATGAATAAGACAGTTGAGAGAGTTTGGAGAACACGCTTGTGCATCATGTAATGAAGTCTGAAGATATGGGTAAATATAGAGAAATGTCAAGTGTTAATATGAATTGTTTCGAGCAGAGGGTGCAAGCTACCAGGAAACTGATTTAAAGGTCAATTTGCCTAAACGCTGTATCCTCCTTCAGGCTACTACATGCAGAGCAGAGCTAAAATGCTTAATTTTGTTTAATTATCTGATGGGAATGCTTAAGTAACTGCACAAATTTAAAAATAACATATGCGTAAAATAACACCAGCTGTCCATTGGCAAACACATTACTATAGTCCAAACAGATTATCATCAGGACTTTTTTCTCGCGGGTTAATTGCACAGTTTGGAGGTGGGGGAGTGCAGCTTCGGTGCTTTAACGCTGCACACAGACAGATGGGTTCGTGCACCCTTTCCCGCTCTTCCTCTCTCTCTCGAGGATGAAAGCTGAGTATCATTATCTGACAGGAAGTCCTCAGGTGGACCTGCTGAGTAAGCACATTGACCAACCTCATCCATTTTCCTCTGTACATCTTTCCCATTGTTCTGGGTGTGTCGAGTTACGGGAACTAATACTGCCTTAATTGTAAAACCCGTATATGTAAAACTAATTGTGTATTTAATCAATTGCAGCATTATTAAGTTGCTGGCACGGTCAATTGCATCAATAAATGCAATTAATAGCACACAGCATTTTTATGCTGGCTGTCATTGTGTGGTAGTAGTAAGAGGGATTATTGTTGTCACTACTCAGCTGGCTTGTGTAACGTCAGTCTTTGGGGAAATTAACAACATTTCCCAGTTTTCCTCCTGCTTTGCAAACCCTGCAATTTACTACTGAGAGACTGAATGACTGATGCAGTGTGGACTTTGCTGCACTGGCCTTGGATTCTTTTAGGAAAAAGTTATTTACTAGTATGCCAAAAAGGTCCTTGGATCTAGAATTTGCTATATATATTACTATGTAAATCACATCGATTGAAGGGGATGTATTATGAAAACAACCCTCGCAAAAGTGCGCCACATTTTCTCGCCGGCTAATCAGAGCAGATTGTGCTTTTTTTCGGATGGGGAGTCTTAAAGAGAGAACTACTAAAGCACATGATTTCAGACGTTATTCTGAGAATAAAAGTGTGTTTTTGAGCAAACTGTGATAGACTTTAATTCAGAAATATAAAAAACTTCTATTCCCAGTTCAGAGGTTTCTGCTCTTACTAGTGCAGAAAACTTTAAGCAGCCAAAACTACTGAACTATATGCACCTACCAGACGATTGCTTTACTGATGTGAATCAGCATGAGACACAATTTAATGTTTACAAATCTAGGATCACACTTGGTTGGACAGCTGTGTATCAACAAACACCAATACACTCAAAATCAATAAAGCTCCCATGTCAACTTTGCCCCCGCCCCCTCAACCCCATTTCCTTCACGCCCAGCCCCTAAACTGTCCCATTTGAGCCCAATCATTATCCATCTCCCAGGGGTTATGTATTTTAGCAAGCCCGGTCTCAGGCCGGAAGATGAGGGCTCCAGGAGGGTGCTGGTGGAAGGATTAGCTTCCCTATCCTCCTCCAGCTCTTTACCATTTTAATGAGGATGGGCCAGAGGGTCTTTCTTCTGCCCCAGCCAACTGTGTCATAGTCTGGGCCTGGGGACAGAGTGAGGCTGCAGGGGTTCAGGGATGGTTCTAATACAGCACAGCCATTGTACAGGGGAAATGGAGTGAGATATGGTGCAGATGAGAGGTGAATGAGGAGAGGTGTGTGTATGAGAGAGAAACAGACAGAAACGGAAGTATGTGGGCGTCGTATATGAGTGTGTACGCACAAACCTCTATGTGTGTCTCCTCCCAGAATAAAAGAGTAATTTAGGTCTTTCTATGGGCCTACTTCCAAAGCTCCCCTGGTATGCACCCCGATAACACAGAGAGGGCACATGTGGATTAACGCTCTATTGAAGGAACTGTAATTACCTGCTGATATGAATATTATTATTACTACCGGGCAAAAACCTGACAATTTTCCTTTCAAAAATCCACAAAACCAGGCGAGTGAATGGTAAGGGTTAACTAAGCAGGGGAAATAAATTGGATGCTAATGCTTTATTTGCAACATCACTTTCACAAAAGACAACGAACATCAGGCTAAGACAGCAAAAGGGCAACTGTCTGGGACTGATTTATCCCGGGATTTAACAAATACACAAATGCTTCCAGGCTACTTTTGTCTGCTTCTCTTTAAATTACAGTTAACGTCTATACATTGTGTTGGATTCATTCAACCCACTGTAAAATAAAAAGCTGTTGACAGAAAGGACTAGATGATTCATGGCATTGCAATCAACAGGACATGTGTGTGCCCACTGTATTCAATATTAGTAAATTGGCTCTGACAAACGCTTCCAAAGCCACCTGGGGATATGCACTGCAGATGTCTGTTAGATGCTTTAAAGGAGGACAAAGCTACTGCTGCTGGGCTGAGAGAGTGGACAAAAAGCCATTGGGCTGCTAAGGGCTTGACAAGATGGACAGTGGGAAAGGCAAAGAAACTGAGGGCTCTAGTGGTGTGTGTAGAGATCAAAGGTGTGTGAGCACATGGATGTGCATGTACTTGTCCATGCTTCCGTGGGAGCAAGCATCCAGTGACACCTCAAAGAAATCTAGACTGAAACAATTTTTCAAATCCACAAAACCCCCACAGCAAAACAAAACTGCAGCCACAGCAGGGGGTCTGAGCGAGTCCTTTTCTATTGGACAAAGGGCTTGTCAATCATCACAGGGGGTCAGGAGGGTGGTCAAAACTCAAACAAGGGCACAATGGCTCTTTGGGACTCCACACTCACACACACTATGAAAGAATGCATGGCTAATCAACCTTGGAGGAAAAAAATACAAATAACCTTGAACTGATGTTCTGTGTGTGTCAGTGATAAAGGGTTTCATAAAAAGAAGGAACTAGACCAGCCAAAGAATGCTACTGATGTGAATGCATGCAGCCACGGCCATTGAATTGGTTATAATGGAGGAGTCCATGAAGAGGAGTCATTGATACAGGCTGAAGTCCACTTCACGGTGGTTTTGGCATTGAGAGGGTGAGACTGAGAAGCATTTCACAGCCAAAGACACTTGGCCTTGGGGCAGAAATGCCTATGGAGCAGGGCTAGGCTCAATGCTATGACCTAAGGGTGTCAAGGGGCATGGAACACAATCATTACTGTCACTAGAGCTTGACGACGACTCAGGCTTTGTCTATCTGTCTCTATCTTTCTCACGCATACACTGAATGACTTCAGGCACAAGTGGCAAGCACCCATACCAATCAACCCAGCCTCTCTGTAGTCATATCCTGAACCTATAAACCAGCCAAGACATCCAGACCTTTTTTTCTGCAGTTATTTCCTTTTATCCCATATGCGCTCTTCATATTTCCTTTTACCCTCCCAATAACCTCCTCTAATGTCCCTATTCCCCTCTCCTCCCCCTCCACTACTTATTTCACACTCTCCACCTTTGTCTGCTATCCTCTGCCAGACCTTTACCTCTATTCTACTCACCTTTATTCGCTTCTTTTCGCCTCGACAAGGCTGTTTCTTCCCGTTCAGGCCCTATAGTCCCAGGGCAAGCTAAATCACAGTCAGCCACAGGCGCTAAATAAGAACAAACGCCTCTGCTTTACCTGCACGGCCTCCCTGAGGGGACACTCAGAGACTAGAAGACAGCTAGCATTCTCTCCAGTTCTCTCTGTACATCCCCTCCCCAGCTCCCCTCACTCTCTGCACCGTATGTAATTGAAAAACACAAGGCCCAAAGGCCTCTACTTTCTCGACTGAAGAATTAGGGCGAGTGCCTCATAGGGAAAGGAAGAGGAAGGGAGGGTGTCGGGGAGACGTGGAGAAAGTGCAATGTGGGAGAAGTGATTTAATTGGACAATAAGGCAGTCACCAAGGCAGGCATGTACCTGATTACTGGAAGCTGCATGCTCACAGTGGATGGCTGTTTTTAAGAGGGTAGAGGGCAGCGGGTGAGAAAAGAAATCGAGCGAGAGGGAGAACATCAAATGAATATATGATCTTTAAGATCTGAAGAGCATAAAGATGCATAGATGACTGGGAATTTCCCTGAAGCTCTATGAGCCGACTTTGTGAATGTACAAACTAAAGTAACAAGAGGAGAAAGCACCAGCAAGAACTGGAATTCATGGCTAAGTTTTGAGGTCAGAGTCTGAGCTGTCGTCAAACATATATATGCTCACATGATAAGTGTGTACTTTGCTTGCAAGTAGGGTGAAACCAAGTCATTGTTTTGCAAGTTAGTCTTAAGTCTTAAACTCAACTCCCAAGTTCAGATTCAAGTCCGAACTTTGATTTTCAAGTCCTAAACAAGTCATAATGTGCTCTTCACTAATTGTAAATGCCATTTTAACAACAGGGTAACTGGCAGAAACATAACGTTAGTTCCTCATGGTTCTCTCCTGCAACTTGAGTTGATTCTGTCAGATTGTTTAAAAAAAAGTAGATCTTGGGAAATAAGTATTGACTGGGAATGTAAAGCATTATTTTAGTTGCTTCAGGAAATGAATTGATTTGTGGCACACTTTTATACCATACTTTTTAATCTTTGGGCTTAAGGGAAGGTATAAAGTATTTTGAAATCAAGTCCAAGTGAACTCATTAGTGTTCAAGTTGCACGCCTTCTTCGTTTTGTCAAGTTGAGTCCGACTTGAGTCACAAATCTGAGACATGCATGATGTTACTTCCCGAGACTGATCTGTCTAATTTGTTGGACACGAAAAACTAGAAGAAGAACTCTGCATGTGTAGAGAACAAGCTGGAGGATGAGCAGGGGGCTGTTTGGAGGATCCTCCACCCTGCTATGTTGTTTGATTTTAAGCAGCAGGTGTGTATTAATCCCCCTACTGATAGGACACAAGCTCTGGGGCTCTCTCATCACTCTGTTTGCACACACACGCCCACACATAAAATAATCAAAGGAGAATTCACCTGTCTCTTCTACAGCAGGCACTTAGGGATATATACAACATGCTGTACATGCTCAACCCACTTGTACAACTTTTAGTTGATAGTCAAATCAGACTCAGTCGAGTCATAAAAGCCCAACATGTTTGTCTTAAGCAACCGGTGAAAGGCCCGGATGTGCGTGTGCATACATATGATGCCAGTGTGTGACTAATTATTAATTTCTTCTTTGTGTATTAGTGTGTGTCACTGCTCCTGCCTGACTGCTTTGCATTCTCATCTCTGCCTCTCACGTCGTGCACACAGATGAAAGCGGGACTTGTGTGTAATTAATTGGATATGTTTGTAATTAGGGGGCGAGAGAGGGAGAAATGCATGCAAGCCTCCTTTTGTTTTGTCTGTTGCGCCTAACAACAGCACAGGAAAATAAAAACTGATTACACAGAACACTAATTACCATGGAATTATCCCCCTCACTTCACAGGGTTAATTCTTATTCTATGTGTGTGTGTGTGTGTGTGTGTGTGTGTGTGTACTCATACACATGCATGCACACACATGTAATCTGTCTGTCTTCCTTCTACATGGATGTGGACACACACTCAACAAGCAGGATGTTATTGACCATTAGCCCAAACTCAGAGAGGTGTAAATCTGGGATAAACAGTAATGAAATATTTGCCTAACAAGGAAGCGTCTTGCTTATTTGTTGGTGAAACACGGTGTGACACGTGTGCTGTCAGGGACAAAAATCGACAGCTGAAGATTTGCTTTGAGACAGGACACTCACTAATGAGCTTCAAGGTCCATGGACTCACAAGAACTATTCAAATTTGCTTTAAAGTGTGTTGATCTTGTTAGACCTCAAATTGTTATGATATATTTCAAAAAATATTCAGCAGATGGAATATTTAACCTTTCCAACAGTAAGAGACACTGCACAATGGATGGAATATCTTCCATCAGCAGAAATAGATTACTATGTAGAAGTGAGATAAAAGAAGAAAGAGGGTATATCAGAGAGCAAACACAGCGGTGTGGTATACAAAAAGTTTCAGTAGGGAGAAGGACAGGGCAAGAAGGTTTTCATTTTTTTTAATATCATCTTCAAGATAAAAACACCACGAAATTTTAAAATAAGGTGTGTGTAGTAGCACTTCTAATATTTGTCTTTCACTATCAGCTAGAGGGACTTGTTCAGAATTCTGCACTTTATGAGCAAGGGACTGTGATGTCAGGATCTATTCATAAATAAGGCAAGTCAGCCATTGAAAAGGGTTCAATAAAGTGCTCTATTCGTACTCATGTTGGTCTCAAAAGTCGAGCTCCGCCGCTGAATGAGCGCTGCTGCTTTCACTGTGCCTGTTTTCCTCTTATCTTTGCTTTTTGTAAAGCAGGGGGAGTTTGTAATGAGTTGGTCGGATGTTTGGATTGTTCCCTTCGTATGCTGTGTGGATGCCTGCCTGTTTGAAAGTATACATTCATTCCCACAACTGCGTTTGCACACACACACACACACACACACACACACACACACACACATCATTTCCAACTGTGCCTAAAATGCCATCTGATTAACAGCCCCGTGTTTTTTTGCTTAGTGGCGTTAATAAGCTTATCCTCCGGCAGCTTTTATACAAACAAACACAGACGCACAACCGACACCAAGAGACTAACTATAAAAGCATTTGAGGCTTTTAGAGTGTGCTTCTATTGGCATGGGGAAATAAAAAGGTCTATATATATACACACACACACACACACACACACACGCCGTGATAGGTAGCACACTGCGCAAGTTGCAACACAAAATATGATGACTAAAATCTGAAGTCTGTTATTTCATGCAGATTCATTTACACCATCTGGTGTTACAACTGTACCGTAGTTTCACTTCATTTCAGGTGATACGCACTGCATATTAGCCAAAAGGTAATACGAACAGATAGATGACAGTGTGTGTGTTCTGAAAGCAAACATATCTCTTGAATCTATTTTTCCACTGAGTCGGACCTGAGGGGGGACACCCTCTTCCCTGTAGACTACGGAAATGGAAGAATGGACTCTCTCTCTCTCTTTCTCTCTTTCTCCCTCTCTCTCTCTCTCTCCCTCTTCCTGCATCCCTCTGTTGCACGGCTCGGCTCGCCCCGTGTTACCATGGCAACAGGAAACCGGTGCGGCATAGCGAGGACTACAGAGGGGAAAAAGGAGAGGAAGAGAGGTAAGAAAGAGTCCACCTGCAGTCCCCTACCGGCAGCAGAAACCCTGAGGGAGTCTAGTCGGAGAGACAAACGGACAAGAGTTCATCCCCAAACTTCCTTTCTCACACAAACATATTTGTCCTTCAGCATCAATACTGACTTGTCCTTCTATCTCTTCCTCTCTTATCTCTATCCTCTGCTTCTTGATCCAGCCCTCCTCTTCTTTCCTTTTCCCCCCCAAATCTTTGCCCTTCCAACCTTTTCTTCCCTTCTTCTTCTCTCCGCTTCTTCTTTGTGTCCCTCCCCTTCCTCCATTCCTCCTCCACCCCCGGAATGAATTAGTAATGACAGTGGTTTGGGTCCACAGTGGTGAAGGAGAATTGTAATTATAAAAATGTCACTCCTGGTTAGGCCAAGAGAATGAGAGAGGAGCCATTACTGTCTGTGACATGTGTACTTTGTTGGAGAGATAGAAGAAAGATTTAATTCTGCTTCATTTTATTTACAGGCTCATATCTCTCTCACTAGAGCTTAAAATAAGAAAAGCTTTTGTCATAGTTGGTTTCTTTTTGTGGATGCATGACTCTCACATCATTGTCTGAGAGAGAATATCTGGCCTTGAAATGTCACCTTCTGACATTATGTTATACATAAAATTGACTGCTGGACCTCTCGTGCCTCAGTTTATTTTCATCCAGCAACTTCTTGCTTTTTTAAGCACAATTCTATTAAAGTATGTGGCATTTGAATAGAGAGATATTAGAGGAAGTGTGTGTGTGTGTGTGTGTGTGTGTGTGTGTATGCATTGTGATTTTGTGATTATCTCTTATAAGTTTATACATTTATGTATCCATGCAGAAAGGTCAATAAGCCCAATTCTGGACATTATGAATACCTAAGACCGGGTTGTAAGTTCCTGACGGCAGGGCGCGAGACTGAAGGCGTCCCCTCGTCCCAGGGACCCTTCCAGGACTAAAGGGAATTTGTATGCATGTATTACTATCACTGGGAGGAGAGCTACTTAGCTGTTAGCAGCTTGTGTGTAGCAGCAGTCGACCAATTTGTTTGGCAACAGAGCTAGAAGCTAACTGGGCTAAACACACGGCAGTCTAAAAGATGCTTCTTTTAGAGGAATATGAAGTTTAATGTGACAGCACAATAACTTGATAGTATTGATTCCCACCCCATCAAAAAAATATATAAATATATAAAAGACATTTAAGTGCTTGAAGAAATTCCACAACTGAGACAGTTATTTTGAATAAATCTCATAATCATGGTGGGTTTAAGACACGTCTCTTGGCATTCTCATTTCTACTGGCATAATCTCGTGTGAAGATAGGACTTGCAAAGAGTGGTGTCAGGTGCAGAGCATGAGAAAACTGCCCTGGACCAGAAAAGATCAAGCCCCTGCCTTGGCAAGCATCCACTACTGGTTGTCTTTGAAAATGACCCTGAATGCTTATCGACTCTGGAGTTGCCGTTATTCTGCTGACTATCTGGTTTGACCATGCAAGCAAAAAAGTCAATTCCTTATTTATAAATGGCATCAAAAAAGTTTCCAACACTTGCAATATACCAAAAACATGATATAACATGCAGCCTTACCAGGATTCCCACAATAATGTTATGATATGATATTGGAGGCAGTAAGTAATAAAGTCTATCTATCTCTTTGCTGGTTAGAGTCGCACGTGAAGGCAGAGCTGTCACACTGATGTAACAATCTGACCTGAGCAGGGCCATGGCGCCGAGACTCCCATCACACTGATAAAGATGTTCATAAAACGATTTATATTGGCTGTCACAGAGTGTATAGATTCTTATCAGGCACATATAGATGCAACATCCATGCACATGCACAACTACACACAAAGATAAAGATGGAGGGACAGGCACATCGCACACACACACAGAAGCCAAGCTCCTGCCCCATTCATCTTCACTATTTATGCTACCAAACCGACTGATCTGAGTGATCTCACCAGCTGATTCTGGTTCAGATTTGAGGTATTGGATGACAAGAGGAAATCACATAGAACCGAGATATGATCAGATTCAGGGACGTCCTCTAATGCCTTGCACCGAAACACAACAGGATCACGTTTTGACACATAACGCAGGCAGCCTGCTTATCCCATCATTACGGCAGCTCACATTCCCTTTGAAAGACAACATAACCCAATTACCAGCATCCTGTTTTTGACAAAAGCAATACATGGCTGTGTGACAGTGTGTGTGTGTGTTTTGATATTTCAGATATGTATTATTGCACTGCTGAAGGTCACCCATCTATATCCTGCCACACAACATATCATGGTTCTTTAAAGACATTTACTCTGTCTGATAATGCCTGATGTCACATTTAATAAAAACCTGACATCAATCATGGACTTTTATTTGTAGAGGAATATATATAGATTTTGGGAATCAACGTATTACACAGTTAGAAAGTGATTTGATGGACTTGGCTGTTATTCTTTTATGCAATACACCAGTATTGCCATGTCTACTATCAGTACTACTCAGTACCACTATCCACTCTGAGTGTTATTATGAAGGCTAAAGACTCCATACCCCCTTTAATAAAACTTAGATTTACAATAGTATTACCATTCCTTTGATGACTAAGGTTGAATAAAGACAATTCAGTTGAGTTTTATACCAAAACAACGTGATGTAAAACCTTAAAAAACTGTCTAAAATTGAGACATTTTTCAGGAACTGTGTAAAAGTAAAGGGGGGAAAAATTGACAGAAAAATAATGTTGACATTCTAAATTTAGTACATTAGAATACAATGTATTGGCACCCTTTAGCATATGTAGGAAGATCACTAGGCTCTCAAGTAGGGATGGCACTAGACCACTCTTTCAGTGTAGTATCTGCCAATACCAATAACAATCTGATTCAGAATGTGTTTGTGAATATGTTTGGACGGGCTGATGGCTTTTGTAAAGCACTTTGAGTTGCATTTATATGTATGAAAAGCGCTATACTAATAAAGTTTGATTGATTGATTGATCCACTTTGCTAAACCTGGCCATCTAAAAACGTCATGCTCAAACTTTGAAACAACTAAACGTAAGAAGTAATACACTGTTCCAAACAATAGCTCAGTAAAGCACTAACTGCTCACATGAAACATGCTGCTCACATCTCTCTAAACCAAAGTTTAGTGAAGCACCAATGTGATAGTTAAGGCGTATGGATCGGATCATATTATACTTTTTTTTCTTAACAATAAGTGATTTTGGGCAATAGCAGCCCAATACTGATAGTGAATATTGGATCAGCACATCCCTTCTTTGAAGTTAATCTGATGTAAAACCACCTAAGTCAATACAACACACTGAGAGAGGTCAGGTGATGTAGTATAACTAGTCTCAAAAGTACAGATTGCAAACGATTGCAGTGGTTCAGAAATGTTTATATTCAATGTGTCCGTGATAAGCATAATGCCCACATTTTATTCTGGCAACTAAGTTAGATAGGGTGGTGGGGCTGCAGGACTTTCAAAAACACTGAAATCCTAAACTCACTGTCCTCTTCACTGCTGAGTTAGAAAACAAAATGCAGTAATAAACTAGTTGATTAGATTAAATGCAGAGCGCTGGAGGAGCTTTTATTACGGATGCTGGATGAAGAGGTGTTATGGTGCACGGCCCAATCATTAACAAAATCCATTAGTGTATAAATGAACAGTGGAAAGAAGACAAACAGGAAAGACCAATTATGATGTACCGACTTGATGCAGTACATGTGGGCTTGCATGTCTGTGTCAAGTGCTCGCAGATTAATGTGTGTAGATTAATATGCGTGTGCCCCCGCTGCCATGTGTGTTTCAGAGGCTTGGAAAAGTCATAAACACGACATTGCTGAGTGTTATCAGGCCTCTCTCAAGGTTGCCATGCGCTACTTTAATTAACACACGCTGCCAGAGGGAGGCTCCACTGATACAACAGCAACACACCCAAATTCTCTATCAGTGTTCCTACAACGTTGCTGCAGGCCCGTAGTATTTATGTTGTTACCACCGAGCTGCACCGGCAATAAATCACACTGAGAGAAAATATTGTGCTTCATGTGGAGGCACTCTGATGAAGGAGTTTATAAAAACAGGTTTAACACAAATACACAGCTCGTGAAGAGAGAATGCAAGTGTATAATTCTTTCAACATGCCAAGGACACATTTAGAAAAACTTTGTCAAGGTCAAGTTGTTAGAGTGAGATACATCGCTACAGCACGTATATGCAAGTTTGTGTTTGAAACTACAAAATGTTAAACAAATGTAAGATTTCTCACTGTAACAGCCAAAAATCATCGCTTTACAAAATAGCGTTTTTTCCTGTGTGTGTGTGTGTGTGTAGAGTGAGACAGTGTACCCACTGATGTCTGAAGCATGTCCTTGAGTAAAGCAGTATGCAAGGAACGGAAGATAAGCCGCGTCTGTGCACACACACACACACACACACACATACACACACACACTAAAAGAATTAATTTTTCACACATTAATGTATAGACACACAGCCAGACTATCTCTCTCACACACACATATCCGCACACCTCCATGCACAATTATCTAGATATGGTCCTTTTCACCGTGCAACAAAGTGGCGTCACACAGAAGCAAGGAGGGCAACGCCACAGCCCTGATCACACACACTGTCCTGCTGTGTTCCTATCACATACACACACCACTGCACAGCCAAACACATTCTTTGTGATCTGACTCAAGTAAACAGACCTCTGGGTGAACACTGACACACTAAATCAATCTCAGGAGTGAAAACAGTCCATATAAAGCACATACATGTGTACATTGATATTGCCACAGAGACTCTTCTTTAGGTCTATTCTAGTTCTCACTACATTATTCCTCTCTAGTCTCGCATCCTACTGGAATACTGCTCGTCTCGGTATATTTTTGTCACATGAAGACGCATATAAAACGTATTGCAGAACATAAAGACTGTAAATATAGATTCATAAAAGATGACAGAAAACAAATCCTTCCTCATTTAATCTCCCTTATCACCCTTTAAAGTTTGCCTCTGACCCCGAGCTGCCTCTCTCTTCTTTCTCCCACTCTCCCCATCAAAACCTCCTCTCCCTGATGGCCTCGCTCTGGTGTGCGTGCCGACATGCGAGTGAAAAGAAGAGAAGAGCAGTAAAACATAAAGGGAGCGAGAAGAGAAAAAAGAAGAAAATAGAAAGACAATGCCAGAGAGGGAGATGCTTCACTACTACAGAGTTCAGAGAAACAGTGGAGGAGAAGAAACGGGAGAAAGGGGGAGGGGAAAAAAGAGCAGAGGGGAGAACACAGGCAGCCAAAAGCAAAACTAATGTACAAACAACACTTATTATACTACTAACATGCAGCAGAAAACAACTGTATTTAAATACCAGCAAACAAAATAATTAACCAACTGGAAAGCTGTGTCAAAAACTGTTTATTCACATAACCGGCATGTCATTAAAGCATGCCGAGCTGATTTGGGAGAGCGAGGCCAGGCAGCAAGAAAGATGAAAACAAACGACAACCTTGATGGGAAGTTCAAGTGAGCGCCAAAGGTAAGAAACGAAATGTAATTAGAATGAAGCCAGCGCAGGTTAAAAGACAAATCGATGAGAAAAAATTAACTAAAGAGAAACAGAAGCAGATTTGCAGATTGGACGTGGCAAAGCATGACTGCAAAGCAACATAGGATTCTCTGAACCAGTTCATAAATAGGGAAAAGGAAGGAACAAAGGAAGGAGAGAGCGAAGAGAAAGAGGAGAAGAGAATAGAGGAGAACATGTTTCCTCTGGTGCTGAGTCCCCATGTGTCTGACAGTCCAATGGATGATTTATGGCGAGCGTTGTCTAGCAGTGTAATTGGCCGCCATGTTGGTTCCCAGTGTGGGAATGAGAGCATGAGAGAAGCGGAGATATCTCAGGACGTGTGTGAACTATGTCCAAATATCGGCAATATACAGAGAAGTAGAAGGTAAGGGGCGGAGAGCAGACAGGGAAAAAAGAGCTATGAGTGAAGCAAAGTGAAAGACAGAGGCCACACCACAAAGGCAAAACACACACTCACACACAACCACACATTCACACACCATAGGTGGAGCTTTACTCCACAGCACAAACACATATACACATCTCAATGTTAATTGTCTCTTTTCCCACCAGGAATGGTCGGGCCAGGAGCTTTCAAGTCCTGGAGAAATAATTTAAACATGTTTATCCAAGCAATTAGTTTCACACTCCAAGTCTTTTGCTCCTTGTGTATTCCAACTAATGGTTGGCAGGAGAACGTGAACACAAACGTCAGCCGGTGATCTAGCGCTGCGTAAATAGGTGAGTAACGCCTAATCAAAATGCCATCTGTGTGCAAAGACAAAGGTGCAACCGTGGCTCAATTTAAAAGTTTATTGATATGTAAGACCTTGGCAATGAGATCACCGCCGCCACGTCAAAATGAGGTCACGCTACTGTTCGGGAATTTAAGATGAAGTGTAACATGGGATAAGATCTGCCCCGAGGGATGGCAATTTCCAGGAAATGGCCAAGGTTAAACCAACTTAAACATTTTTGATTTTCGCTTGTTTTAGCTTGTTTCAGAGCAATGTTTCAGTAGTAAATACAGACCATAACATTACAGATCATGTCCCTTGAATCCATGCATTTTTTTAATAGATGTAAAGTCATGGAAAAAATTATTAGACCACCCTTGAATTCTTCACTTTATTGTTCATTTTAATGCCTGGTACAACTAAAGGTACATTTGTTTGGAGAAATATAATGATAACAACAAAATAGCTCATAAGAGTTTAATTTAAGAGCTGATATCTAGTTTTTTTGATAATAACCAAAATCATCATCAAGAAAACCACAGAAAAAGGCTAGATATCAGCTCTTAAATTAAACTCTTATGAGCTACTTTTTATTGTTATCATTATATTTCTCAAACAATTGTATATTTAGTTGTACCAGGCATTAAAATGAACAAGAAATTGAAGAAAAAGGGTGGTATAATATTTTTTTCCATGACAGATATACAGTTTATTTCAAAATTAAACAAAAGCAAAAGTATTGGATGGAAAGCCTGCCACCAACTACCTACTTGCCTGTGATTTCAGATCAAAACTACTCATGCCAGCAGTGATGCATATTAATGCAAACTTGTTCAATAAATTGTTAGATTCCTGCAGGCAGATTACCAACTACCTGTACCCTATTGACCCAGCGATGTCTGGCTGTCTAGTAAGTTGCTGTGTAGCTTATGCTACCGAGTTTCCTTTAGGCAAAACGCTCTGAGTGAATTTGGGCTGCCTTTTGTAGACATTCAGGATATGCAGCATATATGTCTAGGGATTTTATTGTGAAGGGTTCAGCATAAGGAGTGGACCTGGTATGCTTGGCCACACAATGTGATTGGCTGACTCCTTTGTCCACAAAGCAAAGAAGAAGAAGAAGAAGAAGAAGAAGAAGAAGAAGAAGAAGAAGAAGAAGAAGAAGAAGAAGAAGAAGAAGAAGAAGAAGAAGAAGAAGAAGAAGAAGAAGAAGAAGAAGAAGAAGAAGAAGAAGAAGAAGAAGAAGAAGAAGAAGAAGAAGAAGAAGAAGAAGAAGAAGAAGAAGAAGAAGAAGAAGAAGAAGAAGAAGAAGAAGAAGAAGAAGAAGAAGAAGAAGAAGAAGAAGAAGAAGAAAGACCTTGTCCTCAGAAAAAATGATGTTACTTTTTCACCACATGAATAACAGTTTGAAAAAAATATACTGACATGCAAATGAATCGCATGAAAGAAACGCTCCAGTGTATAAAAGCCTTTAGAATAAATGCACTACGATACTTTAATACCTGAACCAGTGTTGAATACATCTTAAGACTTTAGTCTAGACCAGACTGAATAGAGCTAAAGAGTTTGATTCCATTTAAATTATATACATTTACTTTTCTGTAATGAAAGCAATCATTTTCTGGAAGTAGCTCTCCCATCTGATCCAGTTTTGTTGTTAATGATTGAGGATATTCAATCATCTGCTTGTCCAAGTGGGCAGCCATGTTTGAAGTCAGTGCGTGTGGCTCTGATGTGTAAATAACACTGCAAAAAAAAAAAAAGTTGAGTGCTATTTGGTTTGGTGTTTAACTGATATGGTCTTTGAGAAAGACATCAAAGAGTCCTCAGTGTCTTTTATCTTTCCATCCTGGAACTGGTTTAGTGAGGACTCACAAACACACCAGCATCCACCCACCTATCCATGCATACACACACAAAGAAAGAGAAGAGAGAGAAAAACAACTGCACTGTCATCCGAAAAAGCTGAGCTAGATAAACTTGTGTCTCTTTCCTGTTCTTGCTCTGAAGCACCTCCATCACTCCCGCCTTGCTTGTTCCCTCCCTCCTCTTTTGTCTCCGCTTTCCCCAACAGTGTTGGCACTCAGTAGAGAGAAGTTGTTCTCGCTATTTTCTCTGTGTGAGTGGACCAGGCCAATAACTTCTCTCTTTAATGACCATGTCGTGTTCCCCTGCTCTGCTCATTCCCCAAACACACCCTCTCCAACACTGGCAGCTTTCTGGGAAAGGGAACGGCTCGTGTGTGTGTCTGTGCGTGCACGCGTGTGCGAGGCAGAGGGAAAAGGAAGTAGAGAGGGAGATATCGCCACTATATAGCAATAACTCTCTCTTTAATGAGTGAGTGTCATGTTCCGCTGCTTTCTTAACTCTCCTAACACTGCCACTAAAACACTGATAGCTTTCTGAGGGATGGAGAAGGATTACAATAGAGAGGGAAGTGAGGACAGATAGCGATAAGAAGGAAGGGAAGGAGAGAAATAAGCAAAGTGAACAGAATAAAAGAGAAAAAAGATGGAAGACAGACAGGCGGAACTAAACCAAACACCTTCAAATAAGCTGTAAACTAAAGCTGTGAAAGGTTTGGCACAAACAGCCTCAGACACAGACACCATGTATAAATGCCAGCATGCATACGCACACACACACACACACATACACACACACACACCCCAACAGAAAGACCCCAACAGCCTGGGGCTGCACCGTCAATCCGCAAAACCCTTCTCACCAAGCTGTAATCCCCTCAACCTTCCTCTATCTAGCCTACAGTGATTTCCAAACCCTCCACTGATGTTGCATCACGGCTGCTGTCTGTTTGATGACATCACAGACTCCCCTTGAGGTATATAGATCAGCATTGTGCACCAGACACCGCATATACCACCAAATCTCCTTACAGCCCTGAAGCTGGTGAGAAAAGGCTGATTTGCATAATGGCCAAGCTATTAGCAGGTAAAACAAATCAGCCTGTCACCATTTAGTAACCCTGGCTATTTCATAGGCAATAAAAATACGATATGTAAGCTCCCACCAGGAGAATAAAAGCACAATTTTACCACAAGGTCAAAATACCAACCAATTATAGTTAATACATTTTTATGTGGCAAAAGATATCTCTTTAGTGTGCAGCTAGATTATTATTGACAAAAAAGGATATAGAAATAAACATGGTTATAGCCTATTATATGATCTGAAACAACAGCCGTGGGGCAAGCAACACACACACAAACATGCACACACAAACTCACACCCGCACACACAATAGACAAAGGAGCTCGGGTCCAAACTTCTGTCTTAGCAGCAATGAAACCTGCTAAAAACTTTCTGCCGGAAGCAGGTGTAGATGAATATTCATGAATGGAGCGAGTATCAGGTTGCCTTTCCAACCACTATTGTGTGTGTGAGTGAGATACTGTGTGTGTGTGTGCGTGTGTGTGTGTGTGTGTGTGTGTGTGTGTGTGTGTGTGTGTGTGTGTGTGTGTGTGTGTGTGTGTGTGCGCGTGTGCTTCTGTGTATCTGTGTCTGTCCTCGTGTGGGTGGAAAAGCGGCAATTGCTCAGAGAGGGACAACTAAAGAAAGACAGAGGGTGAAAACAAAAAGCAGACCAACTGCAGTTGTGAATATTCATAAGGTTTGAAGTGACTCACAGTAAATCAGCAGGAAAGAACAGGAGGTGGGGGGTTTGTTCCACTAATTCCTGTTCGATCAAGTTTGATATAAGCTTGGAACAATATTGCACAACGTGTTCAGCAGTTTGTTTTTTTTAGAACATATAGCTGAGTGCTTCAAAGCCGGGTCTTTAGAAGGGGTCTTTAGAAGTGAAATTATAAAACTCTGCAACAGCTGCTATGCATTTTAATCATCATAACTTTACCGCAAAAGTTCAGTCAGCTAGAAAAGTGAGAAAAAATAAAGTAAATATACAAAATGCCAGACCTTCAGGGGAATATGAAAAATCCAGCAACAGAAGTAGATTTATTACAAACTACAGTCTTGTTTTGTTATTTTGGCCATCATTTCTATTGGTTGTGATGACATTTAACCCACCAAAGGATTTGCTGTGATTTAGGAACATGGCAACTTTGCCTCAACAAAGTCTGACAAGGTGAGGAGCAGAAGTGTTCCAACGATCAGACGGCCTTGTGAACAAGCAAACAGTCTTCTCAGATTATATGAAACACTTTATTTGGAGGTGAAACTGAAAGTGAGTGCACACAAAATGTTCTTGTAATCTATCATTGCACAAGTGTGTGGATAAAGATGGTATATACATATTATATCATATTATATTGTCATTATAATATATACATATTAAGAGCTGATATCTAACCATTTTCTGTGGTTTTCTTGATAATAACCAAAACCATTATCAAGAAAACCATGGAAAATGGCTAGATATCAGATCTTAAATTAAACTCTTATGAGCTATTTTTGTTTTTATCATTATATTTGTCAAAACAAATGTACCTTTGGTTGTACCAGGCATTAAAATGAACAAGAAATTGAAGAAAACAAGGGTCTAATCATTTTTTCCATGACTGTAGATCAAAGGTGAGGCGGGAAGCTGGTCTGTTACCTGTAATTGATGTTTACAACACACATTTTGGTTGATAAATTTAATATAAATGTGGCTAAGCTCTGGATTTGTTGAAAACCTTTACCATTGTCTGACTGCTCCTGACTGCTCCTGTTTAGCTTTTTTTTTTAATCAATGTTGCCGCCTGCCTCGATCCATTAACAGCTGTGGTATTACTGATTAAACTGATGACCGCAACAAAGAAATATGTTGTATAAAAATCAGAAGGAGGACCTTCAAGGACAACAAGACTAACACTAGCTACAAAAAAGGCAAAGAATGTGACAAAACCTACACAGAAACTAAACATATTAGCATGTATCACAGATATTACACTGCACCCTCTCTTTGTCTGTCTCGCTCTCTCACATCTGCTTCAAAGCCTTCTTCTACTGAATAGGGAACTTTATCAAAAACCTGGCCTCTGAAAATGTGAGGGACACTTTGCCAAAGGGCTACACACATACACACTCGCGCACAAGCTGTACACACAAATGCAGGCATGCACGCTATCACACTAAAATGCTGTCACGCCACAATAAAAAAGACGGAAAGTACATTTTCTCTGATCGTGGTGCATTACCATGGAAACGCTGTTTAACAGCTGGTTTGCATGCCAGAACTATGCTGGTATTCACCCTACATAATTTAAGCCCCATTTAGATGAGCTTTGTCCACTCAGTGATCTAGCGGGGCCAATGGCAGTCATACATATTTTAAAAAGTCGGAGGGGGGAAATGGACCGAGAGATGCTCTATTGAAAATGTTACAAGAAGTAAATTGAGAGAGTACTGGAAAAGTCCTAATCTCAATGTGGTACAAGGGGCAAAGAGATTGTTAGGAAACTGAAGAAGAGGAAAGAAAGCGGAAGGAGAAGTATGGAAAATGAACAACAAACACACAAGAGACAAAGGAGTGAGAAGAGAACGTGAACTGAGAGAAAAAAATCATATTGTTTCACCCACAGAGAGAAAATGATACATTATTTATGTAATCCTCTGTTTTCCCCCCCAATCAGTTAGGATTGTGCACTTATTCCAGAGAGTGGAGAGAGAGCGAGAAGGAGGGATGAAGGAGCATAGAGATTGAGAGAATATCTGAGAAATGAGAGGGAAAGTGAGTGCTGAGGACTGGCATGATTGGCATTTTAATGTGATGCTAGGATAGCTGCGAGACCAGCAGCTCACTATGGTTTCAGTAATAATAATGATAGTGATAATAATGGTTTCGCAGTTGGACCCACATGGCCAGGGCAGAGCACTGTAGTGGAATTTGCTAAAGCTATTTATTTCCATCTTTTACTTCAATTCATTACTAGCCTGTCTTCATCTCAAACACTTTGCCGCGGGTTTTAAGAGTCCTGTGTAGCATGAGAAAGTAAATAAGCCATTACTGGAGCTGGAGGGATATTTTTCACCTCTTATCTCATCATGTGTATGTGTCCCCTCCGATCACAATGTCTGCAGGCTGCCTTTCAACTCATTTTGTCATAGCGGTTTAAGTATATCTCAACGAAAATATCCAGAAGAGGATTTTACTACTTTTTTAGCACAAATGATGACAATTACAGGGATCTATTAAAAATTAAACATGTGGAGTTTGAGGCGACTGCTACCCCTGAATTTATTGCAAACTTCAAAAAGTTTAGTGACTTGAATTATTCTTTGCCGTAAGAGGTGATTCATGTTACAGGTGCCAATGACCTATAAATCAATAAACGTATGACAGCTGACATCGCAGACACAGTTACCTCAAGGTCTGTGTGTGTGTGAGTGTATGACCTCGACGTGTCTTATCTTGTCAGTCAGGATAGTGTGACAGTAGAGAGAGAGAGATAAACAGTGAGTCAGCAAACACCCTCAATGAATTTCAATCAGGCCAGATGGGCTGCTGCTGTGTCATGAGAAATATCCAGACCTGCATTCCCCATGATAGAGCTACAGCCGCTGCTGCAGACAACAGGGAGAAGAGAGGGACCAAATCAGGACAAACCTCCAAACAGCATGACTGCACTTACTTTTAATTAGCAGATGTTTTATGATAGGACTGCCAATATGTGACTTTCTGCTGTGCCACTGGACACATATTAAAGTTGATTGGATCAAATTGTTGGTAGCTTAAAGTGTCCTCAATGTTTATTACCTCCAACTAGGATGTTATGTCTTTGGTGCATTTTGTCAGCAGGTTTATGGATACACTATTGGCCTGATTTTCAGGAAACTTAGTGGAAGGGTGTAGCATGAGTCAAGGAAGAACGAGACTGGCCTCCCCTCAAAAACGACCCCATAGGTCGTTTGTATAGGCAGCAAAATACGACCCATATTTACGTTTTAGTCTGCCCTCCACTGCCCTCTAATATCAGTATATCCATTATCTAATAATAATGAATGACGGGAAAAAGTTTAAATGCAGAATTCATGCTCAGACAGGTGAAAGGGGTAGAACCAATGTCAGACTTTCACCCAGGAGAACGGGGTTCGTGTCCAATGTGAAAAACAAAGTACAAGATGTGATTTCAACATCACTGAACTTCCGGGCCTCACGTGTTGTGCATCACATTTTTACATCATCATGTCTCTTCCGTTAGTCACGTCTCCCTCGTAATTTCTTCACATCCAACACTTTTATTCACATCCGCACATTTATTTGCTGTTTAAACAGTATTTTTTATAACACCTTACCAGGAAGATTTGCCCTCCATCTAGATCATTGGTTTTGTAACCAAAATTCAACAAACTTTTTTTTACAACCACAAACCATACGTTTAGTATAATGACGTGTACTACGAAACGCTCAAATGGGTAGTTATGTGTGGTACTAACAAACGACCTATTCTGTGCTTTAAGTTGGAGATCTTGTTGGGGAGAACCCCTTAAATTTTGGAGCACATTAGAAGACTACACTGTAAAACCCAATGTTGCTTGTTTGTTATTATAACAAAATTTTCCTTTTCAATACAACAAGATTTGTGCAAAAAGTCATTTTAACCTAAAATATTGAGTCAAATAGCAAGAATCATTTGAGGTAACTTCTTTTCCCTTGTTGTCTTGACATAAAATTCTTTCACAGCATTGACACTGAAATATTTAAATTGAAACAATAAGTTGGGTTTTACATTGTACAAGGATAGAGAAGGCATTTGTGCCCCATCTATGTGGTGCCAAAATAATCACGAAAATGGTAAATGCCCTTTAACGTTCTAACTTTTCCATTGCTAGATAAGGAATGCCTTGGCAGAGGACTGGATTATCCAAGTGCCCTTCCAGTTTTGTTATGGTGATTAATTCCCATTTCTCATCCAGTATTTGATAGTGCATATACTTGTCATTTCTTAGGATATTTCTCATCTGAATGAAAAAAGCCTTTGAAAGTGTAATAAAAATATGCACAGCACTCTCAGAATATCACCTACAGAGTTTAAGCCACTTGGGTGCCATTCAGGAATAACCCTGTGCAACTGAGGAGAACTGTGAATTCTGGGATGTTTTTGTCCCTATTTTCATTTCTATCTCTAATCACCCATCTTCAATTTCTCACCCCCTCCTCCGGCTGCCCAGCCTGCTGTTCCAGTGCATCCCCTCCAGGTAAGGAGCGATCACACCAGCCCATGACACCACGCTGGGACATGTGGCACTTCTGCCGCTACACATCTCATCTGCCTAAATTAGCATGCATTACACCATCATATGAGCAAATTGTGCGGCACGGATGACAGTCTACACAAGGTGGGGGACGGATAGACAAAGATGCAGAGAGAGACAGCGTGGTTCCAAGTGGGGGGAGACAGGTGTTGCCAGGTTGGATTGGAAAGGCTTTTGAGGAGGGCCCAGCAGGGGTGAGAGCAGTTGCAGAAGGTTAGTCAGGCGGAAAGAACAGAAAAAAAGCAAGCATGGAATAGAGGATTTTTAGAAAAATATATGATTGAGACTGAGGAAAAGGGGAATACAGAAAATGTGTATATCCGGGCCAAGTTAACTATAAGCCAAAAAAAAAAAAAAAATCACAGGCTGTCCTGTTCACTTGCTTCTTCTCTCGACACCATCACAGCCCTCTGACATCACCTGACGGATTAAGTGCTTTTCATCTTGTGGCAGGGTTTTCCACCCAGAGACGGCAATTGAAAATCTAGCTAAAAAGTCCTGTTAAGAGCTTAACAGCCTCCTTGTGATGGGGGAGGAAAAGCACTGGCTAAAAGGTCAATAGGCTTCCACTTAAGATCTTGATGATAACAGCATGAACGACAGCGCACGTTGGCATGATAATTCCTATGGTGATGTATATTGCTTGCTCAATGCGCTTTCCTCAAAAGCTACACTGCTGTTTAAAATTCCATTTGCATGCTCTTGCACACATTGACAGAAAGAGGAGCTACAATTTTGCATTACGTCCAGTATGGTGGATAAAATGCAGCAGCGGGGAGACTTGACATTTTCAATGCATCACTTCAAATAAACACACCCACACAAAGGAAAACTGCCAATACGATTCAGCAGCACAGCTATATCAGAAACATCAAATGCATACCAACAGTTTCTCAGTTTAGACGTGTCTGTTGTCACCTGAATGTCAGAGTGAATCCTGGGGAAAGCTGTAAAAATGGGGAAACTGCAGAATCTTTGCTAGGATATAGTCTCTTAGTCTCATATTCCTGGTTTCTGCCATGTAGGCGAACAAGTACTGAATGTTTCACAAATCACACAGCAAAACATATGTTATATATTTTTTCTGTGATTGACAACTTTTTTTACATGATGGAACGATTGACATGCAGCAAAACTGACACACCTGCTAAAGTGAGCTGGTTATAAATAATAGCAGGGATTCTTTACAACCAAGATATAATCTATATCACAGAATCTGGGATTTGTTTTAAAATTTCTATTCATCCAGGTATAAACATGTTCGGTCTATTGGGGCAATCATCTGAAAAATGCTTCAAAAGATGTCTAAAAGCTCATTTAACTGCTGTTTTAAAATTCTAATTCACACACAAATACATTTTTTTAACATGTTCATTTTTGTTTTTAATTGTTTTTGTTATTGTCATTATAACTTGTTGATGTTATACATTTGTTTTTTCTATTATCAGTTTATTACTTTCTAATAACTATGACATTTTAGGTGGGGGCTTTAAATAAGCCCATCTGGGTTTTCTGCCTCTCCCTGCACTTTACATTATATGTTATTTTTGTCATTTTATGTAATTCTAACTGTGCAAATAAAATAAAACCTAAACCTAAAAAATAAATTGAGGGAGCTTATAGAAGGAAGTTCACAACCATGAAAACATAACAGTTCAAATTAAGCCTTTTCTGAAATTTAAAGACTTTGTACAAACCCTATATGCATTTGTAACATAGAACTGTATCCATCACCTTCAGATTAACCACGGCAGCTCTGATATTATACAACAGCACTGTTAGAGAAAAAAACTGTAAGCTTGTCTTTATACTGGATGAATGGAGAAAGCAACAGAAAAGTGAAGAAAACAGAGTATTATTAAGTTGTTAATCACTGATGGTAATGTTCCCACTGGTAACATTTCCGTGGCAGAGAGGCATATAGGGTCATCATCACCAAGAGCTATATGTAAGATGAGTGAAAGGATCCCTTCAGGTGTTTTTGTCTCCATCTAGGTCAGTGTAAGAACACATACTGCTCACATAATTGAGTTTGTGTTGTATCGTTTTGTGTTTAGACTGAGCAGATGATGTAATTTCATCATTGCCTGACGTGAGTTTCTATGACACGGCAACTGGCTGCGAAACATCATCAAAAGCCAATCAGTGTGTGACCACCATAACGGAAAACTAATAAAACACCGTTTGTGCTGAAGAGTGGACAGATACTCGTTACAAAGGAGGCTGTAAGAGTGTTTTAAGCACTGGTTTTTAACTTTATTGGCTTGTGTGTGTGTGTGTGTGTGTGTGTGTGTGTGTGTGTGTGTGTGTTTGTGGGTTCAAGAGAAAAAGCAGGCAGCGGAGATGAGCGCAGATGTGCAGTAGACTTGATATGGATTTTTCTCTTCAGAGTCCTCGGTGTGCCAAATGCCAGTCTGCCCACACAAACACTGACAAACTTACACCAGCACGCAAGCAGTGATTTGCTGTCTAACACAGACAAACATGATATACATGTAGATTTTATGAAAGCAACCACTCTCAAAACATTAAACTTTAAACATTTGGTTGTGCACACACACAAACTCGCACTAGCGCCTCCTCTCAAAGTCATTACAGGGCCCTCTGTGGACCTAATGTGTGGTAGTAAACACTGCTGACAATGCACAGCAATATCTGCCTGGAGCCATATGAAGGTGAGTGTGCTGCAGCAGGTAGTGTAGGATGTCATGGTGTTATCTTTTGGGACCAGTCTCACTGGATCAATGCAATCTACCATCATCCCTGACCAAATAATACACAAACTTGTCCTTCATCATACTGAAAGTTGAGAAGACTGTTTGACAGCATTCACCTACATCCAGGCCACAGTATGCACGGACCTCTTATTTGGCCAATAGAAAATAAATGAATCAAAGGGCGAGGCTGGATCTTGGCTGTCTATGCAAACTGTCTGCTATATCTCAAGTACCACTGCTTTATATGAGGCCAAAGATTAGAACACATAAAAAGAGAGGCAAGAAAAAACAACTCAGAGCAGAGGGAGGACAGAAGCTCCAAACACACACCAGATGCTAAGCTAGTGGTGTGGTGCCTGCTGTGCCAGCTGCAAATTGATTAAGAGAGGCTGTGGCCAGGGGCAACGGCCCAAACAAGATGGGCATCCAGGTCACACAGGACACACACACACACCTGTACAAGATCACAGATTGTTTTCTGTTGTGCTCAGTCAGCACTGAGGGGCTCAGCTGACAAAAAGATGAAGTGGGTGCAACAGGAACATTTTGACCCGGCCGACCATAAGGTCCCCAGTATGAACCCCCGGACAAGCAGGAAAAGTCTGGGCACAGATCACTATTTTTTTCTTTCATATTATGATGCAGCTGATGTTACAGGAAGCTAGCACAACAGCAAAATAAATTACTTAAAACTATGATGAGTTTGAGAAAGCAGGCAGAGGGTCAGGCACAAAAGCAGTACAGTCCTCAGCAGAATATTGCTTTTACTGCAGAGGACGGGAGCAACAGCAAAATGTATTTTAGTGACCTAAAAAAAGGCGCACCAATAAAACCCAACCCATATCAGTTTAAGTGCACAGACAGCACTGTTTAAGTTAATATGGAAGGAACAAGGAACGGTTATCTATGCTCTTGTCAAAGCTTTATGACTGCTTGCTTGTGCGTCATTGCGTGTGCGTTTGTATTAGTGTTTGACTTTGGTGTTTTTAAGGGTTAGATTACATTCAAAGTCACACAATAACACAAAAACAACAAATAAATGTGGCAGCAGTAGACCAGCATCTCCTGTGTTCTGTGAGGTAAAATGACTGTTTTTGTCAATGGAGTCTGGTGGCTTTGACAAGAGCATAAACTTAAACAGGGCTGTCTGACAGTGAGGTAAAGCAAAGTATTCTGAATACAATGTACACTGCTGTTAATCCTTTCAGGGTGCATTTTTTGCTGCTTTATAGTAGGTGTTACACTTGCTATGAATATGTACCTCATACAACCCAATTTCAATAAATCCAACAGTGTCACAGTTTGGGTGTCTTAAATGTGTTTATATGTACATACCTGATGTTTGGAGAAGGCCATTTACAAAGTCGTACAGAAGATGAGGCAACACAGGAATATGGAAGAAAGAGAGAAAGAGGGGGAAAAAAACATATTAGTAAAGTATTGACTGGGCATAAAAACAAGGACACACAATCATTGATTTTCAGCAAAATTATTAAGAATAGAAAAACAAAACGACTCAAAAAATGAAATGCTCAATTTACACCACATAATAACCACATATGTCAAACTAATTCAACAACATTCCGCGGGGGGTTGTTTGTGTGAAGCGAAAAACACCCACAGGCTGAAATGATCAAATTTGTCAGGCAGTTTCCGCTCATACCCGGAATCTAATTCCCCCCCCCCCCCCCCCCTCGTGCTAACTCTCAGTCCCTGTTAGCAGTGACAGCACCCACACCCTGTGCCATGTTGTGCCAGTGAGGCGGGCTGGCACGGGGCTGACTGGCGCTCTGCAGTACTGTGAAAGTGCAGCGGCACAGTAGCAGCCTCAGGTTAGAAAGATGTGATTCATTAATCAACACTCCCCGTAGGGAATAACGCTGCCTGCTGGCACAGCCTCTCTTTCCATTCTCCTCCGCTCCCTCCTGACTATCCACTGGACAAACAGCACAATAGTATGCTGTATACATAAGGGTATGCATGTACAAACACACCGGTGTGCAACCCACTCGTAATTAAAAACACTTACACACACGAGCATCAACATTAATATTCATACTTTTTTTGCCTGAGCTTTGTCCCTTGAGGCTTATCTGTGATAGAATGGGTTTGGTTTTGGGACCGACGAGGCTACGAGGATAATTAGTTGAAAGCAAAGTGGGAATTTTATCTGAAAGCTGCAGATTTCAGTTGCTGTCCAGGCCTCTTTGGTCAACGGTTTACATTCACTTCCCATTTCGTTTATGTAGCAACGGTGGTTTTATTAATCACTGTCAGCTATAATAGGGCCTGAAGTAGCCAGTAATTGCTGTTTGCAGTGTTGTGTACGACATTATATAGGTCCCAAGTGTTGTTCTGTAAAGGTGAGAGGGCCTTAAGGGGTGTATGCTTTTATCTGTGTTGTTATGATTATTATTTTTTTTAGACTAGAAGACCTTCAGATATCAGTTTCCTTTACTAAACCTTAATTGAGATCACAGTTTTTATTCTGGCTAACATGCTCTTTTGAGAAAACAGTAAATTGAGTGTCACGCCAGCAAAGCCACTATGCTTCCTGTCAATACACTGAGGATGAGTGTTTGGCTCTAAAAAAAAACTTGCACATGCCATTAAATGCCCCAAGGTTCCCAGGCTCTTGTTAAGTGCTGGTTTAGCATCATGAGTAACCATGCAGTCTGCCCCATGGAGACCTCAGACAGACATTTTAAGAGGACAGCGTTGCTGGGATTAGAGATAAAGGACCATAACTGTACAGCCAAAACACAGTTTGACACAGTGTGTCTCCCACATCGACCTATAATACACAGTCGTAATAGATACTCTTTAGTAAGCGATGTAGCTGAAAAATAGCAATAGTTCTCTCTGCAGGTCGGGGGATGAGTCACTGAGGTGACTCTGTTTCTAAGATTTTGAGTTTTTATTGAGATTCAAGGAGAAAAACTGAACACAAGAGCAGCTCACTGACAATGTTCACACGCTGTTTCTGAAAGAGTTTGAAGACTGTAGCGCAGAGGAGCCGACTGCAAGCGTGTTGGGCATGATGTTTAAAAGGACAGAAAAGCTGAACAGAGGTGAAATGTAAACAACGGTCAGCTCTAGTCCAAACAGCCTTTTGTCTCTGGCTGACAGGAAGTAGTAACTCTTCCCTGTTTAGAGCTGGGTTCGTGCGTTGAATGTAATTTGTGGAGATGCTGGCTCACATTTAAGTCCCATCAGGCTGAGGATGGATGGGTCTTGTTTCTGAGGTACTAAGGTACTAGGACTTTGAAGAGAAAGGTATAACTCACCCAGACATCAATCATTTAATTCCAGTATTAGTAATACCGCAGTATTTTCATGTTTGTGTGTATGAACAGAGCTCAGGTTTTGAAATGACATTCTGTATGTCGTCTCTTATATATATATATATATATATATATACAGGGCTTGAAGCAGAAAAAAATCCTGTGCCTGAATTTTAAATAAAAAGGGCCCATTCTGCACAACA
Source organism: Centropristis striata (assembly GCF_030273125.1). Taxonomy (NCBI): domain Eukaryota; kingdom Metazoa; phylum Chordata; class Actinopteri; order Perciformes; family Serranidae; genus Centropristis; species Centropristis striata. The sequence continues at coordinate 4,210,330 of NC_081538.1, read as the reverse complement.
TGTGGATCTGATGCATCATGTATGATGAAATATTAGCATTAAGTTAAAAGGAGATCCAGATCAAAGTAATTAATGATATGGTACTGACAATTAAAAGTATCGAACCAAACCATCTAGGGGGGTCCGGGGGCATGAAAATTTGTACATTTTTAAGTAAAATGCATCTATTTTGTGCACTTTGAGAGCTAAATGAGAGCAAACATCTAGAGTGCACCAAATAATTTTTTGCACGTGTAAAGGGCAGCCAATAAGGCACTTCCTCTTGTTTTCACCACTCTAGAGGCACTTTAGCGCGCTTTTTCAACCATGGAGGCATGAGGGGGGGCGGTCGTCCTGTATATATATATATTATTGCACAGAGCATTTAAACCAAATGTTCGTACAGTATTTGCATGACAACAAAGTACAAAGTAAAAAGATCAGATGAGCCATAGAACAGGATCGCAAAACAAATTTTCCAGTTACTATGACACCAAATGAATGCAGCACATATGTTCTATATCATGATACTAAAAAAGTGAAAACTAATTAATGTAACTGCCCCAAAATTCGTTCTTTTATGCTCCACCCTTCAATCAAGTTTCAGAAAAATCTGGATATTTTTTTTCAGTAATTCTGCTGAACAACCAACAAACAAACAGAAAAATGCAATAAAAAAAGAACCTTCTTGGTGGAGGTAATAACCATTAACCAACTACTGGCCGTCTGGTTTTGCCTGACTGCACAGCTTATTGAAGTGGAGAAACGCTGCTCACAACAGCGGGACTATTATCTACTGTCCAGCTGGCCATGACCAAATATAAGGGGCAGGCTAATACTGATGAAACAACACATCAATTGCATGTCCTTTCAACCACCGAAGGGTGTTTCTAGATGTCAGCTGATTAGAGAGACCTCCTTCATATTAGACCTGCTCTAAAGGGAAAGGAAAATCCATATGGAAGCCCCAAAGGATGCAGGGCCATTGCCAGTCATCATGGCGGGGCACAGCGTAAAGGCGATAGACGACCCAGACACATCACTCCGCCCCTCGCTGCATGTCCTCCATCTATCATAACAGTACCACCGTAGGTCAAGACCCTTTCCATGGTGGGAGCAGTTCTGATCTACTGGGAGCCACTTATTTCATTATCATATTTCAAATTCACATTTCCACAACATATGTGGCCACCCTGAGAATACTCCCCATTTTACAAATTAGCATTTAAACTCCGCAAACGAGATAAGAGGCGGACAGGGGGGTGGGGGGGTGACGACGGGAGAAGGGGAGTGAAGAAACATAATAGTGCATGAAGAAAATTATGGAAATTTTGATTAAGGTTCAACAGATGGGCGTCATTTAGATGAGCCACAGCTGACATTTCTATGCCAGGGGAAATGGGTACGGAGACTGGCTCTCCTAAAATAAGGCTGCGCTAAGTAAACACTTAGAAGAGAGGAGGATTGTGGCATGCGTGTGTTTGTGCATGTCAGTGTCAGCATGTCAGAATAAGTGCGCGCCTGTGTGTGAGTGTGTGTGCCTGTACTTCAAATACTTCAGGGAGCAACAGAGGGGGCTTAAGCGCTTCTTGTTTTTGTCTGCACACTGCCTTCACATACTCGACTGTGGCTCAAACTAATTACCTGTAGAATTCACAACATTATTTCACAGCAACTAATGACTGCTCTTAATACGCCTGTAATTACCTGTCAATAGGATATAATTGACAGTAATAGCAGCAGGCCTGAGCCTTAGGAGAAGGGGGTGTTACAACTGGCAGACATAGAAAATATTGATGGCATTAAACTCACTGGGCAGTGTGGTTTTATTTTTACATCATCTTACTCTGTTATTTTCTTTGCCAATTCTTGAACCTTAGAACCGTAGGTTTTTTGTGACTTTTTTAACGTCCCATTTCTGAGAAATGCAGTTTATTAAGACTATCTTACATCATCCTGTCTTATCCGTTATAACTACACAGCAGACCACATCTACACCATTGTATCTTCCTATTATATGCATCTTCTTCCCCCCGCTCTCTTTACACCTTTCCTTGCTTTCTCACTTCATCTCTCTGCCATTGTTGATCTCTTCCTCAGCCTCTCATCTGCCTCTCTCCCTTTCTCCTTGTCTTTCTGGCTCTCCCGCCATTGACAGCTCCCACTGCTTCTCTTTGCAATGCAGTGAGCACTCTCCTTCCCTCGCTCCTTTGCTTTCTCTTCCCTCTCTCACAATCTGTTAGCTGCACACTCTCGCTGCCTCACCCCATTATTTATTGATCGGGGGAACAGGGGGATACAGAGGAGGGGCTGTGGATGGGGGTCTGAGAGTATTTCCATAAAGGATATTTAAGGCCATAGCGTCTCAGTTCCTCATCCACCATCCCTGGAAGAAATACTGTGGGGTCATAGGGCATGATGAAAGGACAACCCGGCCCTCATGAAATATGGACAGCTTATGAGAGTGGCAATAAGGGGACAGGGCTGAGATGGGGAGATTTAAGGGGCTTTACTGAGGATTTTAAGGGTGGGATTTGGTGGCTATGTTGTAAATTTAAGAGTAAGAAAGACATAAAGATCCCTTTATCCATTTGAATCTAAGTAGGGGAATGGGCTCCGTCCTTACTTGGTCCCTCATTCCCTAACCCTTTTGCAGTGAGACCGCTTTAAGGGCCACTCAAGCCCCGCTTTCTCTTTTGAATAAAAGGACAAATGGTGCACCTGGTAGCCTGGCCGGAGAGCGCTAAAATTGAAGCGACATTGTGTGTCATTAAATTCCTCCACACCACCCAAGACTCTTCTGATTCAAAGGCACTGCCAGTAATAGGAATGGTGTGCATGTGCATGTGCATGTGCATGTGTGTGTGTGTGTGTGTGTGTGTGTGTGTGTGTGTGTGTGTGTTCTGAGAGCTAAAAGGTCAGAGATGGTACTGCAGTCTCTTGTCTCCATTTACTGTGAGCGGTGTGGCAGGAAAAAGAAAAGGTTGGTAGTATCTTTTCATTTGAGTTTCCCTGTGAAGTAGCCGAGAAAATTAGGTTGTGTTTCACGGCTGTCTCCACAAACACACCACTCAGGGAATGAAGAGAGACAAAGACAGAAGTAGGAGAGGACATGCAGAGAGGGATGCTGACTGCTGACTGTTGATGGCCGATGGAACGGACCCAAGGTGTGAGTGCTGTCCGGTGTGGGGCGTGTGTGAGTGTGTGAGTCTTGCCAGGGCCGGAGCACTACCTCAGTGACCGACACGAGCCGCTGCAACATGACACAGATGCCAGCAAGCACAGACATGCTGAACGAGGGAATACAGAGGCTCTGGATCATGAAGAGAGGGCGACTAAGGTTGACTAAAGCACAAAGACCCTAAATGAGCAGAGCAATCAGTCAGCCAGAAGCACATAACAAGCAACAGCACAGAGACACATGTGCAGATGAGATGATGAGCTGGGTTGGGTTGGGATAACACAGAATTGCATGTAGGGAACACAATACCGACATACTGGCTGAGCGGCTTGGAAATAACTAAACTTAGGGGAGAAACACAGGGAGACTACTGTAAATGAGACAGCGAGAGACAGATGTTGCTGAGGCAGCAACACGCTCACTCGCTCTCCCCAATGGTTTCTGTAAGGTCTTCCTCTCTAGTTATGGTATAAATGATCTATTGGCCATCATTTAGCAAGGCTGCATTTTAATCATTCATCACAGCAACCATTCAGTATGTAGGAGGCTGATAGCTGGTTAGCCAACCTATGTGAGACAGAGAGCAGAGGGCTCCCTGTGGGCCTCACTGGAATGGAGAACAGCGATGGATCATCCCATGAACATTAATCATGCTAGCCTAGTTCTTTATACAAACTGTAAAAATGAATGGAGTTGAGGTTTGGTGTGTTCATGTGAACTATATGCATGTTTGTTAAGAGTGAAACATGAAGATGGGGGTATATGCACACAGAAACATGTATCATGCCAATTATCGTCAAGTGGCAAATTATAGAATTCCTCCCACACACTAGTGACCCCAAAACAAACAGGATGGTCAGGTTAATCACAGACAGCAGATACGACATGTTACAAACACAGTACTCTCTACAACATACACACCATATTTAGAGCGTGTTCATAAATAATGTTTGTATTGTAGTCTATCATGATCGAGTCAATGAGCACAACAACTGACAACAAAGCAGGATATTTCATGCAGTTTGTTTAGTTTGGACTATAAAGTGCAAGCAAAAAATAGTGAAGAAGTTATAACAGCATTTTGAGAAGTTACAAAGAATGTTTTTAATACGTTTTTCCCCAAAATATGTGCTAACCACACCGTCCCTACTGTGCAAAGAAACAAAATACTTCTTTTCATCTTTCTGTCTTCACTGGATAATCATCTGATACTGAAAAGACACATTTTTGGTGGTGGAGTATGGCAACCACCAGAGTTATCATTTCTGGAAAGATATATTGCTGTTGAGTTTTTCAGATGTATTTTTTGGCACTTTGAGCACCACAAACTAGGTGCCATCTTGTTCCTATTATATTCAAGAAAAGGCATTGCTACAGCCGATATCTCCAACACACCAACACAATCTAGAATCGAAAAAATAGCACCACAGGTAAGAGGAAATCTAAGTTATTTTTTTATCTGGGGGTGAACTGTCCCTTAAAATGTTATAGGCAACATGATGGTAATGAAAAATTGTTGAAAAGCAAGAAGCCGTCACTGTTGTAAATATTAGGCTTTCTGAATTTGCAAAAAGCAGAGTAGCATTCCAACTGTGCATCTGTGTGTGTGTGCGTGTGTGTGTGTGTGTGTGTCTGTGTGTGTGTTGATGCTGACAGAGAGCAGACAGAGAACACAACAGAGTTAACTGCAAGCATGGGGCCTGTCACCTGAAGACAAGGGATGGAGGCATGAGAACAGAAAGCATACAGGGAATACTGAAAAATAAGAATATGGCACGAGAGACATTAACAGAAAAAAAATGGGAGAGTGCAAATGGGAGATGGCAACATGCATGATCTACGGGAAAGTGAAGGGGAACAGGGAAGGGAGAGAAAAATACAGATATGGAGAAACACTGGGAGGGAGGAAAGGATAAAGACAACAGCAGGCCATCTGGTGTGTGCATGAGTGTGTGCATGAGTGTGTACATGAGTGTGTACATGAGTGTGTGTATGTGCATGTTGAGTGAATGGGCTCTTAGTTTGTTAGATGTATGTATATGAGCATTTACGGTCTCCCACTCACATAGCCTCTGCTGGGTTAGAAAGGATGCTATTAACATACAGCAGGCAGTGGACATGGCAGCTTCTGCAACCCTGTATATAGGAGGAGGGTGTTGGTGTATTTGGACACACACGCACTGTTCAAACACACTGCTGATGTTCCCTTGGGAAGCCACCTCAAACAAATGGTTGACCTGTGTGCTTGTGTGTGTGTATTTCAGACGTTTATCCTCACAATGTCTAGGTAATAAACAGCAACAGCTGCAGTCAGTCCTAATTAAATACCTGTGCATCTGCTGCAGGATCTGTCTTGCTTCTTGTGTGTCTGTTGTATTTAGTGAGTAGGTGTCTGTGTATTTCTGTGTTTGCATGCATCAGTGTGCTGCATGCACACTTGTAATTTCTTATAAATAGGCTTATCAAATAAGTCTGAGTTTAATTTCCATCCTTAAATTGCTACATCAATATGTAATTATTTTAAACTCTACCCGATTGAATACTTTTAATGCATCATCATAAAAGATATGGGAGACAATGACCTTGACTTTGGAGCCATTACTGTCATCATTATAGTGCGTGAAAGGGGAAAAAATGAGGATGGCCATGAGGACATAGAGAAGAGGAAGAAGAGAAGAAGCCAGAAGGTCAGAACATTAATCACTTTTGGAACTGGATAAAAGAAAGAAAGCTTGATGAAAGAAACACGGATGCTTCGGTTTTGATGATGATGAAGAGGATGATGAAAGACGAAGCAGACGGAGACAGAGCTCTTTGTGTGTCATCAATAGAGGTCAATGTCCAGTTTCGAACTATATCAGTCTGTCTGTCTGTCTCCATTCAACCCATCACCTCCCCTCAGGCTACGGCTCTAAATTGAGGTTGGGTGTCACCAGTATATGTGTGTGTGTGTGTTTGTGCTTACACGCTCATGAGGAGAGGCATCAAAAATGTAAGCTTGGGACACTACATCCTCCGCAAACACGCAGAAAAACCACATGAGAAGAGACTAACGGACATACAGCTCATCTTGCCGGGAGGGGCAGCGTCACTTGACCCTGTTAAATACTTACTGGCACTGCTGTCATCAAGTGTCTAACACACTTTACTGCCGGCCATAATATCTTACTGTCTGTCTATCAGCTCACACACTCATGCAACGGGACAAACACGTCTGTCCGCGCTTTATGTGTCTACCCCTAATGTGTCCTGTATTTTTAATCATAAGCTGCTCTGACCCTTGTCACCAAGCCTGTTTAATAGAAGTCTGTCCAAAGCAAGACCTAATGAAGACCTCTGAAGTATAACAGCTGATATCCATAGACTTATGTATGTGCATGGTATACATGGGACATGTGGAACCACTCAATTACACAGCTGACACACTCCATTGTTTGGATAATGGTACGGAGGCCAGTCATGCATGCATAAAGGCAAAAAGTCCTGTGTGTGTGTGTGTGTGTGTGTGTGTGTGTGTGTGTGTGTGTGTATAAGCCAGACTTGGCCCCAGGGGTGACACTCGGGGCGATCATTCTCGGCCCTGCATTGTGCTTAACCCCTGACCTTTCAGAGGGAACAGTGTCAGAGTGCTGAAAATGTCTCGATCACTAACTGATCGAAGAAAGGAATCGGCCTCGGGACATCATTGACTAAGATTTATATGTGAAAGGGCAGAAACTGAAAGGATGTTTTGGAGACTGGGGGAGAGGCCTTTCCTGTCGTTGCAGATCTGTCTGGATGTTCGGAGTACCTGTAAGACTTGGGGTCCATGTACAAATGTTTTCTTTTTGGTTTAAATAGATAACTGTAATTTGGAGAAATGTCTTTTCTATTACTTAATAAAGTCATTAACTCAGAGTCAGGAAACATTAAATGAAGCTTATCAGCTTTAAGCCAAATCTGCTCAACAGCATTTAAAATCACTCTTCTTGCTGGATGGGGGAAGAGAAAATTTAATCAGTAAATGATGAGCAATTGATCAAATATGAGTTTGGAGAAAAAAAGCAAATCTGTGTTGGCTTAATACAGGCTTGGCTGCAAATGAGGTGGACTAAGTCCAAAAATATCAATCAAACTCTGGCAAACACAAAAAAGTGAGAGCAGAAAATAATCAAACTTTTATAGTTAGATAAGATGGGCGGCAACACACCTGCTGTGTGTTTGGTTCATCTTCATGATGGAGTATGTGCTGTAAGGCAGAAATCTGCATAATGTAATGGAGACGGACAGAGGGGCTCATAACATGCGATACTCCATCTCTGATAATCTCCATTCTGTGTTTAGGTCATCTGTATTGTGTCAACACAAGCTTAAGTGTGTGTGTGTGTGTTGTGTAGGGGGGAGGGCTGGGAGTTTTGGGAATCAATGGTGCTTAGACATATGCTAGGCTAGTTATTGGCCGGGATCATCAATCAAAACACACTTGACTTCATGAGTCTCTGCAAGCCACAAAATTGGGGCGCCGTCCCACAAACCACACCCAATGGTTGTGTGTGTGTGTTAGAGTGAGTGTGTGTGTGTGTGTGTGTGTGTGTGTGTGTGTGTGTGTGTGTGTGTACTCAGGACAGAGGGATTCCTTTGGTAGTTCACATTATTCCCATTACAGAAGATAAAGGGCACTTATGGATCAAAGGAAGGACAATAAGAAGCTCCTACAGTTTCTAACACGCAACATCTGCTATCAAGGGAGAAGCACTTTGCCCTGTGAAGCCCCTCTCCCTCAAGTATTGGGGTCTTGCAGGGGGAGGAGGTGGGAATAAGGGACTATGAAATATAGCGGGTGCTAGTTAGGCAGTTTGCCTTAGGGATGCTCTCTACGGCTCTTATTCCATCCTCCGCTCCACTGTGGGATGTTGTGTATCCTAGACCAGTCAATACTCTCACCCCCCTCCCCAGAGGTAAGCCCTCCTAAAACATGCATGAGTTTATGAGCTGGGAATGTGCCACTGGAGGACCTTCAGGGCATTTCCGAGGTGGTAGAATATCTAAAAGCTAAGTGAGACCATCTTTTCAGGATTAGGTCTGAAGGCTTTCCACCTCCCCACTAATACTCTTTTACTGCTCCTGCACTCATCTCCTCCTTCTTTAACTTCTTGTTTCCTTGCTTCCTTCCAGACAGACATATGCCTCTATACATATAAATCAGCCCTTAAGCCTCAACCCTTGGGGCAGGTATATCCACAAATCCAGCCTGTTTAGTGTAATGAGAGAAACTCCAATGTCCATTGTGCAAAGCTTAGCTTGTAGTCACTCCATCAGAACTGTACAAGCCCACTATGTGTTGTAAAAGAAAATGAAATTGGAGCAAGAACCTCAGGCTCATCCCTCTTGATTCCACGTTTTCAGACCCCTATGAGGCCTTTTAGATTTAAATTTAAAATGCTTGATAATCTCCGAAGCCTATTTAAAAAAGGGAAGATGAGGAAAACAAATGGTGGGTAGGTGGAAGGAGAAGCAGGGAGATTTTGGTCGATGAATGTTTGATGAGCCCAAATGGCCTGTTGTGTGACCCAGCTGCTGAGGGCCACAAGGGCTTTTAGTGGAGGGCAGAGTGCAGTGGAACAGAGCTGGAGCAATGAGGAGCTACAGGAAACAGAGGGAGATAAATATTGTGGAAAAAATATGCAGAGAGGTTAAAAATATATATAGTTTTCCACAAAGTTTGGGTACATTTATTCTCTTCCTTATCTAAATTTAATTTAAGGAGTACTTTGTTTACTTCCTATGATATATTCACTCACAGAACAAGTTGAGGATCAATGTCTTGTCATGCCTAATGTGCAACGTCTGCAATCCTTCATATTCAAAACTGGGTCTTGGTATCAGAGCATAGCTGACACAAATCACTGCTCAACAGTAAATGTGGAACAAAGAATGGGAAGAGCGAGGGATGGATGGATGGATGGTGAGAGGGAGGACAGCCACAGCTGATGGAGGAGAGGACCCCCTGCGTTTCCAGCACATTAATCATTAACATGCATAAAAAGCAGGAATGAAGGCAGACAGGACGACGCTGAAGCCACAACAACACTTTACACGCAGTTCCCGATCTGAAATGCGATCAGAACCACAGTCGGGCAAGAAGAAGCTTTTCTTATAGAAGACAAGGACTTTTTTTTGCACTTTTCTTTTCACTTCATCTCATCCTCCAACTTCTTTTCCACTCATGTCTCTTTCACACATTTTCCCCTTACCCCCACACTCTATTTAGCTTCTCCTGTTCAGCATTCCTCTATCAAACCTCTCCCTACTTCTTCCTCCATCACAGACAATGATGCTTAGTGAATATTACACTCATCCATCCTTCTTTTAAGTGCCGCCATTACGGTTACCAGATGCACTTATGGCTTTTTAGGCCCATTGATTGGCACAATCAATATGTCATCTTCGGAAAGTTTGGAGACACTACATTAGAGCTCCCAGACGCTCTTAGAGCTTAAGCAGTAATTTGTATGGAGATGGGTGCTAGTTCATTATGTTAATGGTCAACAGCAGGTGGGTTGGGGTGGGATCTGAATGCCTTATGGCTGCTTCCGGTATTTAAAAAAAAGAAAAGAAAAATCCACAGTCTTACTGTGGTCAGCATGCTAAACATTATTTCCTCTTTTCAGGCTTTGTCACTGCCATTAGTGTCATAAATGCCCTTGCGATCATTTTTGTCATCACTGTCATCAGCTGTGTAATTGTATTCATAATGAGAAACCACCGATTTCAAAGTGGCCAAGACATTTGGTTCTGTAATTTGCAACAAAACAGTGAGGAATGCATTTTGTGAAGCTTTGTGGAGTTCATTCAAGGTTCAAGGTTTATTAATGCACTAGGGTAGTTTTGTTTACCAGGCGGGAGATGTAGCATTGAGAAACAACATTGCAAGAAACAAAAGAAATGTCATTAAAACTAAATCCCCAAACATAAAATGATGTGAACATTTTTAACCTAGAATACAACATATATTTAGTTCCCCAGACTCGCCTTGTTTGGAACTACAGTAGCTTCTGGCTAAAAAATAAAAAAAATAAAATGTTTTCATACTCTTGATGTTTCACCTGAAGGCCCTAAACTGCCAGTCAAAAGGAATAAACTGGACTTTCCCGTGCAAAGAATGGGATTATTCTTGAAGAATTGTACTGGCATTCCACTGAGTAACTGGGAATAGAAAACTGTTGTTGTGTCAGTTGAAAGTCACTCAATAATTCGGTTAAGGGGATTCTTGCTTTTTCAGAGATAGGTTTGCCTTACTGTTTTGACATTTTATTTTTCCCCTGTTCCTGTTCCTATAAGTGGATTAGCACGGTAAGTGTAGCATCCTCAACTTGCCTCTCTACCCTTTAGGCAAACTGCACAGACTTGGGAATGTTTTCACAACATTCTGAAAGGTTTTTATTATCATGAAAGAAAAGCCACAAGCCTAAAGTCGTTAAAACAGGGGTGTTGCATTTGGGAAGTTAGGAACAAGATTTGGGTTCAAGGACAAAAAAATACAGAAATTTTGTTGTTTTGTTGTCTATGGGTGGATTACTGAACAGGCCTACAGAGAATGTCAGCCCAGCCCACCTCCCAGCCTTAACCTGCAACATGGTACTTAAAGAGACACTAAGCAACCAGAAATGGTTTACAAATGATCACAAAGAAACATAAAACAACTACAAAGAGACACAAAGAGACTACAAGGGGACTCGAGACTATGTAAAGGCAAAGAACTACAAAAAAACTCAAAATGACTACAAAGACACACAGAAAAACTACAAAGTGATGCAAAATGACTAAAAAAGACCAAAACAATTATAAATTGACAAAAAAAAACTACAAAGAGACACAATGAAGACACACAAAACCAATGACAGATGTGTAATGACTACAACAATATACAAAACGAGGCTACACAACTATAAAGGCTGTGTGTCTTATTCTTGTGTAAGAAAGATGCAGGGGCCTTTTACAAGTTTTCAAATGTCTCATAATCCGCCCATGCTCTTGTTTTACAGGAGTCACCAATAGTAATGGTTTTGGATCTGAGCTCATCAACATTTAAGAAAACAATTTTTTTAATCAGTTTTTAGTCTCTCCCCTTAGACGCAAAATGAGTCATCACTAGCGTCATCATAACTCACGTTACCATGAACTTTCTGCAAAATGAAACCTCACACATTGTTTTATTATAATTTGCAAATTTGGTAAATCAGCATATGCTCATAATGCTAGCCACTGCTGTTGAGCACTAGCATGATGCTACGCCACAGATAAGCTCAGATTGCTTTGCTATCTTCCTACTGGCCACCAAGATAATCTAGCATGTCAGGCTCGCAATCAGGCTGAAGCAGGTGACATGTGACTGAATGGCTGAACAATGGGATGGAGCTTGGGTCTCTGATAAGAGAATTAATATTGATTGCACATGCATGTCAGACAGATTGTGTCCATTAGAAGTTGCATAGCTCTGCTCAGTCACACTGGTAACATCCCTGGTTGAAGGCTGAATGAAGGAGGAGGAGCCCAGAGGTTCAGGTTTTCAATCAGTGAGTCATCCAACTCATTGTTCTTTTAATTTGCGACTATTCTGTATATGAAGAAGTGGGTTCTTATCCTAAGCGTTTTTAATTTCACAATGTCTGTTCAGCATTAAGGATGGATTATTTCTATTGAATGTTTCAAATGTCATGTTTGCACTGTAAATCCATACTGTAAATACTGAATTCACCCTTTTACCTGCCGTCAAACATACTCAGTCTGTATTTATTAGCTGTGAGCTCTCGTCTGTGTTCTGCTAATGTGCTTCTGTCACTGTGAACTTGAAGTTCAATATGACAAGTATTCAGTCATCTGCTGACTCATTTGCTTCACTGAAACAAGGTTACATAAAATGTTCCATCCATTTTTCCAGCAGCCAAGTTTGCAGAGTCCAAATAAAGCTTCCGATATCACCGCACAGTCACCTATTCACAGTTAAGGCATAAATAAAAGCACTAGCACACTCTCAGTCTGGATAGTGTAAGTAACACCCAAATATAGATCTGTGTGTATGAGTGTGTGCATGTTTATGTGTGTGTGAGTGTGAGTGTGAGTGAGAGACAGACAGACAGAGAGCGCTAAGAGCTATAACTGTGGGAGTGTTTTACAAGCTCAAAGCCCTGTGCCTGCTCCTCTAATTCAGCACACACATTGCACTTTGAGCAGATCAATGATCCCACTGTGCCTCACACACACACACACACACACGCACAATCTCTCTCTCTGCACACCCACACCAACACACATACATTCAACCGTCCTCATTTCATACTACCTTCACTCCTGCTCTTTTTCTCGTATATACGTGCTCTCAAACCCCCCCTCTCGCTTTTTTCTTTCCATCCCTCCTTCTCTCTGAAGCCCTGAGCAATTACTCATCGAGACTCTAGAGAAGAGCAGAGGAGAGAGAGGCGAGGGAGCGTGTGTGTGTGAGAAGAGAGAGAAGGACAGAAGGATGGATGAAAAGAAGAGTAGATAGATGTAGAGTGAGGGTGAATGAAAATTGCCTGTCACTGGCCTGCAAGACTCTGTAGCTTTTTAAATAAGAGCACCTCAAAACATCTGCTCTTCAATGACCGGGGTCAAGGTGTCAAGCAAGAGTGAGTATATCTCATGTGTGTAAGTCAACGTGTGCGTGTGTGTGTGGTGCGGGGTTAAGGGGAGTGTGCATCTGTGAGAGAGGTGGGTCACAGCACTATGACACAACATCATTTATTCATTGGGGAGGGTAATGTGTGTGTGTTACAGCTGGGGCGCATATTCTCTCAATACAACACACACACACACACACACACACACACAAAAGGCACTTCTGGAAAACAGAAAAGTCCAATCGACCAGCTGTAGCTCTCTTACTGCAAGATAACACACACACACACACACAGACTGAAAGAGTGATGAAATAGCCCAAATAAACTAGAGGGAAGTTATAACAGTGAATACAAGTAGATTCACAGTGTGTGTATGTGTCTCCTTGCAGTGTCCCCAGCCTTCACTAAGCTCTCAGGTTGATCCATTTAAAACACAATGGAGGATTACATTCTCATCTGGCCACTGGCTTCAGCCTGTACAGAAAAAACACTAAGGCTTTAATACTACCTTGGCACCCAATGTGTCTGTCTCAAAGGGAGTGTGTGTTTTCATATTTTATGCAAGCAACACAAGTTACAGCATACAACTGTGTGTCCAGCAATGTGTGTGAGTGTGCTTCTGTGTGTGCAGGAGGCTCAGGCCTGTCATGGTGAGGGCAGGTTGGGGGGATAAGGCCCCTCTCCAGTGTGGAGTGGTTGTGAATTGGTTTTGGCTCTGGGCTAAATCTCCTCACAGACACCTCTTCGTTTTCTCCACAAGACCAGAAAAGAGACTGCTTTCACTCAAGCCTCACACACAACAAATCCAATTCACTGTGATTTGAGCCAGTCCTTGGCCAAAATGCAGGTGTGAATGTGTACACACACACACACATGCGCGCATGCATGCACATGCACGCGCACACACACACACACACACACACACACAGTGTGTCTCCCCCCTTTCTCTCTCCACTATCTCATTTCCACAACCACTGAATTATTTTCAAAACAATAATGGACCCCCTACATAATGACCCCCCTCCTGCGTCTACCCAAGACTGCAACTCATTCTTCCACAACCAAACAACAGCTTAACCATAAACCTCTGTGCACACGCTCGCATGCACACACACACACACACACACAGTTACCATTCCTACATACCCGAGCCCCCCACAAAGAAGACGACAGTTGCAGTCTGTCTATCCGGCAGTATTCAGGCCCATGATTAAACCAGTGCTTATTGGTAATTAAACACTGTGCTTTGTGGCGGTATCCAGAATGCTGTAAAGCACTCCACCTCCCCACCACATACACACCCACCCCACCTCCATTGGCACAGTGCCATCCCCTCCTCTCCTCTTTTTCTGCCTTTCAGGGGGCCGCAGGTGGCACAATTGGCAGTAATGTGTTCTAATTGTTGGCAGCGCTGCCCGGGTAAAGATACGTAGTGGGGAGCGGGAGCTTGGCTGGTGTACAGCAGGAGGCAGGAGGGGAGGGAGGAAATGTAAGGCGGAGAAGGAGGAGGCAAAAAAATGGAGGATGGAATTGATGATATATGGGGACGGAAGGAAGGAAGTAGGGGATTAAAGGAAAGGACATGAAGTAACATGCAAAGGATATTTGACGGGGAAAGGTGAGGATATGGCACCAAAATGCCATGAAAAGGAAGAGCAAAACTGGGAATTAGTGGCAGAGAGAAGAGTGGGAAAAATAAAACCCAATAGAGGATTCTGTTCTTGTCCAAATGTTTCCTTCGCTGTTGTTGTTTTTCGGGCAGCTTGGAGAAAGGCTCCCCTGGGTTGAGACTTAGCTATAACTGCAGCAGAGACAGACACAGCATGAGCTGCTGGCCTCGTGTAGTAACAGAGAGGCTAGACACAAGCCTAAGTTGCTGAGCTCTAGACCATATAAACCCCTGGGGTTTTCCATTTCACTCAACGTATATAGAAATGTTGAGGGGAAAGTGGAGTGGAGTATCCCCTTAGAGTGAACCCAAGGCCAGTGTCTTTATCCTGCAGTTTTAATAATCCATGGGAATTATGTTTCCCTCCATTACCAATCCATATGAAAACATAGGATTCAATAAAAACTCTATGTAACAGAAAGCATGGCTAACTGAACTGCACTTTATCATCATGTGATCTATGAAAAGATATTTTTTAATTAAGAGGATGTCAATGATAACTGCATAAAACAGCCTCTTCTTTCATCATCTGCAATGTAGATGTTGGATTTAATGTTTAAACATCAAATAGAGGTCAAATAGTTTATAGTAGCAGGTCAGTATTTTCAGTCATTCTTTCAATGAGGCATCAACAGAAATTATGTCTAAATACATCAATGTCATGACAATGGCTTAAAATAAAATGAGTCATGGTTCATTGAGATTCTGGCCAAGTCGTGACTATTGTGTGCCTGTGTAAGTGTGTGAGAGTGACTCAGCAGCTCTCCCATGGTGCAACGGCACCTGTTCTTCATTGCTCATCGACAGGTGTTGCCATCCCCCCCTCCGAATGTTGTTAACGTGGGCTAAATCAGATGGAGAGGCAGAATGACAGCTACTGAACATAGGTAGATACGCCATGAGACACTGCGAGCCAGAAATAGTCTTTTTAGACGTGTGGTGAGTTCTGGGGATGTCACTATGGTGGCAGACATATTTTGCAATATTTCAACTTTCAAACACTAATACCTGGAGCTGAGATAGGTCTACATAAATTGTATTTTATATTGCAGGAGCTACATTGCTGGCTACACAGAGAGTGAGAGGAAAGATGAGAGCATTAAATAAAGGTCATGTGCCAGATTCAAACAAATGACGAGTACAAGGTATGACTCTTGGTCTTTTCTGGCACCTGGATGCCCAAAAAAATGTCAAGAAATGCACTATTTGAATATGTAAGGGTGTGATACACATCTAGCGATCAAACCGTGTGTATAAACTGTATGTGTGGTTGTGTGTGTTGGTCTTATCTCTAAAAGCAGATAGGCAAGTGCAAGGAGGCTGCTTCACATGAAGCCATGTTGATAGTCACACACCCAATCATGGTTATCTCTGTGGCTACACAAACTGATATATATATATATATATATACACTAGCACACACTCTGTGCTACCTGCTATATTGTACACATGCATCTATACAGCCTTGCATGCACACATATCCTTTCACAGCTCTCTCTCTCTCTCTCTCTCTCTCTCTCTCTCTCTCTCTGTCTCTCTCTCTGCAGTGGCTGCACAA
This sequence comes from Centropristis striata, assembly GCF_030273125.1. NCBI lineage: Eukaryota > Metazoa > Chordata > Actinopteri > Perciformes > Serranidae > Centropristis > Centropristis striata. Next base: position 4,194,305 of record NC_081538.1, on the reverse strand, counting down.
GCTGTTGGGTCATCTCCATGCAGGTGGAAACTTTGAGAGGAGGCAGAATCCACTGGAATGAAAACTGCAGTGAGCTTTTGAGAAAACACTACACTGCAAGGCGCTGCTGCTGCATTACCATGGCAACGGCGAGGAGAGCAAGAAGTGTCGGAGTCAGAGTCTCAAGGTTACTCAATCTATTCATGTTTTAATAATACTCCTCTCTTTTGAAAGGAATATTACATCTCTTGTAAGTATGATGAAAATACATATCAGATCTTTCCAGCCAGTGTCCAACGCACACAGAGATCCTGCTGTCGAGGTTAAGACAAGGAAATGAACTGCACATATCTTGGTTTCATTAACCAAGACTCAAGTTGATGAGGCCTGATTTCAGAGTATTACATGGGCTTACTATTTCTGGTTTGGCCTATTTAAATGGGACAAGATTGGTCAAAACCAACGGTGTGTTTCCTCTTTGGAATAGACACAGATGGGAGGAGAAGCAGAGACGGAGAGGGCGGGGGACTTTAGGCCGTGTTAAACCATACAGAAATACAGATGAAGAGAGCGAGAGGAGGATGCAAACAGGCATAGCAGGGAAGTGAGGAAACTGAATTAATCAAAGCAGCGTGATAGCTTCCTATGGTCCCCATCTTTTTCCCAGGTGTTTGTGTCAGAGGTGAAGCAGCAGGTGAGCGACTGGCACTGTACTGATGTCTGCAGGGGCGGGGTCAGGGAGGCCTGCTGGGATTTGAGTTTTCCACCTGATCCATCTCTGGACACACATGTGGCTTAGTGAAGCTGATGACAGGACGACTGACAAATAGCATTCTGCATGGAGTTAATGAGGGAAAAGCAGATGCATGCTGCCCCTCTGGAGATACTCTTTGTGCAAGTGCATGTGCCTCGGCTGCAATTAATCGTGTACATGTAATATATGCACGCTCACACAATGCCATAATTAACAAATGACGTAACAGATAAATGAGTTGGGCACATTAAGGCCCACACCACAGTATACACAAAAAGTTGTTTTTCCTACAGTGGATAGCAGTAGAAACTTGTGATGTCCAACCCTCGCAGCTCACTGTCTCCTGTCTTCAAATCTGTCAGCACCAAGCCCAGAGCAATGCTAACATGCTGTCATGCAAGCAAGGTGTTTCGCACAGAGATGTACAGATATGGATCTCCTTTGCACAAGAAACACATGATTTTCACACGCTCACACATCTACATACGTGTTCCACATAATACCATAACACATACATGTTTAAGCAGGCTGCACAATAAAAAAAAAAGCTAAAAAAGAAATATGGCGAGCTGCACTATATTCCCTTCTCTTTAAATAATTAATAAGCAATGAGCTTTATGTGAGAGAAAAATGAAAACAGAGCTGAAGAATAATATGTTAAACAGGTTCAAATAGAAGGATTTATGTGTTGTTGTAAAGGCGTAAGGCAACATATAAGGCAGCAGCCACATGGGGGAGAAATAATCTTTGCTGTCTCAGTTATTACAGCTCAGTTTCCACCTTTCTTGCTCCACTCTGTGACATGCTGTCGCTGTTCTTCTGTCCACTCCCTCTTCCCCTGACTACCCAAGTTATTGTTTTCATCAACCTCTCCCTCTGTCTCTTCCATCTGGAGTGCAGATGAGGCCAGGCTATCATGAGTCGTGCGCTTATGACTGTGCCCTGTAGTCTCCAGTCTGCTCTCCAGTATTCTCTACAGCAGCCACTACCTCTGCAGTGCTACAGCATTCACTGACCCCTGACAGAACCACTGCAGTGCTAGCAGAACCCTCTCTGCAATAAACCCATGACATTAAAGAGATTATGTTAAGCCATGAGGAATAAAACAAGAGTAAACAGTCTGTGCTGTAATACATTTAGACCTTCTGGCCAAATAAGTGTGGCAAATTCAATTAAATTGTTCAGAGCTGGAGGGAAAGTGAGCATTTCTTTATTTCTTTTTTTCTCTGACAAAGACTTAACTAAACAGCTAAGCAGCTAAATCCTTGCACCATGTCAGGAAACAAGCACTTTTTTTAATGGCCATAGTGTTGCTGATGCCAATCAGAGGGGCTTCCCTGGAACTGTCCATGGTGCTGAACTGACTGAGGGGAAATTTAAAGCCCCTCTGCCATCACCAGGGACATTGCAATGAAATAATTCAGGCTATTTTCATGAATGGTTGGGAGGTATTCCTTGTAAAAGTGAATGCACTGAAATCAGTAGGTATTTCAGAAAATTTGGTCACATGACCTAGCAGCAAAGTGGTATGAAAACTGCATAAATTCCCTATAGGGCGTTGCAGGAGAAGCAGTTGATGGATCAAACCCACCCCATGGGTGGAAATCATTTATGGCAATTTTTTTTTTATTTTTTTTTTTAACCAAAACCAAGTAGTTTTTTGCCTACACTTAACAAAGTTGTTCCATTTCACAATGTAAGCATGTTTAAACAGCAATTGGACATATTCTATAGCATAAAACACACATCATGCTGCAAGTATTGTATGAAATTATACAAATCTGACCCGTTCAAGCTGTGCATGCTCAGTTTGCAAGTAACACAGCTCACTTAACACAGTAGACAACACAATCTTATTCTTTTAATTCTGCCTTATGTTTTGTACAGAAGCATTTACAGTGTAGCGACATGGTTCACTTGGTTGTTCTCTCAATCAATCAAACTATCAGGCCCAGTTGTAACATAAAGCATATCCTCTTGGGCTATTAGCAAGCTTTTAGACTCTGTCTTGTTTTTCTTGGTGTGGGAAAAAAACCTCGCCTCTTCACTAAAGAACTGATTTAGCACAGTCTATGTTCAGACACTCTCTCTTACGAAGCCACATAAACATTAAACTCTTTCTTTTATATACGAAAACACAAACAAAAATGTTTTTAACCGTCAGATTTTTAAAGATATTTTTGGCCTAATTAAGCAAACGTTGGCGGTGGCGCATCAGAGCATGAACCACTAAGACAGGCAATTTCACTGCTCTCTCCTCTCTTCTATAAACTATTAATTGATCTCCAGGGAGGCCTTGCTGTTTAAACTGTTCAGAAATATAGTGAAGACTCCACCACAACCTTTAACAGAGAGTGGGAAACACCCCCATGGGTAAAAGGCTGCGAGTGTGGACCGGGTTTTGAGAAACCTCAACTTTGTCTCAACACTGCTTAATGAAGTCATTATCACATTTGTGGATCTAACTCCAAAGTTGTCAAAGGGTGTCAAGTGTATGTGATCTCCTCAAACTTAAGAGGGGAGCCCCATAATTGGGAGAAAAAACATATCTTAAGGAAGATCAAGACTTTCTCTGTATGTGATGTCCAGAAAAAACCATGCTAAGTTAAACCCTTCCGTCATAATTTAATAAGTGCAAAATCTAGTTACAACAACAAACCAACCGCCGTTACAACTTCGACTAATTTGGCTGAGGACTCTGGCCATTTGAAATTCAGGATGTCTCTTCACTTATGAATGATAAATAAGGACTGGGAGGTTATCATCAGTGCTGTGCTGGTCCCAGTGTGACCATGAGTGTGTGTGTTACATTATTAATGATGTTACAGTATACCATCTTTTAAATGTAGCCATGTTGTGTCAGCTTGCGGGGAGCAGGATCTTCATAGTAAAAGACCTAATTAATGGTAGAGTTATTCAGTACAGTACATTTGTAAGTTTATCAGAGATGTGTTTATATTTGACGTTTATCATTATGTCTTCAAGCAACATGGTCCCACAGAAATCCGTGAAATAGCCACGGATTTCGCTTAACTCAAAATCCGTGGAATAGCCACGGAATCGCTCAAATTTCCGTGAAACTGACACGGATTTCGCTACAATGCAAGTTAATGACAGTCATATCCCGCGGCTATTCCAACATACAAAGTGATTATGTACATTCACTGAGAATCACATTTTTATGCAGAAACTAAGTCAAAATATTGATTTTTCACTAAAAATGAGAGAACTGTCCGCCATGTTTTTTGTTCTGACCGCTGGGACCTTGAAAGTCACGTGACTTGGAACAAACCAATAGCCACGGGATATGACTGTCATTAACTTGCATTGTAGCGAAATGCGTGTCAGTTTCACGGAAATTTGAGCGATTCCGTGGCTATTCCACGGATTTTGAGTTAAGCGAAATCCGTGGCTATTTCACGGATTTCTGTGAGACCAGGTTGCTTCAAGTGGACTCAAGAACCTTAAGTACATGTGCGTGTGTGTCTTTGTGCATGCATGTGTGCCTAACCCCTAACAGGCAGCACCAGCAGCAGAGGTGGGAGGTAAACCGATTCCATCTGCTAAGAAATGCTCCTGATGTGTGACGATGGTGGGGCCTGGGGGTCCACAAATCAGCCTGCCACTATTACTTCACTGTCACAAGTAACAGAAAAAGGACACAACACACATTGTAACACACACACACTTGTGATAGACACATGTAAAAAACCTTTCATTCTCTCTCTCCCTCTTTTTTTCTTCTTACCTCTGCTCATGTGCTTTGGCGTGCCAGAGGATGCAAACATGAACATGCAACAATAAACAAACACTCCGTCTGCTCTGTCACTTTCCGAGGCTCCGTTTTCCAACACGGCAGCAAAACCAGACAAATCAGTTCTAATAACAGGGGAGAGCGGTGAAAGGTGCCATGATGTAACAAGCTGTAAACAAATACAGTGGAACAAATCACTGTTTGTCTCAACATGATGGAAAGTAGACAGTCAGAGACCACAGGAGAGGGTGCAACTTTCCATCAGTGTGTGTGTGTGTATGTGTGTGTGTGTGTGTGTGTGTCGGCTTGGTCCCACCTGCATTCATAACAGATTTCAATTAATTTTAGGAATAGCCATTCTAACTCATAATTGTAAAGTTGAGTTAACTTTGATCTGCAAAATTTTGCCACTGACGTTTATTACAAACTCCCTTGATTGAAGTGAAGAGTCAAATTTGCAGTAAGCTATTACAGTATGTTAACAACATTATAAACTAAAATTCCTATGAAACCGAAGCTCTTCAAGTGTCACAGGTTTTAAGGTTGACAGGATGTCTCCTCCTGCTATTTATACCTTCACTCTGTCGAAATTAAGTTACTTTCAAGTCACTGGATCAGCAAAATTGTGCAAGAATAGCCATCTTCTATGAAGATGTATGAATTAATTCTCATGGTTTTGTCGTTTAAAATGTGACTGTTCTACATAATGTTGTGAAACAACCACAAGATTGCTGTGTTAAACATGTGATGGTTGCTGTATTTAAAAAAATGAATGCAGAGTAAGAAGAGGTGAAGGTGAATGAGGTGAAGGAAAAAGTTACAACTCAAGAAAGAGTGCTCTGAGCTAGAGAGAGGAGAAAGGGCAGAGACAAACAGCATGCAGCATCATGAGTCACTCCCACATTATGGATGGCAGGAAAGCTCAACATGTTCATTCTCATCATTATTATGATGATCATCATTATTATAATTATAATAATAATAATAATAATTATTATTATTATTATTATTATCAGCAGTAAAAGTAGTAGCAGTGTAGCAGTGGTAGTAGTAGTAGTAATAGTAGTAGTAAGAAAAAAAGTCATGCTCTTCAGTTCCCATCATGCAGTAGTGGCTGTTGTCTTTGCTAAAGAGGTGCTGCTCCTGTACATGATCAGGCAAGTCTATGATTCATCATCAGCTACCATGGGAAACATGCACTCACACTGCTGTGATAAACAACGGAAGAAGAATCCCTACAGATCACAAAGGGGAATCTCGCCTGTGTGTTTATTTGTGCATGCACACATGTTACTATCTCTTATCATCATGGACATCCTTCACAACAAGCAGTTGAATAATTCAACACTACAAAATAAAAGAACATCCTTGTGCATGCTGAAGAATAAATGGCCTCATAAATGATGAACGAGCGTATGACAAAACCGAAAGGGCTACCATAGTGTAAGCAACTCTCATTTGTTTTCTTCTATTTGACACTTTGTCTGTGTCCAAGTGTCTGCATGTATGCACGTGGATCTATCACACCTCCTCATGTGTGTAGAGGAAGTACAAACAACATGGTGCACGCCAAACACATACACATAAGTAGATATTATACAAAGCTTTTCTATTTCCCCCAGGGGTGAGTTATAGCACAAAGCAGCTCGGAGTTGGGCCAAACAATTTTCTTTAACACAACAACAGCAGTGGTCTTCATACTTAAATGTAGAGAGACTGAGCTTATTTAGGAAACACTGACAGATAGAGAGGAGAGAGCCATGACGGAATCAGAGAGAACGACAACAGTGAAATGGGAAAGGAAGGAGGGAAAGCAAGCATGAGAAGATTGGAAATGAAAAGACAAAGGCAATAAGGCAAAAGCAAACACTGGGGCTTGTTCAAAGTGCCAAGGTACACACACACACACACACACACACACAAGGATGGAGATGTAGCATATGTCTCCAGCAGTGCCAGCTGGAGACATCTGGTGCCAAAACTCCACAGGTCAAACCAAGTGACATGCTCCCTGAGGCGTGGATGAGAGTGTGTGTGCATGTGTGTCCGCGTGCCAAATGATTTAGTTTAGTATATAGTAGACACAGCAGAGGGCACAAACACACACAGATGCAGGAACATTCACACACAAACACACACACACACTCACACAGTCATCAAAGAATCTAAATTGGATGTGAATTCAAAGTGCAAGGTAAACAGAGAAGGAGCCAGAAAAGTGTGTGTGTGTTTAATGCTTTATGTTGTGTATGACAGAACACAGATGTCCACCAGAGGGGTGAGAGAAGAGGCAAGAATCGAAGTGTAAACTTCCTGACCAGAGGCCGGCCAGCTTCAAAGGAAAGACCCACAAAGACAAAGCTGCGGCTGACTACTTGCCTGTAAATATAGCCAACACACACACACAACACCACAAAGCTATTTTATGGCCCATCCTGAATACTGCTCTTACGATCATTAGTCACAGCCAGTTTCAAGATACACACACTGATGCAGTGGTGAATCAAAGCATTTTAAACTATGACTCACAGTCGGTGGTCATCATTAAGCAGCAAGTGATATGAATAAATATGTTCAGAAAAACAACCTTTGTTGACACTGCTTACACTGATATACAGTGAACTATAAACTAGTGTTACAAAAAGTTATGTAGGGTTGTAAACAGCTGGTTTATAGGAGCAGTGAAACAGGGCAAAACTGAGGGAAACAGAACTTTATTATGGTAAAGTTGATTTATCCTCCATGGCTGTCGCTGACATATTGCTTCTGTTCTTCTCGGATCAACTTCTACAAAATATCCTATTAAAACCTAGTAAAATGTTCAAACAGTGTACGTAACAAAAGGATTGTTTATTTAGGACAAATATGCTCTTGCAAAACCCAGATGCTGTGTCTGTTACAAAACAAAGGCCAGTCTGTCTTCTTTTTTTTTCACTTCATGTGTTTTAGGCCTGAACAATTTGGAGGGGAAAAATCTAATTGCAAACAAAGATTTTTTTCTAAAGTCTGTAGAATACAATTTGTAGGCTGTGACTTCTTGCAGCACCACAATTCCTAATTCAGAATGGCATTGTGACACTATTATTTACAAATACTCCACTTTCTGCTATTTAGATATTGCAATAGTCCGTATTGACATTTTGATAAACTTCTGATTATTTGTTCAGCGCTATTGCATCTGTGTCAGTAGAATAACCTTGTGGGAGATTGGTAAAGAGGCAGAGGGACCAAATAATTGACCTTCATTTAGTAAAAATGTACCTTTGTGAGATTCTTCCTATAAAGTGAAGAGTGTATTGACTAAGTCACAGATCTCTCTCCAGTAGGAAATAAAGAAGTGATCCATTGATTATAACTGAAGGTCACATTTCATGAGAGTATCATGCTGAAACTATCGCTTTATGTAACTCAATAAGAGCAAAAGAGTTGCTGGCTCTCTTAATACACAAAAACACATACATCTGGAAATGGGACTTGAGCTAACTAAAGGTCACTTGAGGAAAAGTATTCGACAAGTTGCACAATATGGAGGAGGCAACACATGCTGTCCTTCCAGTAAGAAGTGCAAAATTTCACAACAGAGCAAGATTTCATTATTGAATTCCAAACAAACGGCAATGATTTTTATCCCCCACTTTTACAATAAACTCAAAGGAACCCCAGCTGGTCTTTATAATGCTAAACCACTCCACCAATATCCCATCTCATCCTCCTCTGTGCTATTCCGTTTTGGATTCAAGCAGCTTATTATCCACACAGACAGTCAAAAATCACCACAACATCTCTAAGATGTATATTACTCTTCGGCGTGGCTGTGTTGCAGAGAGGTATTGAAGTAAAACAGTGCTCATCAAGCCGTAGAGAGTTTACTGTGGAATTAGCACTGGCTCACAGCTTCCAGTGCAAACAGACAAACACAGAAACAGAGATATGATTGTTATACTGGATGTCCAGCATTGCTCATTAGGCTGAAGAGAGATACACTGGCAGGGTCCAATCAAGCTGTGTGTGTGTGTGTGTGTGTGTGTGTGTGTGTGTGTGTGTGTGTGTGTGTCTGTGTGTGTGCTCCCAGTTACAGTTATATCTCTGTGTTTCACAGAAGTCTGTGCTCATTAGACTGTCTGTAGAGAGAACAAGAGCCAGTGGTCAGAAACACACACACACACAGGCACAGACAGAGAGAGAGAGAATTAGACCAAAACACAAGAAAAGAGACCTAGTTAAACTATACTCAACAATGTGATCAACAATACAAATTAGCAGGATGGGAGACTGAAGACAGATAACAACATCCTATTTCAAACAGAGTTAAGTGTGTGATAAAAACAAATGGGAAAATGGGAAGTGAAAAATTGCATTCATTTTTAGTGCAGAAAAACACACACACACACACACACACGCAGCAAGATGCTAAATCTGACAGGCAAGCTGGCCCAAACCCTCTATCAACCTCTTCCCAGACATTTACACAGCCGCCATCATATCAGTCATTTAGACAGTTAAAACAACACACACACATAGTTTATCATTCACCACCATTGACCCTGTCCTTTGGCTCACTGCTCACACAAACACGCAGCCAAACAAACACGGGAGAGAAAAGGGCAACGTCCATCTCTTGTCCCGAGCATCATGACCAAAGCATTCAGCAGCCATGTCTGATTTCTCATTAGTGCTCAAAGCAGAATGTCTGCTTCAGAAAACAAACAGAGAAAGACAGACAAGAGTCAGAGGCGATGTTTTACGTATCGCTTTCAAAGACAAACTCATGCATTTTTAATACCAGTCCTGATTTTCACCTCTTCACAGACAGCAAGATCTGAGTTTGTGGATTTTTGTTTTTTTTTTCTGTCCAGATTACATGCACTTTCATAATATTTTCTTTGGTAGAGCGTCTGACAAAAGTGTACGGGGCAACGCTTTCACACACTAAATTGGAGCGTTTGAACATGTGAATCAAGGAAAAAGTTGTGCAACATCTGAGTCACCAAACTGTTGTAGGTCACCCTGAGGTGAAGCCAGCCGCAGTGCAGTGCTGTTACGCTCAGTGTTTGGGCTTTAAATCTTGCACAGACTTCCAATTGAGGATATTACAATGTCATTGACTTTCAAGGATTTAATGATGCATGCATGAGAAACATTGAGTAAATGTACTTTTAATTAGAATGTGCAAGTTCATTATTTTTTTTCTATGTTCAATCGCCTTAAACAGAAAACAAATACATTCAGGAAGAATTAGAATACGGTATTGTGATGAATTCTCAATTATGTGGTCTAAATCTTCCTCAAAGTTATTTTTCAAGCTACTGCATTTACGCTTCACAATCAGGAGAACAATGCAACATTTTTAGCCGAGAGTGGTGTTGAAATGTAATTCCATGTACCTTCGTGGCCTTAAAAAATTAATATTTGTATTCAAATCCGAGTCGAAGCCAACTGTTTTTGCAGGTTTGCATGTAGTATTTCCTTTTTTCACACATAACCACCAAACAAATTAAAAGAGCTTCCATTCATTTGAATGACTTTGAGATATTTGTGAATATTAATTTTTACCTCTTTGAAACATTCATTTCAGTAGAATTATGTTTTTTTCATGACTCACTCAATAGGATCCCAACATGCAGCAGCTTACAACAAAAACTCTTTGAAACATAAAAGCATGAGGAAAAAGAACAAATCCATCACAGAATCTCCATAACAAAGTTTAAAACCCACCATTACACACGTGACTATTGAGCTGTATTAGCATTCAATCAGCTAAAGAGAGGATAACACTCGCAGTTTATTAGTTTTATTATCGAGCTTAAACTGTATGATAATTAGATTAAAAATAATCTCTAATTATGTATCCAACAGGATAAGTACAGTGGGGGACATGTTAATGATATGGTGAACAGACGGCACCATTGTCATTTCTGTCACTGAAAGAGAAAGACAGAGGGAAGGAAAAGCAAAGAGAAGAAAGAGTGTGTGTGTGCGTGTGTGCACACACTCTTGTGGGTAAGAGCCAGTAACCACATTTGCTGAACCCATCATTAAGTTCTCTCCCCTTGTGGTTGGTGTCAGGGTCCAGACAGGGAGACAAAGCCCGGGCCTTTCCTCCACATGGTACCCAGGGGAGAGGGCAGAGGCCTGGGGGACAGATCTGGGGTGGGACAGCAAGTCCTGTGTGACAGACAGGCAGCAGGGAGGGATGGAGGGAGGGATGGAGGGAGGGAGGGGAGCCAAGAGAGGGAAGTACGAAGGCACGGGAAGATATATGAACGTATGGAGACGGAGATGAAACTACAGTATCTTATTAAGACCCCTGAGGAGGAGGAAGGGGTGCATGCTTGGCAAGCTGGTGTAAGGGGGGTAATTAGTGAGAGAGACACACGTGTCCCTCATTGAGGGAGTCCCCTGGGTGGGGAACAGCTCAATCAGGAGCCAGCTGCAGGTATAGGGGTCGTGTGTGTGCATGTGTGTGTTGCACAGTGCAGGTGCCAGTGTACAGCTGCACTTTCACCCTTTGCACTCTGAGTCATTAATTCTTATGCTGCATTAAAGGGTTTACTAACACACATACAAAGGAGACACACACATCTCTATTGAATAGCGGCTGGCCTTGATGGTGACACTTGCTGTCTGGACATCATAGCAAGCATATTAATCGAACTTCATTGTGTGTGTGTGTGTGTGTGTTTGAAGGGAGAACATCAAACCAATTCCCTACCATATATGCTTCTATACTTCTTCTATTCTTCAACTATTCAAATGGCTGAGAATCTCCCGGTTCAGACACAATTTAAAGTTGGTCTCTTGCATTAACAGTTTCAAAGTTATTTTTATGTTTTTGTACACATGTCTGGCCTAGCATTGATGCTTTTAGGGGTAACCTTAGCCATGTTAATGGTTATGTCAAAGGGAACTGAAAACAATTTCAATTTTTGGAGATACAGTTTTTAGACATGTTTAGTTACATTAATGTCCTTGTTAATAATGCAGATTAAAAACATAATCCAGGCAGCATTGCATTTCCTACTCAACAAATGCGCTCATGTAAATGAGTTTGTATACTGTATGAACGTGATGTTTAAGAGACGCGGGTTGGTAATAAGGGGTCTCTGGTGGATCCGGTTGGCTCGTGCTGTGAAAACAGACAGATGCCTGAAAAGACGGAAGGAAAAGAAAGAATGTAGGAAGAGATCTGGGGGAAGGGAAGATGCTTGGTTGAACAACAGCTGTTGGGATTACTGTTTAATAAAAGCCGTCATACGCATGCACTCCCTCATGCCCCCCTACAGAGCAGACCAAAAGGCATGGCTGTGTGGAGCCCAATAACCTAACATCACAGTCAGCCCACTACCCCTGGGGATCCGACGCCAGGCACCTCATACCACAATGCCAGGCCCCCGGATCTCCCACCAGGCCTGCCGTGCCTCCAGGCACACCGTATGTGTGTCTGTGTGGGTGTTTTACTTATTATCCGCCTATGCATATGTTTATATGGTGCATAAGTGAGTGATGGACCTGTGCATGTGCAGAATGGGTGTTTTTTTGCAGTGCTGTGAGAGTGTAAGCTAGAAAGACATATGTATCTGCATGCGTGTGTGTGTGTGTGTGAGAGAGAGAGTGTGTCTGTCTGCCTGAAGAGGGAGGGGGGAATTCATCAGATAAGCTACCTCATTTGGGCCGCTTCAGGAGGAGTGAAAGGAGCTGTAGGGAGGCTTTCATCTCAGAGACGGAAAAAAAGAGACAGAATCAAGATGGAGTGAGTGTGAAAGAGGATGAGAAGGCGGGAGAGAGGGTGAAGACAGGGGGGGTGAAAGGAGGAAGAGAGTGAGATAAAGAATGAAAGAGATAATCCAAGAGGATGTTTACCTTGGTCATGCTGGCAGAGGACAAAAGAGGCCACTAATATGTACTGCCCCCTATAGGGCTACAGGATATTGAGCCGTGAAAGGAAAAGTTTATTGAAGAAAACACACGTTGAGGTAGCCGCGTAAGAGGCCCATCACTCTCACACTCACAGACAAACCGCTTAATTAAACATGAGCTATGCTGTCTGCCTGCCTCTGTATGTCTGGATATACGTGAGTGTGTGTGTGCATTCATCTCGTCTTCATGGAAAGCACAAGGAGGCCATTTGCAAGTCAAATTCCGCATTTAATGACACGGGAAATCATCTGAATTTATTGAAAGCCAGCATGGAGAGGAAAGGAGCTTGTTCCAGTTTCAGATCAAAAATGCATAAAATTGCCACCTCTCTTTGCCTGCAAATAGAGCTTTGAGTGCTTCTGATTTTAAATGATGGGATGTGTCAAGGTGGATGTGTGGCACACTGATAGCTTGGGGCTCCCTGGGTGCAAAGCCTGACTCTCGATACTCGATAAAGACAACAGAGTGGAGATGATGATTGGAAGGAAACTACTGCATGTGCAAAACTAGAATAGTTTAAGTGAGCTTGCCTGTTTATGAGCATGTAAAGTGGATCCTACAGTGCCATAATAGCCTGTGGAGCCTTGTGCATATGCATGTACTGTCTGTCATCTGGAGATATGCTTAAATTAGACTACAGGGAGTTCATTTTATTTTGCTTGCACCATGGCCATCAAATACCAAAAAACATATACACCACCAGACAAGGAAATGAAGGGCAAGGGATTCACTACACAGAAAGAATATGCATTAGAAACCACTGGATACTGGATACCAAACTCAAAAAATGTATGGGAACAATACAGAACAAATCCTTGTGAATCACCCCAGTGTGCTGAGAAAGGGGAATCAGAATAAATCTTACCAGGTAACAAAAAGCAGAGCAAACCTCAAACCTCAAAGAGGTTAAGGACATTGAACATCCAATTAATAAGTAATATGGTGCAGCTACAACCACAGTTGTTAAAATGCTCCTCCATGGCAACACTCATGTCCACGCGTGCTGTTGCCATGCGAGTGCCATCCCAGAAAACTGCGTTTAAATGAAAGAAAGGCAGGCGGAAAGCGATACGAGGTGAGAGGGGGAAAAAAAGAAGAGGAAGGCAGTATGTTTGCAGCAGTCTGCATCCATCATGCTAATTGGAAATAAACAGGAGCTCATTGTTTGGAGAGCATTAAATCAACCTCTAATCAAGTCTCGGCGTAGAATGGTAAAGCTTCGCGCCGAGGACATTTCCCACAGAAATAACTGTAATGGCATTGAATCAGGATGCATGCGTGTGTGTGTATGTGCATGCATCACCACGTGGCTGATAACCTTTTATATTAGCACAAAGGGGGCTAATTGCGAATGATCTCACTGTGAGTAATCGGACAGCACTTCTCTCCCCTACACATACAGTATATACATCTAAACCTGTTTGTTGATGCCCTTTACTTAATCTCCAATTAGCAGGAGAGAAATATCTCAAGCCTACTGTCTGTTTGAGATGGAGAAAGGACAGGTGCAATAAGAGAGAGACAGAAAAGCTTGGCATTAAGAAAGAACTGGACAAAATGACAGGAATGGGTTTAAACATTACGACACAGTTTTATTCAGAGGCTATGTTTGGCCAATTACATTTGTATTTATTAGGTTATCTCATTGTATTATTTCCTCACCATGTGTTTAATCATAATTTGCATAATGCTTGCAAATTGTGGCACTTAAACTATAAACCACAGGCAGCCAACTGTTAAAAGGACAAAATAGTTGCAAAAATATGAAGGCAGATGTGAGGAGAGAGCCAGGCAAAAAAAATTGATGCGCACAGACAGACGCCACAGACCAGAGAGGCAAAGAGAGATGCAGAGTTGTTGATCTCATTAAGATTAATACAGTCGGACAGGAAAGCAACCACAGAGAAAGAGAGGAGCAGAAACACAGAGGTGTAGCTTTAATGGGATCAATAGATCGGGCATCAGTGCAGGGTCAGTGGCTGTGTCCATGGTGACCCATCTCTCACTGGCTGAATGACTCACATCAGAAGTCCTCTGTGCATGCCTATCTCACACTCACACGTTCCCATTTCCTCCTTTCTCCTTATCCCCTGCTTCAGTTCATCCAGCCTTTTGTTGGTGGTTTTAAAAATGTAGTGCCCTGTAATTCGCCTCCATTCCCTATTTAGTCTCATTTTCACTCTCATCCTGCTGCCCTTCCTCTGTCCCACTGACTCATCTACATATACAACTTTTCCTCCCACCACCTTCCAAATCCATTTCTGGTTACAAAACAGCCCTGACTTAAGTATTTTGCATGCTACTGTTTTAAAACAGCACATATGCCATGTGTTTTTAATGAAGCCTTGCATTGACACAAGAGAACAAATTCCCAAGGTACACTCAAGTATCAGTTGTTGAGATGTCACATAACGGCGCACTGTGATCATAACACTGAAGGGGAATTACTGTGTATGTTATATTTATGCTTCAAGCTGCTTTTCTTTTATTATAAATCTAAATCTGTAGACACTTTCTCACTTCTCATTTCTTATAAACCTCTGCTGAGGTCATGCCTCACTTTCTCCTTTGTAAATACAGTATTTGTATCTTGTAATTCTAGTTGACATGAGAACGTAGCCTCGTGTCCTGTTGACTGAATTATTCACCGGGGCTCAGTAGGGCACACTGCACGCTGTTACCTAACCCTGCCAGAGACTCTGTCATAGCACTGAGAGAGGATAACAACGTGTTTGAGGGTGGATTGAAAGGGGAGGGACATCAAGCCGCACACAGAGGGAGATGGAGAGAGTATGGTGATGAATGGGTTGTAGAGGCAAAACAAATGAATGAAAAATAAGCAAAGCAGGAAAGCGAAAATGGACTGAAGAGGAAAAAATAGATGAATGAGAAATGAGGGGACTGGAAAAGCGTGAGAAACAAAGAAGATGCACTATTTGATGGCCATTATGGAAGATTGGCAAATAAAAGTGAGGACAATGAGGGGAAAAAAACTGGGGATTGTGATAACGTGAGAGCAGGTCCAAAGTCTCACAGAGAATGACGTAAAACCCGTTGAAAGGAAAAGAAGTCCCTTTGCCTTCATCTCCAATAATAGTCTCTCACTTGTGTATTGCACTCTCTTTATACTGAAGCTGCCAGTTCCCCTTCGCAAAACAAAGCCCCAAAAATATCACTGCCAACACATGGCACATGCATTTACAGAGTATGTGTGTGTGTTCGAGCTTCCATAGCTGTGGGGAGTGGGGAGCTCAGCATGAATAATTGAACATGGGGGGAGAAACCTGCCGTCCAAAAAAGCAAAATGCCAACTGCCAGGCTCCTTTTATTTTAGAAGAAGGGGGACCCAAAGGTGGGCAAAAAGGAAGAATAAGGGAGGGGGGGAAGAGAAAATAAAAGAAGATACCAAAGAGTAAAGAGAGACAAGCTCAGACTTGTAAAGCTGAGTAGGCTATTAAAACAAGTAGTAACAGCTGCGCTTCCCTGCTTTTCGCATTGCTCATTGGACAAATTATGTTAGAGACAACACCAGGGTCATAGGTCAGGGGTCAAGGTGAAGGAGGTTGAGGTGAGGGTTGAGGTCAGAACCATTTTGAGAAGCTCAACAATAGACTGATACTATATGACCTTGGCTGGATAAACACATGTTCATCATAATTGATCTTAACGCAGAAGGGAAGCCGACCCCAATGAATAAAGAGAACGTTAGTGGTTCAGTGCCTTTTTAAGTCCCTGGTTAATTCTATTAGATTTTACCAATAAAGTTCAAACAAAAGGCTGCCAAATGGAATTATAAAAAAAAAGCATGGTGGCAAAAAAGACCCATTAGGGTTGAAAAAGGGGCAGCACAGTCAGAGTTGGAAAGGCTTTTTTTTTAGGATTACAAGCCTTATTCACCCCTGCTGGGAGATCACAGTTGTCCTGCTGTTGTATCTCCATGATCACATTGTTGTGTTTTCGTAGAGGCTTCAACCAACCACATGCAATGCATTTCTCTCCCTCTCCCCCTCTCCCTCTCTTTGGTGGCGGTCAGCTTCAAACTCATTAGTCCGTTTTGATAGATAAGAGGCTTGCAGCTGGAAAGCCACAGCAGCAGTGGGTTTTGTGGGTTATAAAAGCGATGTAATCTGGTTTTGGCAATAGAAATCTAAGGAGTTTAGGGAGGGAAAGACTCACTGATTTGTGGATTTGAATTGGATTGAGACTCGTTTAGAACCAGCTCTAATGTGGCAAATGGCTGTAATCTAAGGAGGTGCTGTGTATTAGAGAATGAGACGGGGAATGGAGGATGCCACCAGTGACACATGATATGTGGAGCTCACTATGTTGCAGCCTCTCCGCTTGTCGCGTTCTCATTCTCTGTCTGCCACCAACTCATTTTCCCCTCACGATTTCTGTCGCTAAATCCCACTTTCTTTACAAGTTTCTCTTCCCTTGCCCTGCCACCATGCTCTCATCTTATTTTTCTATGCTCATCCACACTATTTTTTTCTTCCAACCCCCTTTTTTCCCCTCACAGTAATCCTCTCCTCCCATCCCTCCCTCTTCTACTCTTGCTGTCAGATCTCTCTATCCACTCTAGGCAAATTACACTTTTCAGATTACACCCCAATTAAAGGCCCCGTTGGTACTCTGTTTGCATGCCGCATCTCGTCTCTGGAAACAGAAAAATGAACTGTGTCTGTGCGTTTGTCTGCGTGCGTGCACAGCGAAAAGAGCCATTTAAAATACTAGCGGCTGATAAAAGCATATGTGCGTGTTTGCGTATGTCTAATCGCAGACGGCAGCCCCTTGCTAAATCCCTATTAATGATCCTATTTACACTTGTTGCCAGATTGATCAAAGTTTAGCAGTTGTGTGATCCGCGGCCGTTTCATCTCAGCTGGTTTGGGGGGGAAGCGCTTGCCTGTGTGTGTGCTAGCCTCTCTGTGTATGGAGGGTTGCAGGGAGGTTGTTAGTTGGCACAGTATGGGGTAGTTGGCACAAACAAGGGCAAGACACCATGATATAAAGGCAGGGAGCTGTGTGGTGTTCGGTGCATTTAAGTAGTGTCTGTGTAGTGGTTGTGTAGTGTGTGTGTGGGATGCTGGCGGCTGGCTGAGATCTGAGGGTTGAAGAAAAACAGCCATAATGGTCAAGGCCAACAGGTGCTGCAGAACAAAATCATATCTTCAAGTGAGTTACAAAGTGGATGGCCACCGGTTTCCCCACTGTAAACTGCGTTTTTAAAGTTTATTTCAATCACATAAAACACTCTTGGGACTTGGATAACTATAGGTTTATGGTATGGCCTTAGTTTTACCCATTATTATTGAGGTAGGCTATGATCTCAGGTACCATTGCTATAAAGAAGTCAGACAGAGGAAAAACACTTTTTGATTGGAAAGAAATACTCCTCTATGGCTGCCCAATTTCTCCAAAGCTTAATTCAGCTTCTATATGCTATTTATGGTGAACACAACTAAATTATAGGGATGTTTCTTACCAAAAGGCTCCTTGAATCTTTACTGACTTCTGTCTTCTAACACAGTTACTCATCATATGCACAGAGAAGTCAACTGTGCACATTTCATTCCTATCTGAACCTGCAAATCACTTAAGATTGTTTTATGCAGAAAATTACTAATTTTACTTACAAAACCCAGGCGTCCCAAAATAAATCCTCCTACTTTGCAAGTCTATATGAAAAGCTAACTTCCTCCACACTCACTGTCCACTCCCTCTATCCCCTCTATGTGTCTCTAATTCTCCTCTTTGCAAAGCGTCACTAGCTCACACACTCAACACACTTGTCTGCCTTTTGCTGAATGTGCTTCCCTTCCTTCTCTATTTTTCTCTCCCAAACTCGTCTCTCCTTGCATCGTCCCCTCAGGTCTTTTCCTTGTTAATTGTTCCAAACAGAGGGAAACTTTGAAGTCGCTGTCCCGTAAAATGATATTGCACTCATTTGTTTGCCGCCAGACATGACATGGAGAAACACAAACAAAACAGAGACGGGAGAAGAAGAGAGAAAACAAAGGGTATTTTAGCTAGAGAGAGAGTAAAGATGAAAGGATGGAGGATGGTGGAAAAAGGTGGGGGGGAAGGATGGCTGTGGTGTTTTATGGACACTCTCCTCCACTCAGCCCCCTGGATCATTCATCACCTGGACAGAGGCCCTAAAGACATACACATACAGTACACACTCATGCACATACACACTCATGCACTCCCACAAAATCTCTTCCATTGTCTTTATGGGTGTTCATTTTCCGTAAAAGCACTTTCCTTACTATGCTTGATACAACACATCCCCGAGCAAGCATAAGCTTGGGTAAACACACACACACACACACACACACACACACACACACACACACACACTGGCACAAACATAGCCGTGTCACATGCAATAAGTCACTTTCACAAGACTAGCTCATAGTTCACCACTTTCACAGCGACTAGTCTGTGTCCTGAGAAAATCTTCAACCTCAGCCAACACTCTTGAACCTAATTCCTAAAGTAATCAAATAGAAACCATCACCACAATTCTCCTTCCCATCAAATGATGCCCATTAAATCCTCCAAGTCATGCAATTAATCAAATTCAGAACATGAAAATGTGGAGGCCATCAGGAGGCTCTTTCACAGTCAGTGTCTCTTTCCCCGCAGGAGGAGGAGGAAAGATTTTCTTAAGCATGCGAGGAAATTAACTATTCACTCTGTCACTGCCTACTCACAGTCTTATTGGCATGCAAATTCAACACTGATTGACATCAATCATCTCCTTTGCCTGTTCAATGGTGAGCCCATAGTGCCGGAGTTGACATTGAGCATGCCGACTTTGTTGATATAATGGTGGCGTGCTTGTGTTTATGGCGTTTGTGTGCAGATAGTTCTGTAGAGTGTGTAAGATTAGATGGAACAGTAATACTATCAATGGATGTGCTGCGAAGGTCAGAGAGTCGCCTCTGAGGAGGACAGAGAATGAGGGAAACAATCGACTGGCGGATGACAGCTGGAGGGATGGAGAGGTTTGTGTATGTGTGTCTGTATGTGTGTGTGTGGACCAGGCAGGTCGAGAGACACAGTAAAAGTCACTCTTGTATAAATAGCTGAGCTCTCAATTAGGACCTGGCCTTCCCCTTGACACCCACCAGCCTCCATACCTGCACACTGACAACAGCAAACAAAACGTCTATCACTGCTTCTGAGACAAGTGAGTACGCTGTGTGCATCTAAATCATTTATGATGTTGCCTTGCATGTTTTGTTATTGTTTTTGGTCTTGTACTGTATATTTATGCATGAATGTGTTGTGGGCAGCAGCTGACTTGCAGCTGTTGTTTACCTCCGCTGCATCAGAATGCTCATACTTGCAGCTTAAATATGCACAATATGACACCACATAGTGTACAAAACAGAAGGCCAAATTGTCCGCGCTAACTTCTCCATTGAGCCCAGCAGAATCCCATAATAGTAGATAAATAGTTGCCAGGCAACAGAGCCTAGCAACAGCAGCAGTCTAGATATGCTATCGCAGTACAGGAAACTCGAGGGGAGAAATGCCTCCACTTTCAGCAAAGCAGGCATTTATTAACAGAGGGCCCAGGGAAAACATCAAACTCTACTGAAATGGATCGGCCATATCAACTGTAATGTAGACACAGATCCTTTTCCCACTGTATGCTAACACAATGAATCCCCTTTGATGAGTTAGTGTTCAGTGCTGGCTCAGGTTTCTGTTGACACACACACACACACACACACACACACACACACACACACATATAGAGCTACAAAGGGATATATACAAATGTGATGAAAAAAGGTGACTGTGGTCTGTTGGGACAGTTTCATAGTTTGAGATCAATATTTTTCTAAACACACTGAGTTGAAACACAGAGTTTATAGTTTATAGTGTGTATATTCTTACTAGCCATGGGCCTGCTTGCCAACAACAAGAAAAACTGTTATTTACAGCTTCTTGTCCCTTTAAAATGCTACACAATGGAGCAGACTACTGTTAGTAACAGTTAGTTGATTACACTGGCCTCAGGGCCCAATGATGACAGATTCTAAGTATGATGCAATAATAATAATTCAATTTGCTTAAGATTTGGCAATTGTTGCCATGTTGTGGAATCATCACCAGTTTTCGACATACAATATTCACTTAACAGGCTGTATAGATGGCCTTGAGCTCAGCACATCTCCTCTGTTAACTCTGGAGTATAGTTTGGCACGCTCCAGCCTGAAGACAAAATGCCTTTTTTCTTTCAACTGATGAGTAATTTCACTCCTCATCCATAAATCAATTATGTATAATCCCCTGATACAGAGAATTAGTGGCCATTTAACATGAGGAAGCTAAGTGTTTGAGTGTGCTGAGTGTGTGTCTGTGAACACATCCATGTGTGTTTAAATGGGGAACAGTGTGAGGGTGATTTGTTTTACCAGAAAGAGTTATACTGACGTAAACATGCTTTATTTCTGACTAAGGACAAAGTGCTGCACTAGAGTACAAGCTTGGAGTCTCCACAGAGAGCATAACAAAGACCGTGAACATAATATACAGAGCCGTATAACACTGAGTAGCCCTTCCCACACTTATTTGCCACGGTGATGTTGCAAAAGCATCAACACTTCAGTTCAATATGGTTTGAGCCAGCTTTATTTTAAATGTTAACACAAATCTTCTTATGGCTTATAGATTTTTGGCAAAGGCTACCTGTGCACACATGTTTTCCATTTTAAAACAAGACCTATCCATGCAAGTATTTTAACACATTATCAAAAATAATCTCCCTCCATATAAACATGCCTGAATATCACTTGTCCGTCACGTACAATGGGCATGCATCACAGGTGTAGACAGGAAGCAAATTGTCTAATACAGGGGATACAGAGGAAGAAGAGCAATGGCAAAAAGAAAGACAAGAGTTAGCTAAAAGTTAAGCATTTAAAAAAGAAAATGTTAGTGTGGATGTAGCCTAAATCATCCTCTGCATCTATCTTCTTAACAATAAATGTATTATCAGGAGCATTTATATGTATCTTCACACCTTAACTGTGAGTTTTCATAAAAAAAAACTGTTTTTCTTCCAGACTTCCAGTTTTAGAAAACAGTCCTTTTGGTGTACTGAGAAGACGAAAATAATCACCAATTATGAGATGAACCCAGTCTGTATGTGTTTTGCTCCTGAAGGGGGAGATGTAAAAGGGAGCATTAGAGTCTACAATCATTGAAGGGAAGGAAATAAAGGATAAGATGAAAGAAGGAGGGTAAAGAATTTATCTTGAATATAATTTAATATATTCATAAGCTAAAAGAAAAACTGACTTTTTTTATGAGTCAGAGCTCTGGAGGGTTCTAGCACTTTTGCTGGCATTCTTCTGGCACAAATGAAGCCTAAATAACATTTTCCTAAGAGATCAGAATGCACCCTTCATTCCTCCTCCTCATTTGTTCGTTTTGCTCATTTTGCATATCATCCAACATGCACCACCCCCACCCGCCATAACTCCCAAATTGGCACCACAAGCTCATTATTCAACTACTGGTAGACATGTTGGCCTTATGTGCAAATCAGAAAGGAGAAGCCTTTCCAGCAGCTGCTGGCTAGCCTGATCATCTTGGGCAAGAATGGAGTATGGAATTAAAAACCTCTACTGAGTAGTAGTTTAAACACAGTACGGGAAGAGGTGAAGGATGCAAAGCAGACAATCATTTGATTGACAAACAGATCGGCCAATCATGTGAAGAAAGCTGCGAGGGGAAAATCTAAGGGGCCACAGCTCCTTCTCTGTACTCTGGCATCCATCGCTACCATTCTATATTCCCATTTTTTCATCCGTCTGGATACAAGAGAACAGGACTGATGTTTCTATTTCTGAACGTGTCTCCCTTGGCGTGTCTTCGTCGGCCAAGTCTGTAGCCCACGCTGTGTGAAACAGGGTGCCTGCCAACATGTTCTAACACACACACAGTTACATCTGTAGTGTGCTAAACCGCCAGGGAATCAGAGCCTAAACTGTAGGGCACTGTATCACAACACAAGGTACTAGTGAGAATAAATAGAGCTAACCAGCACCCACCTTTAAAGGCACATTTAAATTGTGCTGATGATGTAATATGATGCAACAATGATCCATGTCCTGTTTTTTGTTTGCTTGTTTTGTTTGAAATTTTCTTTGGATTGTTGCATTTATGCATTTCATTTCAGTTTGAAAAATATCATGCAGAATGGAAATCCCAAAATGTGTTCACAGAAGAGTTTGGTCACAGCGTTTCCTGCTGAGAATGCAGACACTGCTTACTTTTCGGAGACTTTCTATGTGGCTGCGGAGCTTACTGGACAGGACTCGGAGCTGACAGTTAAGCTGCTACTGCGGACGGGAGCCAAGCAATGATGGTGGTGGCAGAAGGAGAGGAGGACAGTGGTTTGGTTGGTTTGCCAGTTGTAGGAGCGGGCAGCTGAGACTAAACGGCAGTAATGGCCTAACGAGGAGAGATCTAGAGAGCCAAACCAGATGGAACGGCCACAGCCACGTGCCTGCCTGGCAAAGCTCACGGCTTGTTAGCCAAACACAAACACAGACAGAGATTTACAGAAAGATGAAGACAAAAAGATGGGAGGAATGTTGAAATGAGACGAAGGCTTGGCATCTCTTCTGCGTCTCACATTTCTCTCTCCATTCCATTTTAATTTGCTATATTACATGTTTAATACATATTGTCTTCGGTCCTCTCTATGGGTCCTTGTCGTCTGTACACAAAACCTTTTCTATGATTGATATTAAGTAAATTCGGTGACTACGCTTTTCTTCCCCTTCCTCTATGTGCTAAGGGCTTAACTTTAATGAAAGGGGAGAAGTTGATTACATATGGAGAGCAAAAACTAGGCCTCCATCTCCAGGGAGGAGTGTAGTAGACGAGATGCCGCGCTGAGTTTTAGTCAACAATGAAAGCAGACAGAGAGAAAAGGGGAATTGGGGTTGGGGGTGTGTGCACATCACAGTGTCCTTGGAAGTCAAATTTCCCAGGGTGCTCAAGTGTCAGGAATCAAGGATGTGGAGAAAGGGATATAAAATATCCATGATGTTGGCTTTTTAGAGGATTTAGGCAGGTACTACCAACACAAAGACATACTAAAACACACGTGTACACACACACACACACACACACACCTCTCGCAGGATACAGAGCTGCAGTTTGTGGAGCTGCAGTGCCACTGCGATGGGTAACCTAAATCCATCTTTGACTATTACAGCAGAGAGCAGTGACTGGACTGAGGTTGTGCGGGCTGATGTCATGCTGGCAGATACTATTTCGACAGATAGTAGAGGAACACATGGTATTCCCAATGCATTTTGTGCCTTTGCTTACAAAAGAGCATTTTACTGTGCTGTACAAAAAGGATCGGCTTTCTCTCGCAACTTCTCCCGCTGGATCATTTCCGATTTGTTTTGAGCTACATTAGAGGGAGGAAATAGGAAGCAGACACTCTAATAGAATCGCTACCTAAACTTCTCTGACAACTTCTCTCACAGGTGCCTCTGCTCTTGTATTTTCTATTATAGTGATGAATGCTTAGAAGGACCACATACCCTCTAAATAGATACAAATGCACACACACAGTAACACACTGTAGGTCTATTTTGATACCCATGTTTAACAAACCACAAGTCCAGTTTCACAGCAGGGATGAATATGAAGCAGGAAAGAGCTGGCACTGGCTGAGGGATAGAGAGAGTGAAGGAGAGAGATAGAGGGTGTGCATTTATCCAGCCTCGCCTGCAACTGCTCAAAAGGTGTCGCAAAACATTGTGTTTGTGTTAGTGATTCTGGGCTCCGGGGGTATTGCGCTCCTAAAAAAAACAATTAATGAAGAGTTGCACTGGCTCCCTCCCTGGGTTTTAGTTGGCAGGAGATGATGGGGAAAGAGAGAAGACGGGCATGGATGCACAGAGAGTTGGGGCTGAGTTAGTGAGTTAGAGTGTGTGTGCACCATACTTGTGGACAAAACTGACAAATAGTTATATAATACTAATCAGGCAGAAGTGGCGATATGATAATAAGAGCTTGAAAGTTAGTTAGCCATATGCAGACAAGACCTGAATGTGGACTTAATGGTATATATCTTTAGAGATGCTTTAAATTATGTTAAAGTAAAATAAGATATATATGTTTATAACAGAAATCTCGTGTAACCCCTTTAAATCGGGACAGGTTAACAGGTTATGCATCTGTTCTATTTTTATCTATAAAAACTTGATTGGCAAAATTGGGTACTTTTGACTAGGGAACCCCATACAAAGTCATGAAAAATTAGAATGACAGAATTAAGGACCTGTCAGATATGAAAAAAAGTATACTACTTCTGGTTTCTTCATGTTTGTCTGTGAGTGTGTGTGTGTGTGTGTGTGTGTGTGTGTGTGTGTGTGTGTGTGTGTGTGGTGTGTGTTAAGGTTTTGAAACAGCCTGAATGGCTGAACTTTGCTGCCACACCTTTCACCCAATTCTGTGTGAAGGTGAGATTTAGCGAGAAAAAGGAGAAAAGGAAGAAGGGAGCGGGCCGCACCTTTAGCTGAGACAGGATGCTGATAATGTGTCTTAGTCTAGACATGACGAGAGCCAGTGTGAACTCTAAGCTACGTACAGATTGCAGAGGGATGATGGCAGCACAGTGGCTACAGTAATATAACACCAACCCACAATCAACATTTGAAAAAGGTGAGTTTTTTTAAACCAATTCTGCCCTATCCCTTAAAACAAGGAGTGTCTCTAACTGCAGATTGCCAATTACCATTCTGTGTGTGCAGCAAAGAGGGGAAAAATCCCATAATCCTTTGGGAGCGCTGGTGTAGCCAAGATAAAAATCCACTTATTAAGGTCTGTGTAGAGGATGGGAAAAAGAAAAGGGCGAGGAGAAGAGGTGAGAGGAAAAGAGAAGACTGCAAGGATAGGTGTGCAAGATTACAGATGTTAATTTCTCTTGCTGCTTTTACCTGCCTCTGCTGTCTTCTTCATATCTCTTCCAGCGTTCCTCTCTCAGTCCCTTTCCCTCCTTCCATCTCATTTATTTACTCTCGTCTCTGCTGTCATTGTGTATATGAAGCAGCTTCGGTACCTGTGGCACACTTCAAAGTCTTGATGTCAGACACGCAGACCCAGGGACCCTTTTAAAGATGTTTACGCTGGCATCTGCTTAATGGGCGAGTCGGAGTAATCTAAATCGCAACTCACTGACACCACACCGCAGCTACATTAGAAGGTGTGTGTGAGCATGTGTGTCTGTGAGATGAGTGGGAGGATAAGCTGAGCGATATAAGAATGTGCAAATAAAGCAAAACAAACAAACAAACAGGTGCTGGGAGATGCAGCCGATGTTTGCGAGAGACTTAATACATGTGGAGGCTAATAGAGACTTCCAAACACAGAATATTCCAACATTCAAACACATAGAAGAGGAAACATCTCATTCATGTACTCCTCCGATTCATATTTTCCATCTCGAGCTACCTGCAGTCTCAACAGGTTTGGTTACACCCACGTACATGCAAACAAGCACAACCCCCTCGACGGCACACACTTCCATCTGCAGTCTCAGAAGTCTCCCTTGCAGTTGAGCCTTGCTACACAGTGCAGCCTAGCCTTGCCTCCCTGACTGGCTGCTAGCATTTACTGCAGGGAGGAGAGAGAATGACCCAGTTGTGAGGCAAACTGTTCTCTGCAGAGAGAGAGAGAGAGAGAGAGAGAGAGAGAGAGAGAGAGGTGGAGGAGAGAAAAAAGGTGTGTGGGGGCAGTAGTCGCCCCAAGAGACCTAAGGTGTGCAATGATTGGCTACAGCCGTGCAGGGAAGGGGGGGGAGGCGGAGGGCTCACCTGCAGTGGTGTGTCCTCTATAACTGCACAGACTCAGCCATAAATCACAGAGACTTGGAGAGGGGAGGTTAGTCAGAAAGGAAAGGATGGAGATGGAGATATAGAAGAGAGAAAAAGGTAAAGAAGAAGAGAATGAGAAGAATGAATGAGAGTTATTGTAGAAATATAGGCGCTACATGCACTGCCACTGATGCACAATGGGGAGAAAATGGATTGGCTTCAACCAGTCATCCATCAATGATTTTGAGAAAATCCATTACACACAAAGTGATGAAAGTTTGTGCAGACTGGAATGAAGAAGAAAGAGAGACGTACTCGACAGGGAGAACATTACTTTGCTTTTGATAAACCAGCCCTGGAATGAAAAGAGCATGAATGTCCACTTATCCTTGATCATCATGAATCTGTAGTTATGACTGGTTATGACTACCATACTATAATAATGGCATTGGGAAAGTACACTCTAGTCCTGGCAGGGTTACTACCAGCCATCCATCCACTGAGCTACACGGGAACACACTGTGTGATCATTTGCTAGACATTGTATTGATTTTCTACTGCTGGTTCACAAATTAACAGTCGCCATGGAATGATTTGGTACTTGCACACAGGCAAATGCCAATGCATGAAACAGAATTTAAATGATAATTAATGCACTGTAATTTTGTTGGGGTGTACTATAAACTTTTTTTTCTATACCATTTAATCAACGATAAATTACCTTTAGGAATTGTTAATTAAGTGTTGGAGAGCCCATGCCTTCACAGTCTGCTACACAAGAGTAATTAATGCCAATTCAAGCACTTCATCCAATGCACAGGAAAAAAAGCAGGAGCGTCTTCCATCGGCAGCAGCCACAGAGGGTGATTCTTAACTGTTCAGCCATCTTTGACATGAGTAGAAGTCTGTGTAAGTGTGTGTGTATGTGTGCGGGAGACAGCTATGTTTGGAGTGTTTCTCTGTGGTTACCTACTCAATGATCCATCAGTAGAAGGGAGAGAAAGAGAGAGAAAGCTTGGACATAATTACATTCCCATTTGCTGGCCTGACACAGACTTGATATGGCTGAAGAATGTTAATAGTGATGCTAATTAACTGGCTGAGTAGATCTCGGCTTTAAGAGTTAGCTTGACAGGCGAGGTAGAGAGAAAAACTCTGATGTGTTGCATGAGTATGAACGTTTGGGAGATGTAACCAAGCAATTACCTCACGTCACCTGAAGCCTATGTCAACCCAAAACTATGTAAGTGCACATTTGGCACAGGAATTATAATGGAAATGCTAATATTTAATACGTTTTTGTAAAGGGGACCTATTGTGCTCATTTTCAGGGTCATACAAGCACTTTGAGTTTCTATTAGAACATGCTTACATGCATTAATGTTCTTTTTTTCGTGTAGCAGTGGAGGGACTGTAACAAAGTAAAGCAGTGGTATTTTCTGCTGCAAACTTCACCAATATAAGCTTCGAAACAAAAACAATAAAAGATAAAAAATTGAAAATGTTTCAACAGTATTGTGATCTGAAACTGAAAAGTAATAACATCAGCAACAAAGATCACAGGTTTCTCTGATGTGAGCATGTAGTTACATGTAGAAGTGAATTTAATGCAAAGGCTGCAGTAGTGTGCCTGGAGCAGATAAACCATATATAGAAATCTGTCACTATCTGGCCTCAAGTCAAGCTGAGAGTAGAAAAAATAGATGAAAACAGTCAGAAACCAGAGGATTTTGCCTACAAGGATTACTTTTCCATATGTTTATCTCATGATTTGACAGTGTTGCCATGTTTGACATAAACATCTGGCATTGTAGCATTATATATATATATATATATATATATATATATACAGTACAGGCCAAAAGTTTGGACACACCTTCTCATTCAATGCATTTCCTTTATTTTCATGACTATTTACATTGTAGATTCATCAAAACTATTAATGAACACATGTGGAATTATGTACTTAACAAAAAAGTAATACTAATACTTTGAGGAATCTAAAATACAAGACATGTTTTCAGTTATTTCACACTTTTTTGTTAAGTACATAATTCCATATGTGTTCATTCATAGTTTTGATGCCTTCAGTGAGAATCTACAATGTAAATATTCATGAAAATAAAGAAAATGCATTGAATTAGAAGGTGTGTGTCCAAACTTTTGGCCTGTACTGTATATATATATATATATATATATATATATATATATATAGATATATATGACAGAAAATAAGGAAAAGCATAAAAGGTCTCCTTTAAATACTATCATCTGATGTGTTGATGTTGAAAATGATTGTCCAGTTATAAAGTACTCAAACTTTTTAATGTGAACATGCTTGTAGATTAATTAATCCAAGGCTAGTTTTGTTAATCCAGTCACCAGTGTTAGTGAAGACAGGTAACCCAAAAAGAGCCGGACTAAGTCAAACTTGCTTGGTGATATCGGCCTCATGCTCGCCTGGCAAAGCCACCCTCACTCAGCAGCTTGTAAACCCACACAGGCTGCCAGCTTTTCTCACTGGACAGCCGTACAACATGTTAATTAGAATAGAAAGAAGGGGAAAGAAGGAAGTCAGGAAGGAGAGGATGGCAGACAGAGAAAAACATAGGGAAGAGAGAGAAGTAGTAGGATGCTGGGAAGCTAAGGAAAGAAGAGGAAAGAGTAGAAACTTAAAAAATAAAGGAAAAGAAGAGGAAATAGTGTGCAGTTGAAGCTTAAAATTCACCTGCCACTACATTACCAGTATTTGTTCCTTCTTAAAGGTTGGGCTCAACCAAGACTGCCTTCCCCACTGTATGAGACACTGGAGAACAAGCTGCATGGATATTTAAATTATGCGCAAATTAAAACCAATTTCCCAGCTTCACAAAGCCAACCGACAATTTTCACTTTGCTCACTGTGGTCTGGCAATGCTCAGTAGGCATTTGTTCAGATAAAATGCATTGTCAATGTGTATAGAACAAAATTACTTTGTAAACGACTGGATCAGCCTCATTAAAAATTCAAATTTATGAGCTTCACAACAGGTAGCAAGAGAACTATTTTCGATTGTGTGTTATGTTCCTGTCGTGTCCACACACTGGATTTCAACATATATTTAACAGCCAAAATATGCCAATATTTTATCAGTCTTGATAAATGTTTGAATAAAAAATGACATACTAATACACAAAAGAAATTTTGACTGACGAAATACTTTTTCCTTCAAGGTCTAAAAATTTCCAGCTCATGTATCAGACGATCCATCCACTGAGAAGAGATTAAAAAAGGCAGCCGAAAATTATACTTGCGATCAAAGCACAGCAGCCAACCTTGTCTTAACCCTGAGCCAGCAACACATCAGAGTCAACTACAGTTCAAACTGCCAGGAAACGGAAAGATCAGACTGAAGTTAGTCATTTTCTCTCTCCAACTTCTCTGCTGGCTCAAGCCTTTCAACTCCATGTACACACTGTGGAGAATAGCCACTCAAATCACTCACAGCTCAATAGTCTGCCACATACTGGTACTCTTCTCAATAGGTGCAGACTCACGAGAGTGAAATGAACATCAAACTCTATTTCACCACTCTCGCCCTCTCCTCCCATCAGACTGTCTCCCTTTACCCTTTCTCGACATTCTCTCCATCTCTGTAGCTTTCACCCATCATTCTTGCTCGACAATTTTGCCCTCTACACTCCTTCAGTCTCTCTCCGCCATGCTCCGGTTTCTGTAGCTGTTCACCCACTCGCTTCCTGCTTCCCATGTCAAAAAAGATCTGTGTAAATAAAAAAAACAGCAAGCCTTGTGTTTGAATACTAATTCAATTTCAGAGGAGGGCTTGAAAAATGTTAAAAATATCCAGCAGCGTAACATCGACTTGACATTCCAAGGTAGTGTAATTTCACTCTAAGAGAGGTTGCAGCTAATCAGCAAGTCAAAGCAACACAAACAGCATCCAGGCTGTAACACTACATGGACCATGATTCATAGCTGGAGGCTCACCTTTGCGACAAGCCGCAGCAAAACAGGAGTTTAAAGCAAACGAGTGGCTGTGACTTAGTGTGCATGTGTGTACAAACTGGGTGTCAACCTGCAGTGAAGCAGCTGGTTACCAAGGTTGGTTTTGTGTGTGTGTGTGTGTGTGTGGGTGTGTGTCTCTGTGTGCGCACTATTGCCCTGCTCAGCCCCTGGCAGCTCATCAATTATAAAGGAGCCCTGGAAAGGAGGGATAAGGCCAGGCTATAGCAATGGCATCTATAAATACACACCTGAATGACACGGGTGAGGTGAACAGCTATTTTTGCATACGACCACTTATGCACACATGTGAAGGTTGACAGCTGAACATGCTGAATGCACAAGCAATGTCATCCACCGTATCAGGCCACTCTGTTGAGTCAGGGAGCTGCAGAGTGCACACTGGCTGCTCTTTGCTAACCTGAGCACCATGTGATACTCCGTCTAAATCAGAGGAGAGATTGCTTTCCTCCTCTTCCTTCATGTCTTTCATCAACTAAACACTGCGTCTGGCTGAATGGCCAAATGGAAAAGTTGAGGTGTGTGTGTGTGTACGTGCAGGAGCATGGGTAAATTCTGTAATGGTCTGGAAGACATGCTCTATCACTCCCTGGTGGCCCCTTGCTTTTCTACTTGCACCTCACTCTCTGTTTCCATGTCCCTCCAATTTTCTTTTTTTTTCTCCCTTGGATTATTTAGCCCTTATCTCTGCATCCATCCATCTCTACTTTTCCTCTCTCTC
This sequence comes from Centropristis striata, assembly GCF_030273125.1. NCBI lineage: Eukaryota > Metazoa > Chordata > Actinopteri > Perciformes > Serranidae > Centropristis > Centropristis striata. The sequence goes on along the minus strand of NC_081538.1, from coordinate 4,163,291 downwards.
ACTCGCACCATGTGTTGCACATTCAATCTCCCAGCAATATATCCCTCTCGGAATCTCTCCATCTGTCTTTTCTGTTTCTCCATCATGCATCCATCCATCTAAGCGTCTCTCTTCATCTCCTCGTCTTTTTTCAACTCTACATCAGTTTCGTTCTCCAACCCCCCAAACCATGCCCAGTTTCCCTGCATTTATCCGTCGCTCCCTCTTCTTCTCTCAAACGCTACCCCATATCTCCCTACAAGCGAACACCAAGGCTTCCTGACTGAATTCATCCCGGGCTCTGCCTGCTGCCCAGTCAGACCGCCTGGCTACTGGATGGGGTGTTTTGTGTTGGCAGCTGGCACAGCAAGTATTGTGGGGATTGTGAGCACACGAGGCAACCACTACCTTCTGATCCTCTTCCCAGGCCATTACTGGACTTCACTTCTCATTAGTTGCCGTGATTTTGTGCACAGAATTTGCTAATATATGCACAGAGACTCGTGTACGAGGACAACGCACACACTCAGACTACTTACCAAACTCCCTGAATCTAGAGCAGAAACTGGACCTTGGAAAGACGCCTAAGCAAACATTGTGCTCCAAGCAATTACCAGAAGAAGATGTATGTGGAAACAATTGGCTGGGAACAATGGTGCAAAAAAAAAGAGCTAAGAAAAGAAGCATAAGGTGAAGGGGGGGCTGGCGGGGACTGCTGAGGGGTTCCCATTGACTGATTCCCCTTGACATGCCTTTCTATCTCTACAATAAATAGCAAAGCAAAGCTGGGTAACAGACAGCAGTTAACACAGCGAGACGAAAACACAAACACATTAATATTGTGTGTTCAATCAGCCTTATAGCTGTGAGGTGGACAGCACCATCATCAAATCAGATCATCCTAATGTCCACTCAGGTCTTTGTGTCTGCATAATGTGTGCACTGTGTGTGCCTTACTATAAGCCCTCCTGGGAATTAAAAACATGTGTATCACAATATACTCTTAGATATGGTGTGTGTGTGTGTATCCCCTGCCTTCTATACATCTATCCTGTGTGTGGAGCAGCCTGTGCTACCATGGCAACTCACCACTGAGCATGCTTTAGTATGTGCTGCTGTGCTAGCTGGTGTGGGAGCTGCAACACACACACACACACACACACACACACACACCACACACACCACACACACCACACACACACACACACACACACACACACACACACAGTGCCAAGGCAACTAGGAAGACTGCTGAGGAATACTTAACAGTATGGGAACATTGACATTCTGGGAATACTCGCTGAATGCAGCCGCGGTTTAGACCACTGGCCTGAATGAATGGACTGCAGGGTGGGGTTGTACTGATACTGATAGTAGCAGAGTGTGCAAGTGTGTGCACCTGTGTTGAAGAGCGTTGTGTTTATAGCATAACAAGGCTGGGGAGGGGGCTTCAATCATAAACCACTGTCCGCACACACACGCACACACGATGCCTGCCCGTCCTAAAGCATATTTCATCATTAGCTCTAAGCAGTTAATCCTCTGCTCCACTGACCATGGCTCAGCTCAGCCCATTTCAATAATCTGCATCTGGGGCTAACCAACCCATCATACACACACGCACAGGCAAGCGTGCACACACACAGGCATGCAAAACAAGGACACAATCAACCCACGAAACATATGGGACTGGTCCAGAGCAATAAATATCTCACGTAAAAGCTCTCACACCCACACGAGCGCACATCTATCCATCCGGAGTCTATTGTGCCAACAGCACAGCCAGTTAGCAGAGCAGCTCCAGTTCATTTATTAGACAGGGGGATGCCACAGAAATGCAATAGTAATTGTGATTGTAGGAAGTTCAAAAGAAAATCATTTGACATATATTTCAATCAATGTGGCGCCGAAGCAATTGCTACCTCATTAGGCAGCAAGGTTTAAATAGTTGCTGTTTATTTGAACTACAAAGTCTTTGATTAGCTAATAGGGATCATTATCTTCATATATCATTTTGGGAAAGTGAAACTGAAGAAAATATTTTACTGATTCAGTTGGTCAACTATGTACATTTAGCTTTACTTAAAATAACAAATAAAATAAAAATATATGTAAAAACACATTTTATTGACACAATGGGTGAAGTTATTTTCTCTGACCTCCATCTGCTATTTAAAATACTTACAGTCAACCAGAACAAACTGATACATTCAGTGGAAATCTTCATATACAGAAGGAATGACCTGTAGACTCTCTTTTTTTTTTTGTCTGGGATGGAAAGAAGGCATGAGAGAGGGAGTTAAGACGAAGAGTGACATGTCAGAGGAAAACAACCGAGTGGAAAAATTAAATGGCATGTTTGTGAGGGGGGCCAGACAGGTAGTGAAAAGAAAAAGATTACAGTGGCTGGAAAAAGCAGTAGAGAGAATGAAACAGAAAAATTGGCAGAGGTTGAGTCAAATGTGAAGGTTTGACCTTTTCCTTCCCAACAACAAACATTAACCATTTGGCGTTGGAATTGACCCTTTTCTATCTCATGCCACCCCTCCCTGACAAGCTTAAATGACAGATCTCTCTCTGTCTCTACACTACTCCTGAAAGCTTTTCTCTTCTCCTTCTAAAGGCTATCAGCCTTCCAAACTACCACTGATTCACCTTTCTGTCTCAATCTATGTCATGTCTTCTACTCTCTCCTTTCTCCTTCTTACAAATGCTTCCTCCATTTGTTCTCCATCACATCCCACATTTTTTGTGTGTATTTGCTTCTTCTTCTTCTTCCTCTCTCTTCTCTGTGTGACTGGAACTGATGAAAAAGTAGTGGCTGTGGTTAAGAGGTGAACGAATCGTCACAACCCAACACCCTGCTCTTTGCCTTTGGCCAAATACTGACAAATGCTCTGTGGAGAAGATGTTTTCCCTTCCTTTTTTCCCCTCCTCCTGTAACATCACTCCAAGAAGCGTGAATGTGTCTGCTTTAACAGACACCACCTTTGGCAGTGCCTTGTATAAACTGGTGATATCTAGGGCATAGAAACACACACACACATGTATTCTCAGCTTCTTCGACCTCACTGCCTTTGCATGCCATGCCTTTGTCTGTGTCAAGTTCAAGGTTAGCTGCTCATTGTATTGAGCGCCAGTGCTCCCCCATTGGGACGGACAGAGCAGAGATGCATTAGCACCTCCGCAGGTGGCCCTCAATCTCATCCCTTCTCTCTCTTTTTTCTCCACTTCTACCCTCCACACCTCCCTCTCGTCTCATAGTCCACCTCTCCATCCACGGCCCCATGGAGATACCTGGCTAGCTTTTGTCCTACAGTGTGCACACAGGCTGCTTAAGTGTTCATTGATGCATGCATGTTGGCTTATCTTAATACATGCAATTGTGTGCCGTGTGTGAGTATCATGCATTCGTGTCCACGCAGACGTGTACCTCTCATGCCAATGTGTAGTCTGACCAGATGACCATAAACTAAACCAAAGCCTGCAGGGGGTTAAGGCTTTCCCCTTGACCTGCTGCTGTGCACTGACCTGCAGTAAATGGGTTTAAACCTTACCCAGCCACAGCCTTTTATCTCCATCACATCTCCATCTCCTCCTTAAGCCACAGACCAACGCACACACAAACTGACCGACAGACAGGCTGACAGAAGCCATATGGTCCATTCACTTCCAATGGCAGGAGGTAGCCATCAAAGAGCTCTCACAGAAGCTCCACTCAGCCATGGACAGATAGACACAGGGAGGGAGAGGGATGAAGGGAAAAGGAAGAGGGAAATTATGAGAGGAGGGCAAACAGAGGTGGGGAAAAGGGAGGGAAGGCAAAGAAATGAGAGGCAAGTAGAGTAGGGAAGAGACATTCAACCAATTCAAAAGAGCTAGGAGAGGGGTGGAAACAAAAAGAGAGAGGGAAAGGCATGGAGGTGTATGGATCATATAAGCCCTGTGTGATGTGAGGGTTATAAGCCCTGTGTGAGGCAGTAAAGGCCAAGCATGGCTGTAGCTGTGGGCATGTACAGAATTCTACTGATTCGACAGCACTGCATGTTTTGTGCTGACAGCAGGGTGTTATGAAATTCAGCTTAGACTGTGTCAATACGGACTTCACTGTACACAACACGGCCACTCAGCATCACAGAAATCTAAGGCAAGCGCTATGTATGTGTGTGTGGTTTAGTACTACTCCCTCTGTGAGGATGACCTTGAAATTGTAAGACCATGAGAGCAAAGCGAAGTAAAAACCTTTTGGCTGGTCCTTTTTTTCTTTTCTTTGAGATTAATGCTGGACATCCTCACCATGACATCACCCATTGGTTTGTGCGTTATGGTTTTGAAGCTGGAGTTTGGCATTTTGTGACTTTACGTATAAAACGCTATTTTTTTTTCTTATTCTTTGTCTTTACTTTTCTCTTGGCGCATTTCTGTTGTTTTTTTCAGAGCTGCACTTTCCCACACCCACAAAATCATCATCTTTCAGAACAAATATACAATTCACTTCATCACCACCACTAGCGTCCAGCCTCCAGGAGAAAACGTCTTACACATGAACATACTTAATGTTAATGGAGTCTAGTCGCCAAAGTCTGCCTATGTTGCTATATCAAATACTGTTCTACATCTCCTATTGATCTCTAGTTGAAGTCGAGGTAGGGTTCAGGGTTAAGTATGAAGTTGTGATAGTTAAGGTTAGGTTTAGGGGCTAGGGAATGCATTATGTTGGTATATAATATGTAAATTATCAGTATATAAGTATAACCATGTCTGCAGTCTAGTCCACGGGTCTCACGTTATACTGGCAACATTTTACGGTCACCCCCATTACATAAAACTATTTCACAAGCAAATTGAATTTAATTCACTCAGCTTCCTGCTCAGCTCAACTTCATGATGTCATAAATGTGAACCTGTAAATACTTACATTTAGCTCACCCAAACACTAATGCTTTAAAGTCACTCCACTCTCTTTTACCGTAATGCTTGGATTTATTCAGGGTGACGTGTTAGCGTTAGATCATAAATAACACTGGGAAAAAAACAGAAACACAGTGTGTGAGAGGAGACGTATAAAGGAGGAGGAGAGGATTGAGGGATGGAACAAGTAAGGTGGAGGAGTGTATATAAATCAACATCCATTAGTGGAGGGGTTATAAAGTCACTGATGAAGGAGGTGGACTGAAGCTGAGACCTTTTATTGTCTTGTTGTTGTCTTTTATTGCCTGTGATGTCATCTAATGGTATACAGTTAACGACAGGGGAGGGGAAGTATGTACATGGGAGGGGAGGATGGGGTTGTAATGGGGCTGTGTGTGTGTGTGCATGTGTGTATGCCTGTGTTGACATGGGATATTGATCACCTTTTGTCAAACATGGTGTTTTTGTGCGGTTTCTTTTCCTGAATATACCAAATGTGCACAATCTGATATTCATTCATGTCGAGTTTAAATAAGAAGAATGCCAAAATCCTGCAGACAGGATTCTCTCAAGTGCCAGTACGTGGCTGTGAGAGGATGTCTGGAAAGAGGCCAGGGGAGAGACGAAGAAAAGCACGAAACTAAACAGGGAAGAAATGTTTCTAACATTATGAAGCGGAAACAAAATTCAGAAAACCCCCTGAAAACAACTTGTAATGCTTTTAGCACTCAAAACCACTAAATCTCCCCTTCCAAACTGGCACTCATCATCACAGATGAGCAGTAGGTATTAAATATGATTACATATTTCCCCTGTTTGAAACATCTGCCTACGTGTTGGTTATTGTCTAACAACATGGAAAACCGCCGCCTCAATCAGTCTGCTCCTGTGCGGAACAAAAATAACAAACACAGACAGGGGCCGTAATCAACAAAAACAAACAGTGTAAAACCGGCGCTCCTGTCTGACTGTATCGGTAGAAAAACACCTCTCGACACCAGCTGCTTGTTCTGGCCTCAATCACATCTTTGTTTAACTTCCTCCACTCCGTCTTTCATCTTTCTCTCTTCAACCATCCACATACAAACTTTCTTTCTCCCTTTGAGACATGCATCATTTCAGCCAGGAATAAAGTCCATCTGTCCTAACTCTCGCCTCCAGCTCAACCTTCCTCTGCCTCCCTCAGTCACTCCATCCTTCTCGCTTTCCTCCTCTCTGTGTAATGCTGGTTTTCCCCAGGCCTGTGAGGCGCGCTGCCCTGAAATTAGTCTCAGTCATGGACCTCCGATATATGTGTGTGTGAGTGCGAGAAAGTGGAAGGAAAAAGCACAGGAGCTACCACTCTTCTATCACACCTAGCAGCAGTGCATCATCCCATTAGTCCAGAAAAGGGCTGCAACAGGGGGAGGGCACAGGGGCATGAGGGGAGTCTAGGGTGGAAGCAACAACACGCCAAAACCCAGCTTATCCAGTGCTGTTTAACTCTGAGGAGACAAATCTTGTTTAGCCAAGGGCTTTGCTGTCACACAGAGTGTGACATGTTTTTCAAGGGAGAGACAGTTATGGTCAGAGACGTTCACAAACACTGTGGCCGACACTCCCAGCTGCAAAAACATTTCCACAGGTTTTTAGGAGCCATAAGGGGCCAAAAAATACTCATAATGTAATAATACTGCATATTTCCTCTTACTATATTATCAATTACTGCACAGAAATGTAAAAAAAATGGTAAATTGTAAAGGGCAAATATGACTCATGTGGTTTCCTGTGCTGATAGGAAGCAGTTAAGTAAGTCACTTAATAAATGATGTATTTCATCGCATTCTGATCCCTCAATTTGCCTCAAGAAACAGATAAGAAACTTTGTCTAATCGATTCGCCAACATGCTGATCTGTGCTGTCTAGCAAGTTCTGCAACATGCTGATGTGTGCTACAATCTTCCCCCAGGGCTCTGGATTTTATACAAGTCCAAAGTGAAGGAAAAGTACAGCGGATACTCCTGATACTGGGTGTATACGAGTGTATGTGTGATATATGGTGCAGTGGATGAGGAGGATGTTGAGAGATACCAGATAGGCTTGGCTGTAGGAATAAAACCCCCTCAGGGGCTCTCCTGACCCCCCCCCCCTCCCCTCCTCAAAACACACACACACACACACACACACAGGCACATTCAAATTCTCTCCACAGTGAAGTACACACACTTCTTCCTTTCACTCTCCCTCTCTTTCATACACACACACACCTCTCACCCCCTGCACATAGAGCCGACTCAGCTGATTTGCCTGAAAGTCAATCTGCCTCACTACTACTATCCTTCCTCCGATCCAGCAGTCCCCAATTCCCAGCCCTTACTCCACATTCTAACAGAGAGAAACCAAATCTCTGCCTCCATCAATTCAGCCATCTCTGCAACCTTTCATTCGGTATTCCCGCTGCTTACCTTCTTGACTCGTCCGCTTTTTGTGCCCACGAAGACCAGCGAGTGGTTCTTGTAGACGTACGCGATGACGGAGGTCATTTTGTCGACGGCGTCGGAGAAGAGAGGCTTGCCACGCACCATCTCGGACACGCCCAATGGCGCGTTCATGTCGAGGCCGCAAAAGTCATCGTCGATGGTTAAGAGCTGCAGTGGAGAAGAAGAGAACAGAATACGTTACAAATCTGATTCAGCCCAATTAATACTAAAAACACAAATGCTTTTGACTACAGATTTAAAATGAAGGGCACTGCTTCTTTTGGATGCAAAACAAACGAAGGATGGTTTGAGGAAAGGTTCTACAGCCTTGCCTCATAAAAATTCAGTTGGTTACGTTTTGAGGGCAAAATATGTTTTTTCCAGTTTACGTTTGTCTTTGACGTATCACAAATAAAGCCTACTTAACTCTATGCAGAAAAAAACTGAATCACCACCCAGATGACCACTGTTCCTGTACCGTGTGAAACCAAACATCAATGCTCCCTGCATCCATCTTAACCTGAACCATGATCTTTTACTAACTAAACCTAACAAAGTAGCTTTGTTTCAATCCACAAGGTAAACCACGTGTCTAATACTGTGACCTTAATGTGGGAGCAAATCACGCAAAATGTCATTGAGAATGCAGTTTCATTGTATGGGAACTTGATTTGTTATGAGCATGGTAATTCCTAAATAAACCGCTGTTATAATAAACAGGAAAGAGTAAACTTAAAAATAAGCATCAATGTTTTGAGTATGAGTGTATGTATATAAGGGGGATATATGGATATGGGGTCAACAAAAGGAGAAACACTTTGTATGTGAGAGAGAACTTGTGAGCATTTGTATGCATGTGTGCATCTGTTGGTTGACATGCAAGAAACGGAAAATGCGGAAAGGAGTAAGAGAGAGATGAAGATGGAAGAAGACTGCAGTCAGGCTGGAGCTCTGTAATAGCGCCAGAGGCTGCTCTGTCAGGCACAATTCCCCGCCGTCCACCCAATGCAACAGTAACTGCAGCAATGCCAGTGCGGCAAGATATTCAATGTGAAATTATTCAAAGTGAACTGAGTGAAATAAAAAATAAAAAAAAGGAGTGCTGCATCGTCGCACTGAAGCAAATCACTGCAATGCATCTAAATATATATACAAATCTGAATCAGAGTGGGGAGAAATACAACTCTTGATGGAGCTTCATCTGTTATGCTTTCTGCATGGACATGCTGCTGTGATTTTGTTATTAAATACAGATGGGTGTGTTTCATGTATTGTGCCTTTGTACGTTTTATATTTGCATGCATGTGTTTGCTCCTGCCGAGGGGGATATTCATACCAGTCACTGTGGGCAGAATGACTTATGGGTTTTGATAAGAGAATAATGGTGCTGGGGATTGGTCATTATTCTATGTGTGTGGATGAATTTGAAACACTGGGTTTAGGACTGAAGCAGGCATGGCTCTTGATTAATAGCTTAGCAGTGTAGTGGGTTGCTGTGTGGAGAGAGGCCTTGGCAGTTTGACACTCTTCGCATTCTTTCAAAATGCAAAGAAAACGTCAGAAGTTAGGAGAGATAGTTGAGTTACGGCACACAAGCATTACTGTAATGACCTGATGAAAAGAAATTCCTTGCGGACTGATTTGAATTTTAAAATTAGGCTCTTGTTATACATATGAATAGAACTAGTCTGATATGAATGATTAAGCATGCAATGGTTGATAATAGCTAATTATGAGCCAAACACAAGGTTAGCTGAAATTAAATTAATGTTTAACAACAAAAGGAACATTTGAGGTTAAGCTAAACTTGAAATTACCTTGGCGGTACATAGGAATACCCTTCAGATAAAGATAAAGGTGAATATGAACTGATACGATCTTGGCTTTCATTTGGTTCAAAACCTATCGAACCATTTCAAATCTACAGTTGCCTGGTGGTTTGAGCTGTCAGAGGTGGGGTGCTCTCCAGGGGTGCAGGGGGTCTTTAGTTTATGTCTTATTTTCTGTTTTTTTTTCCTGGAAGTGCACCCCCTGGGCTTTCGATCAATCTTGCGAGCACCAAGTGTCTCCTCACAACCTTTCACTAAAGGCCATCATCATCATCAGAAGCCTCAGACTGAGCCACAGAGGAAAGATGAGGTCTGCTTTCATTAGACAAATGGAACATGGCCGGTCTAGGCCACAATGAGCTTTAGGCTATAACATGGGGGTTGTATGAAGTGATATGGATGATCGATAGAGACGACCTGAATTTGGGTCAAGATCATGTCATATGGTTAGAGGGTTGAGATGAGTACAAAAAGGAGTGCAGCCAAAGAGGAAGGAGAGATGATAAATAACAGCCTGAGATGCCACAGAAAGTCAACAAAGATGAATATTGGTGCAGAGGAAGAACATATTTAAGTGGACAATTTTCCTTCAATTCACTACCCTCTCCTTGCCCCCCACCCCCCTGACCTTTTCAGAATGAGCTGTTGTCAAGAATGCACTCTCCACAGGTCCTACGAGTCATGTGGCTCACTGCCAGATTAATGGTGCTCTGATGAGAACCAGGATCTCTCCATGAAACCAGTGAAATATCACTCATGTTTGCTCAAGCGTCTCCCCCTTTTTGGGATTTATAATCAATACAATTCCTACTCCTTTCTGACATATTAACATGCCAACACTGTTTATAAGAAGCCACGGTTATGGTTTTATTTTAGGGAATCATCATTATGTTTATTAAATTGTGACATTTTTCATGTGTTGTCAGTAACTAAGGATTTTTGCTGGTTTATTTTCTATTACGGATTTTTTTTAAGAAGGAAGTAACAATAACAACTTCATGATAGTTTTTTTTTCTACCTTAAAACATGACAAAACTTGAATTGTAATTAATTTAACATACAGGTGCATCTTAATACATTAGAATATCATGGAAAAGTCAATTTCCAGTAGTTCAAGTCAAATAGCCCCAACCAAAAAGTATTGAGTGCATATAGATGGACATACTTTTCAGAGGCCAACATTTCCATATTAAACATAATTTTTTAAATTGGTCTTTTGTAATATAAATTTTTTTTGAGACACTGAATTCTAGGTCTTCATTAAATGTATGCTATAATCATTATAATTAGAATAAATTCAATAAATTAATACATGAAATGTTTCGTTCTGTATGTAATGGATCTATATCTCACTTTTTGAATGATATGATATGATATGATATGATATGATATGACATGATATGATATATGATATTCTAATTTATTGAGATGCACCTGTTTCAGTCAAAGGTCTGTTAGAGATAGAAAACAGACAATTACAGGTTCATATGGCTTAATTTTATAATTAAGCCAAACAGGTTTAATATTAAGAATATTACTTCTTTATGAAGTTATATTTTTTACATACTCTGGTTCAGAAGTCTGCTAGTAAAACCAAAGAGGAAAAAAAAGAGTTGTCAGTTGAGCTGCTAAAATCTGCTTAAGCCTCATGCTAACTTAAAGAAAGGTAATTCATTTAACTGTGAGGCTCCTCAAGACTTTCCAAATGTTAGCGGACAAAATTGATCAGATTCTCGTAGTGGAAGAAGTCATTTGGCGAGGGGTCTGACGCTCAAAACAATTTATCCCCCATTTTACAGCAGCAACAGTAGCAACTTTAGACTGCATGGTAGCAACAGAAAGGATCATTGATGTGTAATAAGAATTGTATAATGATTTTTTTGGCTACAGCGGGATTTTAGCCACAATACAATGAGCAGCAACTGGAAAAAAATGTCTGTTCTTAATCTATAAAACTCCACGAGGAGGCCACAGTGGAGCCTATGATTTACACACAGGTTAAACTTAACCTGGTTGTGAAAGGTCAGTGAGGCCATTCCTCCAACACACATACAAACACACACAAGCACGCTCCTGAGTGACACCATCCGTTATAGAGGGGACTCACCGTCCCAGGGTTCAAAGGTTAACAGGGTCTATCACCAGCCAAATGGAGTACTTTGTAGTATTTGGAGCCTCTATGATTGAATGTGACCTCAAAGATAATAAAAAGGCACAGCCATTTCTCCAAAGATTTATTACTTTTCCGAAAGAGTAAAAGTGGTTTCCCTCATTAAAAATCACTTCACATTATCTGAGTTTCTGTCAACATTTCGTGTGTGTCTGACTAAGTGAGGGGTGACGCATGTGCAAGAAAAGGATGCTTTTATACGTGTGAAAATGTGTGTGTTTTCATCTCTTGTCACTGACACATGCTGTATTATTTCTCCTGGTTGCCAATCACAGCTGCCATCTCCGTCCCGCATTCTGCAATCTAATGAAATATACTTTGTCTGTCAGTCCTTTCAGGAAGCAGACACATTTTCATTATGCCACCACCAATACATGACATTTGTAGTTGTGATGCCAAAGACATCTCCAGTCAGAATACCAAATAATATCAATGTAGCCCTTGACAATGCCTGCCAATAAGACACTGCTGTCACAGCTTCTATCATGTTTTTATGCACCTTTTCTTTCTCTCAACCCATCTCATTAATGCTTTTTTTCAAAGCAGAGCCTTTCCATTTCTATGCTGCTTTTTCTTTTTTAACCATATCTGTCCAACTTCCCATGGCCAGCGCCTTGGCAACCATTGGCAAACACTGATGAGATGTAAACCTTGAGGATTACTTTTCATCTTCTTTTCCGTCTCTTACTTTCCAAGGATCTCACGCGAGATGCTTGTGTGTGCAAATCTGATTTTAATTAACTTCTGCACAGACATAAATGATCAATCGTAGGACTCAACAAAAATGTTCAAAGATATACAAAAGTTTAAACAAAATTTACAAATGATGCCAATCACTGACACAGATTTGCCTTCACCAGGAAGCAGGGGTTTAGTAACATTATTTGGGCATTTACTTATGCTAACAGACTGTTTTCAAAGCATCCAATAGAAGCTCAATCATGTTTATTTTCACGCTGTTATTTTTCAAATTCAATTTCTTTGAGCAAGTAAAAAAGTAAGAAAAAAATTCAAACTCCTCCATCTCTGGATGCTGTAGAGATATTGACATTAAAAAAAGACTCACTGCTATGGACACCATTACTCGTTCACATCTTAATATATCGTTAGCCTCATAGCATAATTGCCTAAGTCATTTTTTTGGCCAAATTGTGATATCTGCCTAACTTTACTCTCCTACCACTGCTGCATCTTTCTGCCTTATTGCCTATGTTCTCAGCCTATCAGAACACTTGTTAGAGTCCAAAATCACTTTCTGCCTTAGTCATCTCCTTGACTTAGGCATTTTTGCCGCTACATACAAACCAAACTACATTATTTATATGTAAGAGAAAAATTGCCTTAGTCAGGGCATATTCTGCCTAAGTCACTTTTATCTGTTATGAAATTGATGTGTTTAATTTTTTATGCAAACTTGTTCACACTTCTATTTGAACTTACTGTTACAATATCAATTAAAAATACCAATGGGCTTACTAAAAATTGTGGGGTTTTTTTGTTCCCCGAAAATGTTCAAATATGACTTATATGCTATGAGGCTAACGATATGTGGAGACTGCTCGATAAGTAAGTGAATCTACAAACTCAATTCTTTCTCAGGTCTGGTGGGGATTTCAGCCAGCGTCCCGCAGCGTAGCAACAGAGGAGAAAGACGGAGGGTTCCTCCCTAAAGACAGAGGGACAGGAGAGCAGAGTCTCTGTATTTGGACAGAGGCCAGGCACTGAGGCAGAATCAGGTCACTCTCAGCCATATCCATCTCTCTGCTTCTGTTTGCCTGCCAGCACCGGCACAAAGAGAGCTCTCTTCTGGACTGTGCAGAGGGATCAGCAGATACAGAGTGGAGAGAAAGAGAGGGGGCAGTGGGCGCGCGCGAAACAGAGAGCGAGTTGCTCAATGCGATTAGTGGGGACTGAAAGAGATCCGCTCTCCAACGCTCTCTGATGTATGGCCTAATCTGGGCTTGCACTGTTTTGAGGGCCCCTTCCATTGGCTGCAAGTTCACCAAGTTAATGACACACATTAAACCGCAGAGACGTTTCGCTTCATGTCGCTGCTCAACCGTTGGAGGCTCCAAAGTGTCCATTTTCTAACACTCCTAGCTATTCCTCTTTAATGCATCATTGTCCTCCATGAGGCACTTCCTATGACTTTCCTCCTCAGTCCATTTTACTAAGCTTATTCTGCACTGTGTTTCTTTTGATAAAAAGGCTTCATGCAACATTTGTTGTTTATAAGTAGCTTGTTTGACTGTGGAGTGATTGCATGGCAAAATTGCCCTTAGAAAGAAAGACTTGAGGAGTAAAATGAAAAAAATATATATCCTAGTGGTTGCTCTTTGTATAATTACCCACTTAGACATCCAGTATTTCCTCGAGCCTACTGGGCTAAATGACCGACCTGCCAGGATGATTGGCGGCACTAGAGAATTATGTCATGACTAAGTGGGTTTGCAGTGTTCATTTTAAGATATAATGTCAACATTCAATTTAACAATACTAAAACATTGACAGTACGACTCCTGTAGCAACAGCGAGTCACTTTAGAGTAAAGCATCTGTAAAAAAAAAACCTGATAACTATATATCAAGATATGCAGGAGAATGCATAGCTCTTGATGGTTGGAAGACATAAAGTATGGCAGCTCTGCTGAATATTTTATTTCCTTTTTATTAAATACTTAACTCAAGATATAAGTCTTATTTTACTAGTTAAAGGCACTAGACACATTGGAATGCTGCTTGAATGACAGTTGTATATTGCTTTATGCAGTATGCGTTTATACCTCTTCAGATACAATTTGCAACAAAATGTTGATTAAAGACTTCATGAAGGCAGGATTTATTGCAAGCCCATTATATTAGACTGAAATCGTTTTGAACCTAATAAACTGCCAATTGAACTTACTATTCGAGACTGGCTGCAAATATGATTGTTGGAAATGTCAGAAATTCAATTTGGCTTTGTATATTTTGAATCAAAGTTTAAATTCTACTGGTAGCTAGTAGATTTCGGGAAAATAAATTGCTCGATTTGGTATCATCTTCTCAATATAGACCCGTTCGTTGTAGACCTACTTTGGTGGGTTATGCAATGCAAATTGGATATTTCTACTCTATGCATGCACCATTCTCTGATCTGTGGACACTGGTGAAAAGCTGAAGAATCTGGTACCATTTTTATTAAGCTAAAACCTTTGAGTGTGCAAGTTTAAATAAAGCTCTACTCCTTATTTGTCTGTGTGTCTGTGAGTAGGAGGGTGTGTTTGCTTGAAAGTGTGTCAGTGTGTGTGTGTGTGTGTGTGTGTGTGTCTTTCTGTGTCAGATGGACCAATGGCTACTGTGCCAGGACTTGGTCTGTCTGACTACTCATCCGTGGTGCCCTCCATCACACTAGCAACGCGTGACAGAGCACACCACCACACACACCACAAAGTAAACACACACACACACTCACAGTGAGATGTGAAATGCACAAGTCACTCTCCCACTTGTGTCCTGTTTCCATAAATCACTTCCTATTTTCCTCTTCACAAAAACAGTCCAAAAAAGTGTCGCACCTTATACTCAAATTGAGCCATCTGAGGGCTCTTCTGCTTTTAGCTGCCAGTTTCAGGCAGAAACAGAATGAACAAGACGCAAAGGGAAGAGAGAAGCCTGAGCATCGAAGCGCTGCAGGTCAAACATTCTTACCAACACAAAATTACTTCTAAATACAAATATAGTGCCAGGAGGGGAAGAAGCAATAAACATGTCTAAGAAAGAATCTACACACAGTGTCCAGAGATCATTTCTACTTTCAACTTATGTTGGGCAGGTCAGTGTGGTGTTAAGAGGAATGGCTGGCTGGAACATGGATACACTGCATACTGCACTGTAAAAAATAATCTGTTTAATTTACGGAAAAATACCGGCAGCTGTGGTTGCCAGAACTTCACCGTAAAAATTACAGTGAGTGGATTTTCTATTCTAAATTTAAATGTAAATATCAGCAAAAACTGTAATTTAATCTTCAATCCTGTTATTTTTAGGGTAATTGTGTCATTCGTTCACACATCATGGTATTTCTCCATACATTTTGCATGAAAATGTTATATTTTACAGCAAAACTGTGTGTTTCTTCCAGTTTATGACAGAAAAAAGTAAACGTTTTGTGCCATTCTTTGATTTACGGTAATTAAAAGTGTCTAATACGGTAATATACAATTTTTCATTTTATGCCCTATTTCTGATGTATTTGACAGTGTATTACTGTTATTTCTACAAACCTTTTTTACAGTGTGCATGATAAACAGAGATATTATTCCTGTCAAAACCGGCTAAACCGAAAAATGCAATTCTTCTTCTTAAAATCAAACGTGCGGTCCATTGTGAATTTGTTTCTGATGGCTGGAGTTCAGTGCTCTTTGTCTGTTTTGGGGTTTTTTAAGAGCCCACAGGGCAAACTCTTTTTTTGCATCATCAAGTGTCGATGCTGAGCACAATCGCTGTCACCAAGTAGAGTTAACATCCCCTGTGCACAGCTCCTTGGGGACTGTTTTGAAAACCAGTCACAATAATTAGAACTGAAGAAAGAGAGAATATACAGTACAGGCCAAAAGTTTGGACACACCCATCTCATTCAATGCGTTTTTCTTTATTTTCATGACTATTTGCATTGTAGATTCTCACTGAAGGCATCAAAACTATGAATAAACACATATGGAATTATGTACTTAACAAAAAAAGTGTGAAATAACTGAAAACATGTCTTGTATTTTAGATTCCTCAAAGTAACCACCCTTTGCTTACTAGAATATAAGACATGTTTTCAGTTATTTCACACTTTTTTGTTAAGTACATAATTCCACATGTGTTCATTAATAGTTTTGATGAATTTACAATGTCAATAGTCATGAAAATAAAGGAAAAACATTGAATGAGAAGGTGTGTCCAAACTTTTGGCCTGTACTGTATATGTTTGGGCACACACACATACAGGGCTAGTTCAATGCCGGCTATGTCATCTCAGATGAGCCGTCAGTCTTGGCAGATCAGTGCATGATAGTGAGTTAGTGCACATTTATATGAAACAATGCTGGAAAATGATGTAAGTGTGTATGGCTATACTAGGCTGTTCACACACTTCTCTTGGTGTGCTTGAAAGAAAGTGGATTTATTTCCATGTTACATTGGCAGGTTTCAATGCGTGGAAGGAGGCTTTGATAAGCCTGTGATATTTTGTGATTTCATGTTTGCAGATGCTTGCACCTGCCAACCGTTTGCTTCGCAGCTACAACAGATAATAAATATTGGTTAGGGAAACAATCAAATCAGGAACTAACGAAACAGAATGACAGTTCTGAATGAAACAGACGTCACTTAAGCAGGGCCAGGAGAGAAACAAGGGAGAAGCATGTCAGACGCTGGATGGAGGTTTAACAGATGCACAGATTGAGGAGAAAAGGGAATTCACAAATCAAACTGGGAGTTGAAAACTCATATCATAAAGAGGAAGATGTGTCAGATCTTCCAAACACATGTTTTTTCTTTCACTGCACACTGGCAGAATTTTTTTTTTTTTTTTAAAGATTACTAGGCATTACTGTCTTATTTCTTACCAGAAACTGGATTTATTCGAGTGATAAAAACTAAACTGAGGAAAACAACTGTGTATGTATTACCCACTAGAGTTGACAGTTTATTAGGTATTCTTCATCACTTTCTTTTTATTAATGCTGTGTCAGATATTGATTCAACTCAGTGGTTATTTGTCAGGATGCAGTTACTGGACTGCTTCACATTTAAAGGGGCTGTACAGGACATTTAGAACATTAATATAGCAGGAAACAACTACTTACTATGTAAAGATATAGTGGAAAAATGGTTATCTTTCATGGCAGCTGGATTTCTAGTGATAAATCAAACAGCATGTGTGAATCACAGGATCACAAGATCACAAATCCATCTTGCCAGGCTTCAAGCAATGCATTTAAGAGGGGTGTTTCCTCAAAAGGATTTATATTACTTTCAACTCCGTGTTAGAACATTTTTGACTCTTTTTAGGTGGCAGGAGTAAAAATTAGTCATCCTAAACATTTCTTGTGTTATGGTTTTACAAAGATGAAGAAGTTGGAGAATAATTAAATACAAAAATGGGATGTAAGGCCCTATAGGAAGATATATTATGTCTGTATTTTCAGACATTCTATTACCAAGTTGGGTTGAACCCTGAATGTTTACAGGCCCCAGCCCTGGTTGCTGTTTTTGGATTGCATTTGTTGTAGCTTGGTACATTTAATTGGTAACTCAGTATATTTTGTAAAATTCCTTTTTAAATATTGCACAGCACTGCTCGCTAGGGAGCGAGTGAATGAGATGGTGGGGAAAGAGAGACAGAGCAAACAAAAGAGTTTTTCAAGAGCTCGACAAAAGACAAAAAATAACAAAGAATAGCAAAGAAATGAAGACACCCAATTCAGTGAGTGTTTTCAGGCGGAGGGCAGGCAGCAGCGAATAGTGTAGGAAGCGGGAGACATTTGTTTAATCACAGAATAATGATATTGTGATGGATTCTGACCTTTAGCAAGTGGTATCATGTATGGAGATTTAATTAGCGAGCCAGCCAGCAAGCAGGATAGCGGATATGTGGATGGAGTGGGGTGAAGTGGGGAGGTGGGGGGGCAGTCTGGATGTTCTTAATGAATCCACTAGCCTTTCCCTTCCTGAGGATGTGGCCTAGACTGACTCATCATCAGCAGCAGCAGCAGCCAGCCGCTGATTAAGCTCCGCAATCAGGAGGAGGAGGGATGGAGATGGTCAGCACAGAAGACAACACTATTCAAGGTTTGTTAAAAACAGAACCAAATAGAAAACAGAAAAGAGTCAATGATATGAAATATGACCATGGGTGGTAAGACCGAGAATGTCATATTGGTAGAGTTCCTTTTCAAGCGAAGGATGAAACGAGGCAGGATGAGTGTGTGTTGGGAGGCCTGTGAGAAAGATCAAGAAAAAGACTCAAAGAAACAGCAGCGGCCGAGTAGAATAATCTAATTAATTGGAGTGAATTCAGAATGTGAAGTCGATAGCACATGACAAATGTGGAAGAATAGCCCGTGGCATGTTAGTTAATGACATGTAATTAATGATCATTAGCAGAAGGGATGAGGGGATGGCCGTGGCCTGTCAGGGACTTACAGGCGACCTTGTAATTTTCTCATCCGCGTTTAGAGGATGGGGTGAGAGACAAAACTTCACCCTGTGCTTACAGAAAGCACTGTAAGAGGAAATAAAGGGGGAGAGAAGGCTCGGGAAGCTTAACAGAGAATAAGAATATGGGATAAAGGCAACTATTTTTACAAGAACATGAGGAGAAGGACAAGCAAAAGGAGAAAAGAGCGGCACGAGCAGTGAGCAATGAATCAAGGATGAGAGAGAAAAGAGCAGAGAGTGAATTTATTGCGATCCTGCTGTTTTGTTGTTCTGTTTTTTTTCTGCTGACACAGTGAACATGGAGGGAGCAGGCAGCGGTTTTTTTATAGGTCACATGCCACTTCACAATGATCTATGGATGCAGGCCCTTTGCAGACTTATACTGTTGAGCACGCATTATGTGGCTCAGCCGAGCGTGGCCATTTGGGGGAGAGAGGAAGCCCCCCCCCCTCCTCTGACTCTCTCACCATCTATCCTCTCTACTGCTCTCTCACCCATCATACCACTCTCTGGATATACTTTGTCTCCTCAACTTCTCACTCTTTCCACCTCTCCCACTCTGACTGAAAGCCTCTTAAAGATGATGTAAGGCAACAAAGTGACGGAAGTGACTGAAGTGAGTGTTTATACTGCCCTACTCCAGCCTGTGTCCTTGGACACGTTTTTATAACTTTGATGATTTGATTGGTTCTCACTCCAGAACAGTGATATTTCAAAATGTTTCAGTCAATATCTACTGATCACATGCTTGATAAAAAAAAAAAAATAGAGGGCAGTACTTCCCTTTGGGCAAGGATTACATGATTTACTGAATGCAGAGATGACACTGTTCAACAGTGTGTACACTGTCAAAAATGTTTGTAGAAATAACAGTAAAACACTGTCAATTTGCATCAGAAATAGGTCGTAAAATTAAACATTGTACATCACCGTAGCAGATACTTTTAGTTACTGTCAATCAAAGAATAGTAAAAAACTTTAAATTCTACCACCATAAACTGTAGAAAACACACAGTTTTGCTGTAAAAATATAAATTTTTCATGTAAAGTTAATGGAGAAATACCACGATGACACAATTATCCTAAAAGTAATGGGATTATTCAGTATAAATTACAGTTTTTGCTGATATTTACATTTACATACGCTCACTGTATTTTTTACGGTGATGTTCTGGCAACCACAGCTGCCGATATTTTACCGTAAATTAAACAGATTTTTTTTTACAGTGTATAGTGAGACAGGCAATATACTTTTCAATGTCCAAAATAATGTATACGGTTCCCCAGAGAGTCAAACTCTATCTGTGCAGCACAATCTTTGCAACACATTAGATAGGCATCTCTGACAAAGCATAAATACTGCAATTTCCTTGATTTCTTGATAAGGTTCATTTTAAAAAGTTCATTTTTAGAATGTTTTGAACAAAAAATAGCTGATTGTATCCAAAAAAAAGGCTGCGTACCCTGCTCTAAGTGAAAACTAACCTCAAAAATTATTTGTATAGGACTTAATTACCCTGTGTTTCCTTGAAGCCTTCCAGAAAATTTCAAAAATAGAGCAAATCCTTGATGAATTAAAATAAATACAGGCTGTTTAACATCATTAGAACTATATCAAAACATCCATTTACAAACTCTCACAAAACAAGCAGCCCACATGTACTTGAATTCATCAAGGATTCACTCCATTTTCTGTTTACCATGGAGGGATGCGAGACAGAAACTTTCCTTTCATGAATTCA
This sequence comes from Centropristis striata, assembly GCF_030273125.1. Lineage (NCBI taxonomy): Eukaryota > Metazoa > Chordata > Actinopteri > Perciformes > Serranidae > Centropristis > Centropristis striata. Next base: position 4,143,011 of record NC_081538.1, on the reverse strand, counting down.
AGGTAAACATACTGAGCACTTGATAATGCAAATGAAGTATTCCTTTAAGTTAAATTTCTGAACCATAAAACGAAAGAACATCTTTTTCAATTATATTGAAATCAACCTTAATTACATGAATAAAGTGACTAAATCCCATCTTTGAGCCATAAAAAAGACTTTCTGCAGAGAGTGAATAAAGCCAAAGATTGTGAAAGAGGAGTGTAAGAGTTGTAATAGAGTGAGTAAGACCCTTATTTGATATTCATGTGGTTGTGGATTCCTCAATTAGGGTGTCCTTTGAGTGCAGGAACCCAAAAAGCACTCCAACTTCCAAAATATTCTAGCAACCATGTCTGATGTTTTTGAGAAAGAGTGTGAGTGTATGTGTGTGAGCGAATGGAGAGGATGTGAACGATGAGTTTAAACTACATTTCTGATGATATCAGAGACGTGGCGCTCCTAGTCATGCATCATTTAAAGCAGCAAAGGAATTAATCGGTGACTAACATCCAACGATTCATAAGAAAAATCAACCATGGGATATTAGAGACACCAACCATCCATCACAGACACACAGATGAGTAATGTTCGCCCACAACTCTTTATCATAACATGGTCTAATTGTTAAAAAAAAATACTCATAGGGGATATAAATATGGCCTGTATTTATGTCTAATTTACTAATGCTCAAGTGATACGCTTCTAATTTATGTGTGTATTTGTGTTCATGTATTTAAATATGACTTTTTATTTATGACTGTAGCATCAACTCCACTTTAAAGCAGTCAAGAATGATCTGATCTACATTTCAACAAATTACCTAATAAGCCTTTCATATAATAATTTATTAAGTTTATGGTCTAATTGTTAAAAAAAATACTCATAGGGAATATATATATGGCCTATATTTACGTCTAATTTATTAATGCTCGAGTGATAAGCTTCTAATTTATGTGTGTATTTGTGTCCATGTATTTAAATATGACTTTTTATTTATGACTGTAGCATCAACTCCACTTTAAAGCAGTCACGAATGATCTGATCTACATTTCAACAAATTGCCTAATAAGCCTTTCATATAATCATTTATTTAGTTTATGGTCTAATTGTTAAAAAAAATAATCATCGGGAATATATATATGGCCTGTATTTATGTCTAATTTACTAATGCTCAAGGGATAAGCTTCTAATTTATGTGTGTATTTGTGTCCATGTATTTAAATATGACTTTTTATTTATGACTGTAGCATCAACTCCACTTTAAAGCAGTCAAGAATGATCTGATCTACATTTCAACAAATTACCTAATAAGCCTTTCATATAATAATTTATTTAGTGCTATTATTCTACTTTGTCAAAAGCCTCTCTCTGGCTTTCAAAGCTACCATCTCCATCACTGCAGTAGCCATACTTAAAAGTGTGGTGGCACGTGTGTGTGTATGTGTGTCACAACTCATCTATCTCCTGCAGAGTCCACCGTCACTTGTTCAGCAGGGTCTAATTTATGCAGTGGCGTTGGCGATACTGTGGCGCATGCTGAAATGGCATCATTCCTCAGCGCTAACCCCTGTGTGCTCCCTCACACTTCCTCTCCCTGCTGACAGCTCCACCCCGGGCATGATTTATCAGGCCCTCAAGCAGCAGACAAAGGCGCTCCGCCACGTGTGCCGTGCCAGAGACGGATTAATAGATAAACACTGTGATTCCACAAACCAAACACAAGAGAGGGTCAACTTCATAATGGCTCGAGATAGTGCGTGGCTAAGGTCAGGACAATATGGACTGAGGCGCAGTGAGAGGATCAAATTTATGCTTCTGAAATATGGCCATGACCAAGCAATCACATTCTTGTTGGAAGTATTTGTAGCCATATAAATTCTCATTTGTGGCTCTTGTAGATAATAAGAATGAGTGGCCTGAGAGAGAAAGATATCGCTGGTGGTTGCTATGATTATATTTCTTCTTCTATCAAAAAAAAAGGTATTTTTGCTCATTCAGTCATTCAGTAATTTCAGCTAAGTTCTGTCTTTATTTATAAGAAGATTTATAGCAAGATGTAAATGCAAAAAATTGTTAAACCATCCATTTGCAATGTTACACCTTTAATTGATTTATATGCTGAAAAACAGATCTCTTCAGAGCAGTCTGTTTTGTTTAACCCATTTTCTGCACCTCTCTGAACACAAAATTGGCAAGTGAGCACATGGTTGATGTAGACGAACATGATAACTAACAAATGCACTCTGATCATGGTAATTTTGTATTTCTTGAGGTTGGCAGCTTTTATTAATGACGTAATGAGATCAAGACAAAAAAAAATGCACCAAACAGCTTTGTCTGCTTGTGAAGGTGGTCTAAACACGTAACACCCAATTTAACCTTGTTTTTATGTGCACAAAGTGAGAAATCAAATGAACTGAATCACTGAATTTGTAATGCTGTTATGGAGAATGGAATTATGGTAATTTGGCTGAGCATTCAGCTGCATTGTTTAAAGGGTGAGCGGATTAAAAGAGGCAGTGGATGGTTAATATCGCATCATAATGGGATGGAGCATGAACCCACCCAAGAACGCAGTGTTCACCAAGGCCTCCCACAGTGCATCCAAGCTCATTATGGTAACATTGGGAAGAGCCTTCACAACTGATTTTCCTCCAGAGAGACTAACCTGTACTGTCCCTCAGTAAGAAACCATTACAGTACAACAATAAGAAACCATCAGTGTTTGCTGTTTCTTAATGCAGTCTCATTAAATAACCTTTCCCTAAAAAGGTTTGATCAATTCTACTTTAAACAGAATTGCTTGCACCTGCTGTTTTGGTAAATTGGGAGCCCAGTACTACATGTTACTGTAAAGAATGTTTGTACTTGTGCACATAAAGTATGTGTGGAATAAAAAGAGAAACTCCCCATATAGTATATATTTCCCCAGTACCATCACTAAACTTGTTTCTGTGCCAATGGGGCTGAAAGTCACAAAAGGTGTGTGTGTGTGTGTGTGTGTGTGTGTGTGCATTATAGTTGTACTCACCGCACTGCTGCAGGGAATATCTTTGACTTTGAGCCAAGCCAGGTCCAGTGTGCCCTCACCCTTGTAGCACGACTGCAGCCTCTCCTTGATTTTCTCATTGATCTTCCGCAGAGAGAAGACACAGAGGGCAGAGTCCTGCGAGGCCTGGCGTGGACGCCTCTTTTGTCCTTTTGAGAAAACGGCGAACAAAACATCATCGTCCGGTGCTACATCTAGTGAGCGTGCAAGAATAGCACCAGCTTTGGACAGATAGGCCGCCTCCAGTAATCTGTACTCCACATTGCCACTGATGCATCCGATAGGCACCTCGACATAGGAGTTGAAGGCGGTGTCTGCCTTGCAAAGGCGGACTATCTTGGATGTGTAGACCTGTTCCCGACCGGTAGAGGAGGATCCAGTGGTTGGCCCGCCACCCATTTCAGGCTGCAAAGTCAGGAAGTAGACAAAGTTCCCACTGGCAAAGCCATAAATGTAGTAAATGTCAAAGTCTGGGATGACAGTGAAGGTGTCTGAAGGAATCTTAATCATAGAGGCCACAAACTCATCATGGAAGACATATGCAAACATGCCGTCCTCCTCTGAGTTTCTGGCCAACTTGCGACTAGAAATGGTAGGGAAGTACTCTGGTTTGCCATCCACTGCTGTGGCTACAAACAGCATGTCCGGAGAGGCATTGCCATATGAAACAATGACGCCAAACACAGAGCCACTCTCATTAACACCAGAGAGGTAGTGCTCCTTCTTGTGAAAGGGCTCTCCTAGTTTGAAAAGGTCATCTAGGCGGAGGAGTTTGCAGATGCCCTGGTAGAGGCTGCCACATGCCAGCAGCCGGTTCTCCCGATAGTCCATCAGAAGCATCTTGTTGACATTGTTGGTGAGCGTTAGTGGCTCACTGCAGGGCTGGACGATACGTGGTGGGTAGCACTTGCGGTTGTCCTCATCCGGGCCCGTCTCATGGGACACCTGCACATCCAAGCCCGGAGACAGTTTGTATATGCGATTAACGGCTCCCAAATAAACATTGCCGTTGCGATAGTCCACTGCCAGATGGTTGAATGTCCACTCAGGGTTTTCAGCACGAAATGATGCATACTCCTCCTCCTGAATGGATGCTGTGATCACTTGGGAGCCGGCGCTGTGAGCCTGTGGCGCTTGCACCACTGTTTGTGATGTCACAGGAAGCGCCAGACTGGACAGGAAGCAGCATACAAAAAAGCAGGTCCGTGTCCTGGTGAGGGACGTCATGGCTGTTCGGAGGCTGGGAGTGGTGAGGAGAGGGAAGGAGGCACAGACCAGTACTGTCGGCCAATCAGGATCAAACCTCTCTTGAGATGGAGGACATTATGCACCTAAAGAAGGAAGAGACAAAATCCAGTAAACAACAGCGTCATGAACACAAACATTGCCAACAAATGAATACACATTCAACGCCACTTTCATATTCTATTGATGGATATTAAGTATATGAAGACAATTATGTGATCTATGGTCTAATTTTATCTGGCACAGATTAGAGTAGAGCATCTTTACAAAGAATAATGAGGAAAACAGGTGAAGAGGCCACACACTTGAGACTCTAGCACAATCTATAATTAGAAAAGAAATGGGCTAGACAGAAAAAGGAATGAGGCTGAGGCACAGTAGAGGTTTAAAAGGCAGTGTGCAGAGAGAGAGCCAATAGGATCAGTCCGCGGACTGAGGAAGAGGGACAGAAGAGGAGGAGTAATGCAACGTCTCAGAGGAGGTGATCAGCACGGCTCTGCACCATCTCTCTGCATGGACCCCTGCCCCTCAACACCCCTCCTTGCCTTTCTGCTCCAGCCGCTATGCACCTAATTGATTCTCCCCTTGGAGTGGCAATTTGCATGCTTTGGCAATTTCTCTCTTTTCTCCCAATAGGGCAGCTCACCTGCTGACACTGCTAGCAGAGAGAAAAGGACCTTCTTTCTCTCTTTAACATACCTACACACACACACAGAGACATGCACACTCACACAAAGTAGGAGGTTTATGGGCAGAAGAGGAACAATTAGGGAGGAAATGCAAGTGGTTGCAGAAATAAGCTTCCCTCTAGTCCTTAGGTCATTTGCAAAGTCTCAGCATTACACACACAGCCATAGCAGACAGGCACACACACACACACACACACACACACAACACATGCAAAACCACACCAATTTAATGAACATTTTGCATGTGGTGAGTACAACTGTTATATCTATACTGTCAAAGCGCCCAGCACACAGTGTTAGACACACACTGACACAGATTATCAAGGGGGAATGTCAGCATTTCCTGTAAACATGGTGGTCCCCTGTGTATGTCACCTGCTCATTAGGCATCTCCAGCAGCAAACTGAGTATTATGAGGAGTGGTGTTCACCTGGGTTATTTAGTTTTACACAGGAAGACACAAGATGCAAAGTCCTACAACACCAATCCGAATCACACCTTGCATTAAAGCTCCACAGTGTTATCCTGGTGCTGTCAACCTTCACCATACTGAAAGCAAAACACCATATTCGACAGTATTATAATCAGATATTTCGATCAAGGTATTAAACTAATCCAATTAATACTTTTATTGTACATAGTGCTTATGATATGATCTAGCAATATGTAAAAAATAGTGCAAATATCACACATCTTTTCTTTTCAAATTCAATTTCTAACAACGTGCATGCTGCTGTGCGAGAGGTACAGGGTGAAGACAGGGAAAACTTTGAAGTGCCACTCATAGTGAAGCTATGCCAGAGTTTGTCTGTCACACTTAATGCAAATCTCCATCGGCAAAACAGACAGTTTTACATAACAATCTCATGACTGTGTTTAAGCTCACAGCAAAAGCATTAAAATTAATAGGAAAAAATAGGAACATTTTTATATTATCACGATGGGGCCAGAAAGAAGTTTCTTGTCATCGTTAAAAAATGACAACAGCTAATTATTTCAAAAAATTCTCACAGAATATATCTTTAGAATGTCTTCACAATGAACACTTGCACCCATAAATGTTGGTGCTATCCAACATTATCCAGCCTTAGATCTCATCTCAGGTTCATATCCAAGCAATCACAAGTTGTGGTGGTGTCAAACGCAACCTCACTGCAATCTTACCAATCTCCCCTCCATCTCCTGGCAGCCAGAGAGAGAGAAAGAACAGAGCAGACAGCCTCTCCACACATGATAAGAGGACAAGAGAGGATGATGAGAGGGATAAAAACTGATACAGAGATAGAAAAGGTGACGTTTGCTCAGGTGTGTGTGTGCACGTATGTGTGTGTACGGATAAGTGTGAGTCAAAGAGCGATCATCACCAAAGCTGTGATGCATTCCAGGAGAGGGACAGCAATAAAGAAAGACAGGCTATGGACAAAAATAATAGAAACACTTAAAATAACCCTGCAGTAAATACATGTGAAATGTGTTCCTGTTATTATTTCCACCCATTAAAGCGTATAGAAGTGTAAGAGAGAGAGGTTTAGAGGAAGGAGACAGTGGAAGCTGCTGCTGCTGCTGCTATGAGGAGTGATGACAGGGCGTTGAGCCCATAATGTTACACTAAAAATAAAAAGGGAGCTACATATTAATCTCACAAAAGGGAACAGCACGGGAGCCCCCACCTCTCTCATTTACCTAGCGGGGGACGGCCATAACAAAGTGTTCTTCTGAAATTCCCAGGCAACTTTATTCAGCACTTATTATTAATAGAAAAGGTGGTGGAGAGGAAGGAAGGAAGACAAAAGGAAACACAGAAGGAAAAGAAGGGCGTGAGACATAGTGAGAGACAGAGGGGGAGGCTGTTCTACCACCTTCACATCCACCTATCCTCATGAGTATAAACACTTCTGCACTTAAACACAGCTGACACCCAAAATAAAACAAAAAAATAAAAATTTGAAAGAAAGGCTCCCAGCAGTCTCCCTTGAGAAATAAGTGGGAATTTTGAGAGCCTAAAACACTAAAAACTCTGAAAGGAGAAGACAAATACACTCTCATCAGTGGCACCATGCAATGGCAGTGTGTCTGCCACATGGATCTGTTGGTGAAATGCAATTATCCTTCCTGACAGGGGGGACAAGCTCGTTTAGTTGCTGTTTGCCTTTGCCTGCTGATCATCAAGCGCCATTAATTAAAGCTTGCTTTGGTTCTGAGGATTTACACATCAGACGCACACACACACACACACACACACACACACAAACACACACCAACACGGTGACTGATTATTCTAACACGTAGTTTATATTTATCGAGTAGTGTGCCATTATGCCTTTTCCCTTGCCTGCACTTATATGTACATCAAAATAAGGTGTGATACTGGCAGTGACAGTAAAATAACTTCTAATTACATCGTCAAAATAGTTCATCCACATTGTAAAAAAATTAATTAATTATACTTGATGGGACTGATTAAATTTAAACAAATAATTTATCATCCATTTTCTTCAAATGTGATGTCAGAGAATGTGGCAGATGCAAAAGGTAGCTGAGGCTTCAAGTTCTGTGACACGAGTATGTAGCCGAGTGCTGCAGGCAAGCTGCAAGATTCACTGAAATATCAAACACACACAAAACCACACACACACACACACACACAGATACACACTCAACACATTTACAGGCCCATAGACATCAAAGAGTGCTAATGAATTCATGATTAGCAGCACACTCTTTCCCCGACATACACTTCCAGTATTGCTGGAACTGTGAGCAAAAACAACGGTGTGTGTGTGTGTGTGTGTGTGTGTGTGTGTGTGTGTGTGTGCATCTGTGTTTGTGTGCATTTATCTCCATCTGTGAGACTTGAGCTCCGTCTTTAGAAAATAATTGGGATGTTTCTGTGTTCCTGTTTCGTTTTCTCTGTTCTTAAACGCTGTCAGCAGCGTGCCAGGAGGAATCACATGATGACTGTAAAACTACCGCCTAAAAGGGAGACATAAACAGCATTTACATTTATAAATGTGTGACTTTGCCAATTAAGGGTATTATCTTGTTTTCAGGGGAGACAGTGAAATGTGGTTTCCCCGTGAGAAGAGAAGAGAAGAGAAGAGAAGAGAAGAGAAGAGAAGAGAAGAGAAGAGAAGAGAAGAGATTTATTTGTTTCTCTGGATGTGTCTGAGCTGCATCAGGTGAAGTGCCATCATCATGGCTACACACCAGAAATGTGCTGGCAGATGGATAAAATGTGTCTCCTCCACCATAAACCAGATGACAGATTTTCTGTTCCGTCTCTCACACATACATTTAGTCTGGCTGTCAGAATTATTCCTCAAAACTTCAGACAAGACAAACACAGTCAGGTCCAAAGAGCAACTGCTACAAATTGCTCTGTTTCAGACAAAGTATTCTGATGCTGCAGAGCTAATTTCAGGGACAACAGTATTAGGCAAAGCTATTATGGATATGTCACGAGCCATTTTGCTTTGGCAATGATTGTGTAATGGAGAGCTGAGGCCAGACATGACAATTGGAGGAGACACAACAAAAAAAAGCAAGCCTCAACTAAATAATCCCCTGCTATTTATAGACTGATGGAGGGGAGGCATTCATGATGAAGAAATGACTTGGAATTGAAGAAACTGTCAAAGTCTTTGGTAAACAGCTTAACTTCTCACTGTGTAAAAATCTTTAAAAATAACTATCACATTCATAAAAACACTATGAGTCAAATGGGATTAGGAGATTATGAGTGAGTAAGAAGTAGGGTAATTACACATAATCCTTTATATTCATAAAGAAAAAACAGACTGCACACTTATCTAAGGTTATCGGTCACAGGGTGACAGTGGGTGGATGAATGACAGCTGCAGGTAAACAAACACTTAGAACAACAGCATAACAAGTAAACAGACTTAGATGTAGCACAGAGGCACAATGATGACAAGGTTCAAGAGAGACAGAAAAGAATGAGGATAGAAGTTTAGTAGGATGTCTCCATGCAAGGTTTCAGAGAAGAAATGGAGATGTTAAGAGAATATCAAAATGTTTGATATGAAACCTTTTCAGCACCCTTTAGGGTCTGTTTGAGATGCAGATTGGTGATGTAGTATCACAAGTGTCACAGTCCGTATAGCGGGGATTGGATGGGTGATTGTACTTTTGCCCAGGAGACCCAATGTTTCAGTTGTTTGTTTCGACCAAAAGTTGTTGTTTAGTTTAGTTGTTGTTTTATGGTTTGCTTTTATTTATTGTTTTTTAAATTGTCTTTTAAATGACATTTTGTGCCAGGAAAAATATTCTTCAGCACTGGATCTCAGATAAGCCCCCCTCAGTGGTGGGATGGCATAGGACAATAACTGAATACATACCTCTGGACTTTCTTACCTGCCTTCTTCACTCCAAAACAAATGCCTTTGAAAGAATATGGAAACCATTTCTTGACTATACTCATGTAAATATTTCTGCTATACTAACAAGAGCATTTGTATTTTAAAAAAACTGTATTTTTTATGTGTTTTCTGTATTTATTTGGCTCCCATTGTATTTCGCACTGTACTGCATATTGTACCTGTCACATTTACCTGGAACTGATTATTTTGTTTGGGTCTTTGATTTTTGTATTGGTATTCCCATCTTGTTGTTGTTGTTTTGTCGTTTTGTATGGTCCTGTCTTCTGTATGTTTGCTTGTGAGAAAAGTGAATAAATACAGTATATAAAAAAAAAATGTCTTTTAAAAAGCAATGAATCTATTTATTTTAGTGTTTATTTCCTGTTTTATTTATTTTATTGTCTCTTGTTCTGTTTATGTACAGCACTTTGTTGCGGCTGTGGTTGTTTTAAAGTGCTTTACAAATAAAGTTAAGTTGAGAGTTGAGTAGTTGTTAGTTTAACCTGTAAATTAATTTCTGTATGTAAATATGTCACGCTCTATACAACATCTACGTAATTGCGTGCAGTATATTTTGAAACATCTAGTAACATACAAATATATTTTTTTATCATTAATCCACACCCTGATTAACCCAAGCCCTTTCCTAACCATAACCATGTAGTTTTGTTAGCTAAACATAACTAAGAAGTTTTTGTCAGAATTCACAATGTTAACCACTAGCATAACATTAACTGGCATTTTCAGTGGAAGAGAGATCCCATCCTCACCTTTACTGGAATAAGTCTCACTTGCATAAAGTTATATTTACAATTTCTTTTGATATTTTGTTGTTTGCTTTGAAGTAACTCCACACCACCAGGCTCCCACGGTACCTGAATAGTTGGTAATTATAGTAGTCTATTTTGGTTTAATTTGGTAGCACCTGCATTATTTAGGAGAAATAAGAGCAGTTTACTTTACAGTGGACAGCAATGTTTTTTTCTAAAATTGCATTTTTTTTTGCTCGTTTATTATTGTTTTCCTGTTTTCATGGGAATGAGGGCCTCTTTGTGGCCTTTGCACAGTGTGGTCAGTTTTGTCAGCCGCGGCTGTATTACGGGCATGCATCTTTCTGGCTGACGTGATATCAGCTGGCAAGGGTCAGGGGGTGGTGGATTGCTGTTGTAGTACTTAAAAGGTTCTCATAAACACTGCTTCAGGCTATGCACCTGCTCTTTAAACTGCTACTATGAGGTCTGCTTGCCAGTTTGGTTGCATCATGCATAACCTACTGTGGGGGTTCCAGTTAGAATACAGAGATGCATTTATTATGACTGTTTTAGTAATGATTGTAGAAGCTAGGTAATAGGGCTGGGCGATATGGCCTTAAAAGAATATCACGATATTTCAGGCTATTTTTGCGATAACGATATTCTTGACGATATTACAAAATACTTAAAAATATATAGAAAATATGTTTGTTTTTTTAGTCTGTATAAATAAATAAAAATCTTAAATGTAGTGTGAAGTGCAAATCTCAACAGTTGCCAAATACAAAAAAATTTACTCTTGACTCTTGAGTATAAGAAAATAATAAATATAACCATTTAGGGGTTCCGGGGGGCATATTTTAATGACATTTTATTAAGGAGAATAAAGGTTCTTGTATGTTTTATTTAAGGCATCTTATTTTGACAGTCTTCTTGTAAGTTCTGTGGTGGATTCTGTTAACACACCGTGCTCTTATTTTGAAAGCTGCATGTGTTTAGCGACAGAGAGTAAGTAGCTTTTTGTGATTAAAACAACTTTCACCACTACATCAAGAAGTAGGAATGTTGCCAACATCATGATATGCATTTTATTAACCATAAAAAAAATATACCGATATTATCGTGAACGATACGATATGGCACACCCCTACTAGGTAATTGGTATTTGGGTTGTGAGTAGTAGTAGTAGTAGTAGTAGTAGTAGTAGAAGATCAGCTAGTAGCAGTAATGGTTTGGGACTCAGCATGGGAAAAGAAAAGAGCACAAGCAAGTAAGTGAGAGAGTCAGAGAGAGACAGAAAAGAGAGAGAAAGACAGTGACACAGAGGCAGATGAATAAAAAAGAAAAACAAGCAGACAGAGATGTGTGTCCCAGATCAGTGGATGTACTGACTGGAGTGGTGAAGTACCCCCCACCCCCTACCCCACCCCAAACCCCAGACACCCCACTCCCCTGCTGAGCTCTGGCACTGATCAGATGAATAAGCGTCACTCTGCATTGCAGCCACACACTGGGACTGGAGGGAAACACAGTCTCACTGCTCTCACAGAGCGTAATCACAATCACAAATGCACACACACTCTCTCTCACACACACACACACAGGCTCGCCAATCTACACACAAACATCCAGACCACAACACAGCAAGACATGCACTCTAACTTGACACTTCTGAATATAATACACACAAACACAGCAAGCAGGAATCACCCCCCCCCCAACACACAGAACTGGGCATTATACCCTGGCACCAAAAAAAAGTACATTATGCCCCACCACTACAACACCGGCAAAAACAAATTACACTAGAGCAAAGTAAACCAAAGCTTTTTCAGCTCACTGATGGCTAGGGGGTTGAAAAAAAATCACAGGTCTCTGCTATCCAAGCATGCAACTCAGGAGAAGCAAGAGAAACCCCAAACAACAACACATACAGTGCAGTCTGCCTGCAGGAATAACAGAATTAGCAAGGGACAGAGAACAGGAGGACTCATGACTCATTATTACCATTCCAACAACTTCAACATACGTGCTCTCTCTCAAAAAAAATAATTTGTATATTACTTGAGTGTATCAATTTGAGCATAAGTCTCTATAAATGCAGACACATAATAACAGTTAATGCTAGTGCTCAGGGGACAAACATTCCCTTAAAAAACAGACAAACATCCATGTACAACAAGCATCAACATGTATATCTATATAAGGCATAGGTATAAGCACCCTTTGTGGCTAAAATTATAGTTTTGCTTAATCTTGCAATAATAATTAGTTGCCTCCATCTAAATAAACCAATTATACAATCACATTTTTATTCCTCAATATAAATATTCTATTTTTCTGGTGGCAATTTGTAAAACTAGCAGCTATAGCGTACTATGAATTGTTAATTAAAATGATTACTTTTGAGGGGGCAGCTGCAACCCTTTTCTTGGGAATGACTAACAAACAGATCAATGTGACCCCGTTATTATCATTGTTATCATAATTATTATTATTATTATTATTATCATTATTATTAAGCACAGCAAGCGAAAACGAAGATGTACAATTAAGAATAATTTTGCAGCGCTATCACTGACACATGCAAACACCCACACACACACACGCCTGTGTACAGAAAATCAACACTTAAGTAATGATGGAGTGATCAGGTCTAACATGCCTATCAGGCTAAGATAACCCCTGCTGATACACAAAACAGATGGCACGCTCATCTCTCTTAGGAAAGCAGCAGCAGAAAAGAAAAAAAGGAGGACAGAGAGGATGGAGAGAAGGCGGGGTGTCCTTGGATGCATCAAGACGTGGATTAGCAGCATGGATTACTGTCACCAGATACCCTGTCTAGATCGGGGTTAGGAGGTCTAATCCACCACGGAGCTGTTGATATTACAAAGAAAGCCTTTGGATTGTACTGTCAACTGGGTACATATCATATGAATGACAGAAAACTGACTGAGACTCTGACATTACACATGTAGCAATGGTCCCAGTGTATACAAGCACCAACACCATGCAATCAATACATTATGTTTAATCATCAAGGGAATCATTGAGTTTTAAAATCTGCACCTACAACTTTCAAGGTAATCTCTCCCTGTTCAGTCTGTTGCAAAACAGAGTTTATACCAGACCAATTTTTATGACAGTTGCACATTACATAGAGGAGCAAAACCTTATCCCATACGTCCTACCTATGACTGACTGCATATTTTAACGTGTTTTCTTCGGTCTAAACAGGTTCGTATCGCCTTACACTACTAATCTATATGCAAACAATGGCTTTCAAATGTAATCCTTGCATTCACCATCCAGAATGATATTGACAACCCCACAAAGCCCAAGATTAGATTTAAATGGCAACGATTATTAATATAATTTCTTGTTAACATTTTAAATTCTTCCTCCACCAGCCTGACACAGCATGTCAACTACAGAATGTTTTGGTTTCTTTGCAGTGAGAGAAAGATCAATGACATTGATTTTTTGGTGGGAATGCAACCACAGTTAAAATGTGATTGTTGGTGTACTTAGTGTTTTCTAAAAAACACTGCTTTTGTGTTAGTTACCTCCTCTAAGGAGGTCATGTTTTTGGTCTCTTTGTCACGTAGACTACATAAAAAATAGTGGATGTAGTCACTGTGACTTAACCCATTTGTTTGTGGAAACAGACAGGAACAGGAATAGATACAGGAATATTATTTCACTTCCACTTTCATTAGCATTGTTAGAAAGTGCATGACATTTGCGCAAGTTTGCACTCTGCAAGGGCCATTCTAATTTAAAGAACAGTGCTTTTTTACCGTCAAAGACAATTGGCATCGTTTATTGGTGGGAAGCCAATGAGGACGCATTGTTCTTAGTGCTCCTCTAGTAGAAACCCCTACTGGTGGTCTCCTGAGCAGAACAAGGTGTGATAGCATACATTTTGTCCATCTTAATCCTCCTCATTGCTGAGTCATAAGAAGTGGCTAGTGACTCCATACGTTTTTGAAGTGATGTGCTAAACTCTCAATGCAACAGCAAGAGCCAATAGTTAATATAGGTGCAAAAAACAGGACAATAAAAGTATGTGTCCTGTATGAAAAAGCATAGCCAAGCAGAGTGATTCAGTCTAAGTGTGTCAAGCATGAACACGATTTTTGTGTCACACATATTTTCTTGCTAGCTTGCTGTCTATCAGTCTATCAGTCTGTCATTCCTTTTTGCTCTAGTAAGTAAGTCAGAGCATTTCAAAGAACGGTTCTAGGCATAGATCCAACTGGACAACCCCTCTGGATTTTAGAGAAATAGCTGACATCTGCCCATCCCCTTTCTTCGCTCGATCTCTTTCATTTTTTGCCACTCCTTCTTTTTCCCTTTTTCACATCTGAGACTTACTAATCCTCCTTCATAGGATGGGGTTCAAACACATTCATTTTTCTAGAGTCAGGCCCTTCCAGAATGTTTTCTGTACAGAATTAATCATCTCTGCATTGCGTCTTTTGTTACAATATCACTAGTGGCTTTACTACACCGCAAAGAGAGCGGGGAATGACAGAGTCCTTGAGGGAGTGCAGCACTCAAACAGTCCTTGGTTCCAAAGTAAGGTCACTCAAACACACACACGCTGACAAACTCAACACACACACACACACACACACACACACACGTTCTTGGCTCAGGCTGGGCCTTTGTGCAGCGGGTGCTGATGCAGGCTGAGATTGGTGGAGTGTGTTATCATCAGTGCAGATCAAGAGGCTCTAATGTCATTAGGAGTACTGTTGAAGAGCCCACTGGCCTGCCGTCAGCGGCTCCCTCTGATTGGGTTAGACTGTGGTTAACTTCCTGAATAGGAGGGGCCTCTGTGTTTGACACAGGCCACATGGAAGTGACTGGAGAGGGCCATTTACAGTGTGAACTTAATGAAGCTCTGGATTCAATTAGGACGACGGAGTCCCGACAAAGACACAGTAGCAGCTAATCAGTTAGCAGTAATCACACAAAGGATGTTCAGGAAATGATTAGGTTTTATCTGCATTTATTAGCGGTCTAGAACATCATAAACAAACACTTTGATCCCAGAGGTTCAGCTGATGACCACCGCTCCACACTTGATTTTGACACAGTTTGACAAGTAATGCTGTAAACAATCCCCTTCTAAGCTAAAGTGTTTTCAAAAAGCTTGAAAAATTCAAATGTTAGGGCGAGAAGAGTGAAGCAGAGCTTTAATATTTCCCTTTCATCTATATTTAACAAGAAGCACACATGACATATTTTGTGTTAACAAAGAAGATATCCTCTCGATCATCCTTCTGAACTGCCCCCTAGTTATAGTCATGTTGTGCCATAAAAGCTCGTTCGGAATCAAAAGGCAGATATTTTGCTGTAATTACTATAACTGCAGCCAAGAATCCTTCTTAAATGGTGTTGCTAGGCACTGTCTGACAGCTGCTTTCACAGAACAAATTCAAAGCCTCTAGCTCTCTCGTTTTCCATTTCTCTCTTTTTCTCTCTCCCAATTCCCTTATTCCCCACGCTAACGGGCAGACAGGAATGCAGGGCCGTGTAGACAAATCAGCTCTCGCTTCTATCGGCTGCCGACTGGCACCATCTTAAGTCCCAACACGTCCTCCCTCTTTTTCTCCCTCCATCCATTCTTACTTCTCGCTACCTCTTTCTCCTTCCATCTTTCCCCTTAGCTCTTCTGTTATTTCATTAGAGTGGAATTTCTGGCCCAGTGTTTCTCCTCATCCCTCTTTGCCTCCATTCCCCCTTTCTTTCAGTCTCATCTCTGGTTTCCAGTATCCTTTTTTCCTCTCGACACGGTAATTAATTATGAGTCGTAGTTTGCTTGAAGCTGAAATGACTCTGGATGTTTTGCTGCAGTATGAGAAACACTGAAACAAGACACGACGGGGTAGTGTGTTCCATGTGTTTGTGTGCTTTGGTCAGAGAAACAGAAAAGGCTTTGCTGTCTGTTACTTTTTACGGCAGGCTGTTTTCCTGATCAACAATCACGGAAGTGCTTGTGTCTTACAGAATTAGAGCCTAACAGTGTGTACACACCAGACGGAAAGCAAATTTTCACCTCACATTACTCAAGAGTTTGACCGCAGGATCACATTTGTGTTCATAATTCATGCTAGTCGTGCAAGATGCTCCAATGTAAACAACACAGCTATTACCATGGCAAAAACACTATTGCAGTTTTGTACCTGTTGTGGAAGTCCTAGATATGTCGGAAAACCAAATGCCATCATGTCCAGAGGTGTACACAACTCTTTTCCAGGAACCATGCCTGGATGACTGCCAGTATGACACTACCACAGTGGTATGTATCTAAATTAAACATATTTAATATATGCCAAATTATCACTGAATCATGATGCAGATGTGAAAAAAGCTGATTCCATGCTTTGTCAGGACTCTCTGCAAGAAGACAAGTAAACAACAAATTAAAGTTGTTTGAAGCGTCATTCAAGTTACCAGCGAGAATGCCAGAAGTCTTTGAACTGACTTTGTATGTAATCGTGCCATATAAAGAATTGCCTTTATATGAGCACACCATTATTGTTACATCCACATGAAAAATGTAAGCACATCATAGAACAAATGTAAACAATACAACCATATACAGTGCCTTGCAAAAGTATTCATCCCCCTTGGATGTTTCACCCTTTTGTTGCTTTTACACATGAAATCATAGTCGATATAATTTGGCCTTTTTAAAAAGAATTTGCAAATAAACCCTCTTTAATATCAAAGTGAAAACAGATTTTTACAAAATAGTATAAATTAATTTAAAAAGGAGATGAATACTTATGCAATCGTTTATTTTAACTTATAGATTTTTAATTAATTTATACTATTTTGTAAAAATCTGTTTTCACTTTGATATTAAAGAGGGTTTTTTTGCAAATTCTTTTTAAAAAGGCCAAATTATATCGACCATGATTTCATGTGTAAAAGCAACAAAAGGGTGAAACATCCAAGGGGTATGACTACTTTTGCAAGCCACTGTATGTTGGGTGATAAGGACCTCTAATTCACAGTGATATATTCAAGTAAGTAAGAAATATTGTTGCCATTAACACATTGTTCAATGCCTCAGAAAGCCAGTATGGATTCAATGATGGGATACATACACACCCCTTTCTCAACATTGACAACTGTTCACACAGACACACAACTGTCAATATAACTAACAAACCCTTCCAAGCAGGCATCCACACACCTGACCTCTGGGGTTTTAACCTTCATGCAGTCAGCCTCGCTGAATTGTGTTAAGACTTGATTTCCAGCAAAGGTGACATCCCTAAAGCTCTTCTTTCACATTATCTCTTCACTCTTCCTCCCTCTTTTCCTGCCCCTCTTCCCCCCTTTCCCCTGCCTCTCTCGCTCAGCAATATCCGAGCATGTTAGTGCCACTGAAGCAGGTAATAAATCAAGAATTATAACACTTCATTTTGCACACAGCACACTTTAGGCCTCCAACCCATAATACACAGCTTATGTAAGTGGAGTGGGGGTTGTATGAATGAGGGGGGAGTGAGCTGATGAAGACTTTTGATGCAAGAAACCAGCAAGGAGGGGAGGAGAAACTAAGGTCTTTCCTTGGTTTAAGGCTCTCCCTTATTTGGGTTGGCCCTCAAAACACAGATCAACAAACAGTAGCCAACATTAATGGTAATAATCACACCTGAGCTTTCATGACATGCCAAAAATCTCTGCTGTGAGAAAGTACTGTATCAGGACATGCACACACACACACACACACATACACGTCTTTATATAGTTGTGAGGGCCACGATAGTTGAGTTGTTTGTGAGGACCACCACTTCCCCTAGCCCAACACACACATTTCAGGGTTTACCATCTCTGTTAGGACCTTCCCTGAAATTCATACAGATGATTAATTAAGACCTTTAGAGGCTATCCTAGCATTTGCTTTGTGAGGACCAGGCAAAATGTCCTCATAACTACAAATGTCCTCACAATGTTGGTCTTCTGCCAAGGGTTGGTCCTCATAACTATATAAAGACAAGCGCGCACACACACACACACACACACACACACACTGTCAGACAGGATACCCTCCCACACACAAAAACACACACAAAGCTCAGAGCCTAGGGGAAGGGTGTACAAGAGTTGGATAGCTGTGGTCCAGGTTGAGACAAGCCCAGAGACTACTGGTAGCAAATTGTCACCACAACATTTAAATACAGTCAAATAGAATATGAAAAACAAATGTG
This sequence comes from Centropristis striata, assembly GCF_030273125.1. Classification (NCBI taxonomy): domain Eukaryota; kingdom Metazoa; phylum Chordata; class Actinopteri; order Perciformes; family Serranidae; genus Centropristis; species Centropristis striata. The sequence continues at coordinate 4,124,678 of NC_081538.1, read as the reverse complement.
TGTGACTTGTATTTGAATGTAACCACACAGAAAGAACAAAAGGAGCCCACAGAACTGTCAAAAACGCCCCACATCATCTTGTAATGTCTCAGTCTTGCACAACAGATGTTTTTTGCAGTTTAACTAGCCACTAAAAACTTTCACAATATTTCAGGACAGCCATAGCCACCATGGCGCCCCTTCAAAGTAAGACTTGATGCAACAATTTCAACTCTTTGAATTCATATTAATTTGTATGAGTCACGCTCAGTTTTGCCAAGTAACCCTCACGGTCATTTACATCCAGCTAATCACTCACTCTACTCTCAGACACTGAGACATTGATAACACTGTCTCACTGGTGTTTATTTCCAACTGGTTACAACTTGAGTGGCGCCATCGAACAAAAAAGCCAAAAAAACATCATCTCCACATGCCAAAATGACTGCTTCTGAACTTTCTCAATGGCTAAATCAAGTTTTCTGGTTGAATCGCTGTAAACAGGATCAGACCTGCCCCGGTTCAGATCTTTCCTCATGACAAATGAAGCTATTGATCACTGAACACACAGGCAGGTTTCTTTTCATTCATTCTTTTATATCCATTTGTCTCTCTCTAAATCCTTTTTTCACTGACCTGTCTCTCTCCTCGTCTTTCTCCTTCACTTTTGCTAAACAGAGCTAAGGCAGACTTGACCTGTGAGATTAACTTCTGAGACATGAAAGCTTGATAATTTAGAAGGCTTTGTGGTGATTATAATAAAACGTTAAACTGCTGCTTTAATTTTTCTTTCATCCTTCACTCCATTTTCACACTTTTTTTTTTTTTAAATGTGTCTTTCAGGTATCTGTGAAAGGTAGGCACAGTGTGTGAGGTTTGCGAGTGTGTAACCAAATGTGTGTGTGGTGATGTGTGTACATGTGTGTTGTGCTGAGCTCAGTACAATGGACAAGGGATAAGCAATTGGACAAAAACAGTTATATTAAGCCATCTTATCTTATCCCATTCCATCACACACACTGTCACACACACACACACACACACACACACACATACCGGAGCACCATGCACATCTGTGAGCTCATCAGTGCAGCGGTTGATTTGGTTTGCTGGAAGCGCATGGATTACAGCTTTCCCTTATAATCCGTGGTGGTGATGAAGAAGAGTCTTAAAGATCCTGGTTTACTACGCACAGCTGGAATGAGGTCAGTCGACTGCCCTGCAGTGCCCTTTTAAACTGTTATTTCCCTTGTTTTTGTGATTTACGTCTAACTGCCTACTCAATAAAGTAAATTCTTTACTAATCCACTGAGGCACGATTAAATCACTACTTGAATATCATTCTTTCTTTTAAACTATTAAATTCGAGAACCTTAAATTCTTCATTAAGGCATAAAAAGTAATTTTTCACACCTAAAATCACATTAAAGTTAACAAATGGTGCACATCTTTGGTGATCTTCTTAATGAGTGAGAAAGGTGGACAAAATAATAAGAACACCTTTAAAATACAATGCCATCTGATTCAACAACAACACAAACTAAAGCCTTGCAAATTACCACTGGGTTGAATCCACACAGCATTTGACACAATGTCAATGAAAGACTAAATACTGCATTGACATTGATGCATGTCATTTACAATACAACTATGTCTCATCGCTCATGTACCTCACACTCTGTCTGTCTATCTCCTAACTTTGTTGCTGCCTCAATTAGAAAGAAAAATGTGACCCTTTTTCCAACTCCCCTCTCAGAAAAAGTATGTGTCACACTTTATCATCCTGTTCACATGCTCATCCAGTGTAAATTACCTACCTAGGTATAGGCCCATGTGTGATAGATGGAGAATGTGGGACAAGCTAGTGAAGACAGAATGTCTACACCTGCAGAGACTTGCAGCTCTGCGGTAATGGTCTCAGAAAAGTGAAAAATTTGCAGTTTGACAGAATGTGTCAAAAGTGCCCTTCCAGCCCTTGAGATACCCCATTTTTAAACACATTCAGCAAATGGTGGTGTATTATAACTACTGGCCGAGAGAGAGCAAAGACAGAGAGACAGAAGAAGAAACAGCTGGCATGATAGAGCAAATGTGGAGAAGTGGATATGTCATTTGCCTAAAAGGTTGAAGCAAAAAAAACAAGGTCAAGAGTCGTTGCTTTTAGCACAGAGAAAGTGAAATAACATTTGTTTCATCAACATAACAAATTATGGTGATTAAATAACGTGATACTTCGGCTTCTCCCCAAACTAAGCATCTTCACACTCTATTCCAATTATCTTTAAACGCGTGACTAAAGTGCTCACATGCACAAAAACATTTTTCTGCAGTCTAATGAAGAAAGTAACTGAACTCTATAAACTGAACTGCTAAAACTAATGTTGGCATGATGCCATAATAGGTAGTAATTACCAATAATTGTCAATAATTAGGGTGAAGTGTCTCCTTTGGGCTTGTTATGAAAATGTTGACAATGTTAATATTTAATTGATGAGTCGAGCAATGCACCATGGGAGTCGTCCGTGCAGCAGGTGCCTGCCAAACCCATGTCCATTAAGGTGAGACAGAGATTCTGCACACTGGAGATGAATGTGGCATCGCTGAGAGTAATGGACACACTAACACACAGCCTATATGTGCACCTATATATAGTTCTCCTGCACCTCTTGCTGTGCTTGACTGCAAATGGAAGGGTCAGAGCTCAAATGCTGTTAAATCAAAGAGTGTGAACTGGCTGGTCAACGGAGGTGATGCCCTTCAAGTGATGAAAGCATCTCAGCAGTATATATATACACACACACACACACACAGAAGCATGTTAATTCTAAAACCATGCACTTAACACAAAATGATTGACACAATAAGCGGAGTAAAAACAATTTTTTGCGTGAAAATGTATCATATTCAAAAAGGATTAAATGTGTGAGCATGTATGTGCATGTGCGAGGAGAATGGAGGTCCATTCAGCCATAAATCTGCACCACAAGCCTAATGTCAGCGTCATACTTTGTCTGTGTTGTCCTGGGGCACAAAGAGGCTTCTGAGAGGAGGAGGAAAGAGAGGTCTAGTGGGACGAGGGCCATGATTAAATGATTCACAGTCTCATAAATCCACTCTGTCATCATTCTGGAAGGAGCTAGAGACTCATTCACACTTTCTATCAGTTACACACATGCACATGCTGATTACAAACTGTTACAGCATTGCAGACAAAAGAAATCCCAACTGCTACAAGATCCCTTTGGCCTTGTATTCCGAGATCATGCTGCCCACAACAGAACGATAGTGCAACTTGTTTTCTACATGTTTGCTGCTAAAGAGTCAAATGTACAGACTACGCATTAGAAACTTGAGAAGTGTTGCAAAACAGCTTTGGGCTACAGCTGCTGCCATTGGCTGTTGGATGAACCAGGTTAGAGAGAGAGCCAGTATATAGGAAGGCAAAACAGTTGTCAGCTGTGTGGAGGGAGCTGTGCCTGCATGAAGGGCTTTGCAGAGCAAGTTGCCCATCCTGTTTTGCTTCTTTTTTTTATGCATCAAACAGCCAATGTAAATTAGGTTATGTTGACGCATTTCCAGTGGTCCTTGGTAAATGATGTAACAATGAACTCCACCAACACACAGGATGCAAGAGATGTGGACAAAACACTGGGAATATCAATCACACAAACAGAAATCTACAGCAAAGAGATATGGAATTAATTTGTAAAGTAGAAGCTCATTACTGAACGTCGTTATTAAAATTCCAAAGGAGCTTTTAATTAATGAGATTTGCGCAAATAAATTAATGCAACTGACAGATTGACATCAATCCTATAATGCACACAATTTACAAGAAAAACATTGTTGAACATGAGCTGGAAATATGTGCGAGCCATTTCACAAACTGAGAGGTGGGTAAACTGAGTTCAGGCAGGTTTCCTCTCCATTACATGCCTCTCCATAGCTCCTCCCTCCCTCCTCCAGTGTTTGTCCTCCCTCAAACTTTGCCTCTCCCTTTAACTCCATCCCTCTAAGCCTATGGCATAAACACATCAGACAAGCTTTCTACCCAGCCGTCGTTGACAGTGGCAAGTGAGAGGATGCAAATTGTTATCCAGCGTTTTACCCCTCCTCTCCCTTCCTCCCTCTCCTCCTCCACCACTTTCGTCTCTCCACAGTTGGTCATGGCCGTTTTTATACTTTGATTTTCTGCAGGCTTTACCTCATCGCATTGCTTTTCCCAGAGACATGGAGGAAAAACCTCTTACACACACAGACTTACACATATACAAACACACACACACATACAAACATACACACACGACATAACTATCTGGTAGCCAGATTTGCCAGTGGGCCCGGACCAACCCAATCAAAGCACAGCTGCAAGGAGTGCCATGACAATGCAGAACGGATGGACACAAAGGAAGGGGAGGGTGGAGGGAGGGATGAAAACCTCTCTCAGAACTTATGCTTTCTTCACAGTTACATTTGCAGACTCAGAGAGAGAGAGAAGATGGCCTTTTTGTGAGCCAACAGAGAAAAAAAAGTCAGAGGGAGGATACTTTATGCTATACAACAAAGTGTCTCACCTTTCCTCCAGTCATTTCAGGATTGGAGTAATGCTGATGTCTACAGCAACTCCCAGTGCTCTGTGTGGGAGGTGGCAGAAGGGGATGCTTGCTCAATACAGAAAGGCTTGGTTAGACCAGCAAAGACTTTTTCCACATAGATACTACTGAACATCTTGTCACAGTAAAGTTATCTCCACTCTCTGCCATATTTCCTCTTTATATAGTGCATAAATGCTGAAATAACTATATATATACATATATATAGTTATATATATATATATATATATAGTATATATACATACTATACATATACATATATATATATATATATATATAGTTATTTCAGCATTTATGCACTATATAAAGACGAAATATAAATGTATAAATGCTGAAATAACTATATATATATATATCTATACATATAGTTATTTCAGCATTTATGCACTATATAAAGACGAAATATGGCAGAGAGTGGAGATAACTTTACTGTGACAAGATGTTCAGTAGTATCTATGTGGAAAAAGTCTTTGCTGGTCTCATATATATATATATATATATATATATATATATATATATATATATATATATATATATATATATATATATATATATATATATATAATAGCAAAAGTGCATTTGCTTGTTCCAGCTTCTCAAATGTGGGGATTTAATTTAATACTAAAATTTAAAAGGAATTTAATTAAAATGTAATGCTAGAAATGCATATTGGTCTTCTGATCAGACTAAATAAGAGATTAAAAGATAGAAGACAGAAGACCTAAGTCCTGGGGGCTTTTAATGGTAATTTTTCACGAATACAAATGTTTCACATACAAATTAACCATCATTAAATAGATGCTTAATTTAAAATTGTCTGAAAGATTAATTAATAACAAAAACCAGAGAGGCAGAGAAGAGTGATCTCTATCAAGGTCATCTCACTAATAAAAGTTTAAAAAAATACTTTGTATATCCGCTCCAGGTTTCAGATCCGCTCTGACATTTAATGGCTTCATCTTTGGCTCATGCTATACTCTTGCAAGTGTCCAGGAAATCAGGGAAGTAGAAAACAAACAAAACCACACAGAAAAAAATAGCCCTCCTTGTTGTTCATAATTACTGTTAGATGCTGCCCTATCCTGCTCAGAAATCTGAAACAAGTTGGAAAAATAATGTTGCTGTCGTTCAGGGTAGTATGAACATTAAATCAGCACCAAACACTCCATCAGTCACTGTTGTCAAATAAAGAAGACTTTGATTGTGGTAGAGCACCTCAACAACCAGGCAATCTAGCAGCCATGGTAATCAGTGCTGAGGATGTCAACAAGTATTGGCGCCTTGCTCTCACTGCAGATAAAATAAGGGGGAAAGCAAAGGTCAAATGTCCATCACGGTATCAAGCCATTACGTCTCTTTAGTGCCTCCTGCTATTTTTCAAGGCAAGCACAGCAGTGAGGATATTTTCTGTGGAGGGGCGCTCAGTTGACAAATCATGTTGCCATAGGAACACTGTTAGTTGCGTGGGTGGCAGGTAAGGATGCTGTGTGTCGCTATAGTGGAAAGATTTAATAGGTCCTCCCTACACTGAGCAGGCACACAAGCTGGAGATGGCAGGAAGCTTTCCACGCTCAGTTTATATGATTGTCAGTCCTTACAACCATCACACCAGCAAAAGTGAGAAATGATGGCATAAATCAAACATATGTGACAGAGTTGACAGATGATATCATGTGTGAGTAAACACATCCTGCAGATACACAAGGATGATGATTCATCAGTTTGGGTGTACATGGTCAAAACTTTCACATTCCAGTGCAGTCACCCCCTTTTCCTGGCTTGTTTGATCACAGCAATCAAAAATCAATAGCCGTCAGTAATGAAAGTCAGAGGCTTAACCAGAATAACAAATGAAACGCGTTTTTATTCCAGGAGAGCAACAAACTTCTCCCCAGCACTTGGCGGGAGTTTGTGCCCTGGCTAAGAGTCAATCACTGCATTCGCACAGACACAAGCCATTCCAAATCCCATCAACGGAAGAAGAAAAAAATACTCAAGAAAGGCAAAATCCCAAACTCAAAAGGGAGTAGCACAGAGAGAGAAGAATAACATGAAAACCCAGTGTAAGCCTTGTTAAATCTCTCTGTAACATCCCCAACATTATGCTGCTAGACTATGATATATCCAGAGGGAAGGGGAGAGGGCTGTGGGGGGAGAAGGTGGGGTAATGCAGGAAGGGTATTACAGTAAAGCAGATCCTCCCCCTACGCCACTGCCTTCTGGCTATAGCGTGGCAGGGGTCCTCCCTGAGCCCGCTGTTTCACAATTACTGTGGTAACACCGCATACTGATGCCCCCTGACACCACTGACACTCTAAGCAGACAGGAAGTGAGACAGAGAGGGGACGAGAAAGAGTGTGTGGGGGTGGAGACATATCATTAACTTTAAATCGTCTGGTCATCCCAACAGAGGATCCCTCCTGCTAGGAAACTACATTATACTGTAAAAACATAGTAATCAGACAAAGTAATCACATTCTCAGTATATTTTACTGTCAATAGGGCTTTTCTTACAGGGCTCTGGAAGCACATGTCAATCAAAGCAGCACTACACTTCAGTGCAGACAAACCATTTAAAATAAGTGCAAAAATACAGTATTTTTTCATGGCAATTTTAGTATTGGTCACATAGCACTTTTCACAGCAAAACCTATAAAAACTAACAAAAGATCTATCTATCTATCTATCTATAAAAACCTTTTAGCACTGGGATTCTTATTATTATTTCTAAGGAGAGGTGGTGCTTGGAGTGTTCATCCTTAAGGCACTGTAAGCACTTATCCTTATTTTCAAGTTGAAACAAGTTGAACTTTTCTGAAAAACAGTGATCATCATGTCACTCCAGAGTTTTTATAACAAATGTGGTTAAAGCGGGCTGGGACCTGGGTAAAGTGTCAAGAGTGTATGTACTACTGCTAACAAAACTGCATTAACCTCTATTTTTACATACTGACAACACTGCAATACCTAATTTCCAAATAAATTGAACTCAGTCATAATAGTCTTGTTGTACAAAGCATTACAAGGCCATGCTTAAGTAACATAATATCAAAACATGATTTGTTCCTGTAGTCTCATCTTCATAAACCTTTGCTATTAAAAGAATAAGGGGTGAGAAATATAGCCTAAAGGTAAGGGGAAGTGTCCACCTGAACAGAGTCCCTGTGGGATACAAGCCATAAAAACACAGAGTTCATATGTTGGTTGTAGGTTGTATGATAAATATTGAGAGCTCTGAGCTATTGTCTGATATGGATGTCTGAAATGTGTGTGTACGCATGCATGCATACTTAAGCATGCGTGCCCATGCTTCTATGCGATAGACAGGATGAAAACGGAATTAGGGACCTAATCCTCGCCTGGACTTAAGGCGTCGGCGCGAGAGCAAATGAGAGAGCGAGAGAGGGGGAAAAATGCCCCAAGACCGTCTGCAATTTTCTCATCATTTCATGCATCTGAAACAAAACTAATTTACTGCTTGTCATGCTCGGCTTGGCACACACAAACATAAGATCCAATATGCCACAGCGTGTCACCTGCCGCTGCATCAAAGAGTGCTGTTCTTATATCACGGCTCCATATGAATCATAGAGACCTGAGAGAAACGTTTAACATGGTCTTATCAAAAGGAGCAGTCTGGCAAACCCACCGATATGCTGGGGCCTTTCCACGTCTCCCTGATTCCCATCTACAACAGCAACATCCCATGTCTCCTCCTCACTTTATACCCTGCCTCATAGGTCATTCCAATGTCACAACAGTCACAGGTTTTTTTGCCCAGCCCAACACACAAACACGCAGAGATAAAGTTATGTGCTTGGCAGCTTAGAGTGAAGCAGAAAGATATGGGACGAGAGAGCTGGAGGCAGAAACAGTCAGCGAGAGAGAAGGATTGAGAAAAAAGATGAAAGGAAGCATAAGAGAAGGCTGGAGGGAGGAAATAAAAGTGGTGCGACTGTGATATAGTACCATGTACATGTATTGGGCCCCATTATAAAAGGCACGTGACAGCTTAATAGGTCTCAGGCTGCCAAGGTGAAAAAAGAGCAAGAAGTTCCAAACAGCGGGATATGTGCGAGCACACACACACACACACACACACACACACACACACACACACCTATGCATGTGCACATATCTTCTCCATAGGCGTCACACATATGCTGAGTAAACTATTCAGAGGGGAACAAAGGTTCTCATTAAACTGGATGCTGTGACGCGTATTGATTTCTCCCCATAGAATTCACAACGCCTATTGTTTGGAGATCCTCACTTCAGATCTCTGCTGTCATTGCTGTAGCAAACATCAATATGCAGCGCTGTGGTGCATTACTAAAGGGTTAATTACATACTTGTAAGCAATTACTCTCTTAATGTAGCATAGAATCCTCCCCCCAAATTGGAATTTAGATCAAAACCATCAAGCTGTCAGTCAGTGATATCATCTTTCTAATGAAATGTCAACTAAAACATAATAGACTTTGAATCTGACATTGCACGCCAAGATTGAAGCCGTCTCTAAGGTCAAGTCCATACAAAGAAGATAAAAAACAAATGGGTGTTATGTTGCAGGTAAAAGCCACACTGTGACCGAATAGCTACAATACAAAATGTAACTCTAGTTACACAATAAAGTGTCAAAGCTCTCCAAATAAACCAACACACACACTTCGTTAGATTGTGGAGGAGTAGCACCCCCTACAAATCGTATTTTCAATTTTATGCTAGCCCTGCAGTCAGTTGTTAAAGAATCCTGTGTCCAACTGTCCGAAAATATGGGAGACAGATTATGGTGTGAAGAACAGTTGGTGACACGGAAACACAATTTACAATCTTCTCTGTGGTGTTTGGTGGCACGGGAGGGGGGGGGGCTAATTGGACACTAGCCTGCGTCTGGTAGTCCTGTCACAGCCCGAAGGGGTTTAAGTGTGTGTGTCTGTGTGTGTGTGTGAGAGAGAGAGAGAGGAAGAGAGAGAGACATCAAGTGAGAAAGCGAGCAACAGAAAGAGAATGAGAACAAACAGAGAGCTCCATTCAGGTCCGATCCACAGACACATCATTCAGTCGGACATGACGATACATCTCTGTGACCAGAGTATTCATATAGGGCCCCACCAGGCCAGTCACAGATGCATCATTCACACCCACACACAAACACACTTCCACTGAGTCTTGCCTACACTGCTACTAGGCATTTATATCACTATGGAGAATCTGTCTAAGATTCCCAATTCATATTCATTCACAGTTTCCCCGTTGACACGAGCACATTGCGAAGATTTTCTATGGAGCTTATTCTTGTAAGTGCACCGCCCCGAAAATGTCATGAATGTCTTTAGTGCCAAGGTTGGAGTGAGAGTTTATCCATTAGCAAGCCATAATATTGACAGGGCCGTGCTCTCCCGGTCCAAACTCCAGCCTTGTAGCCGTAACATTGGCCGACAGACAGGGGGTAGTATGTCAATGTGAGGTGCTTACAGGCCGATAAAGGCTGCTGTTCCAATTCCTATAGGCAGGACTTGATGGACAGCACACAGGGAGAGAGGGAGGGAGAATTGTGAGGGAGAGAGGCAGACTGAATAGTGCCAAGTGCTCTTGCAGCCTTTAAGAGTTTAGAGCTGGGCTGGAATTTGGTGAAAGGACAAGGCAGCAAGACACAGATGAGATAGGATTATCAAACTGCTCAGGGACTAAATGTTTTTTTCCTTGAGACCTTGACAGCAGCAGAAAACACGCACTTGTGAGCACATCATCTAAGAGGTCGAGCACGGAAACATTCAGAAATGAGTTGGGATGCACATTAACATTGAAAAGCACACACACACACACACACACACACACACAGCCTTACTAGCCTGCCAGCCACAGTCACACTGACACAGACAAGCAGAGGACCTTCAGCCTACATGTTGCCCTATGAGTGACCTAGTCTCCTTTACCTCACAATTGCAAGCTTCACACAGTTATACAGCAATAAATCACATATCACCAAGCAGTGTCTAATGTTTATTTGTCAAGTTTGTTTTCAGCTGTCTGTCAAATAACCATCAGACTGACTTGGATGCCAATACAGATTCCCTCAATGAACAAAGCATGAAATCAAAAAAAAAAAACACAATGGTTTTCCCCATCACCATGAAGCACATCTAAACATACACAAATGCTACAAAACATCCTCTATTGAAAATTATTTTATCATTTCCTATGTAAAATTTGCTGTACAGGCTAATAAAAAATATATTTTGATTAATTATCCTATAAACACACCACACACAATGTGCAGTTGAAACTAAATCTAATTTGATGTCAAGGAACACCTAGTATATGGGATCAATTTATCCACTGTAGCAGCCAGTGAAACCACACTGCCCCTCATGGTTTTTCCAGGATATAGCCTCATCCCTTCCTAGCCATGCTCTGTTGACTGTTCTTTAAAGACAAGTCTTTTTGTTGGGATGGTTAGAAAACAGGTCCACATAACCAAAACTATATAATCACAAGGTATCAACAGCAACACAATGGTGAACATTATGAATAGAGTTAAATCCAAAAGGATTTGGAGGGACGACACTGAATTGATGCATTGAGCCTGGAGTGCAGGTGGATAGAGGGAGGAGGAAACCGGCAGAGGGGCTCAGAGTACTCAGTGAGTCTGCTGTACTACGGATCTGCATTTTGCATAGGCCTGAGCTGCTGTTTTCTGCGCATGAGGTGCAAGAGAGGGAGGTGAGGAAAGGGGGAGGGATGGAGCAGGAGAAAGACAAAGTAGGTCCCAGACTCCAAAAGTGGCATTTGGAGTCAGGGACTCAGTCTGTACTTTGAACACACTGCACGGTTGAAAGTACAGAGTGTGCTTTAGAGCCTGCACGGTTACTTTCCTTAAATTCTATAATGCCTAGAAATCAGCTCCTGCTCCAACAAACCTTCCCATTCAAGTATAAAGGACAGGGATTACAGGAAATGACACATAGACACACTGTGCCAGGGATGATCGACATCGTGTACAACAAGGATGTAGGCAAAAGCCAAAGTGTTGACAATAAAGTAAGGTACGGTAGACGGAACAAATGCATCATTTAAAGCCGGTGTTGAACTGTAACACTAACATTCAGCATTGAGGAAAAATTACTCATCATGGCTCATCACCACATCCCTTGGCTTACTCTGTGGTACGATTCAGCAGGAGGAAAAGTGCAGAGCACACAAAACGAAAGTGATCTATGTGAATGTTGTCTATCCAAACTAACCAAAAATCAAAGTCACCAAGTTTGTTTAACTGTAATGAATTAAACTTGGATGGCATTTATGACAGTGAAGTAGACAGAGAACATTCACACACTCCTTTTTACTACTGCATCGCAAACCAAAAATGCTTTTTCAGTAATCTGAATCCAAAAAAATCAAGATTAACCTTAATTACACGCAGCATGTGACGCTCATATGGGCTACTACAGTACCGCATGCAATAAAATTCCATAACTTGCGATAAAGTCACGTTCAACTTTTGACTTGCTGCATGCCACAGAGAGTAAGTCCCTGAAGAGATGTTACAGTACAATGTTTCGTGTTAACTTGGGTGTCCCTGAAGTCAAGCCGCTCCATCTGAGCCACATCGGTCAAGTTCAAAAGCTTTGAGGGGAGACTGGCTTATCCCAGCGACCCAGGGAGCCACACGGGGAGAAATATGCCTGGTGTCGTTAATTCTGCATCACACAACGTGCGTTTCCCATGCATTACAGTCTACACCGCTACTCTTAAAACGATACATCTGCAGCTGCAATGTAAATCCTAAAATAATAGCCTACAACCATACACTGGAGACAAGGACGGCAGAAATGCGAGAAAATGCTGCAAGAACGCGTTTAGAAATGCTCACCAGAGTACCATGCTTGAATAGTTTCAGGCTACAAAAAAATCTCCCAACGTGGATCCCTAAAGATGCAAGACATGCTCCAAAACGGCATGGAATAAATAACTTTTCTTAAAGAACCACGCTGTGTACAGCACTCCTATTCACAGTCTCCAATCACCATTTAAATATATCACGTCGAGAGAATAAACAGTTTATCAGATCATTTTGTCCCTTTCCATGGTTTACAGTCGAGACACCGCTAAAATCCCAATTGCAGTCCATGAGTCTACACGCCACTAAATGCTTCCTCCGCACTGGCTTTATCCCCGAAGGCACTGCGTAAATCCGACGCGGAATCCCCGACAAATATTTCAGTTTTTAACCTTCAGAGTTAACGCTGCAAGAGGAAGAAGCACATTTTGGGCATGCAGCTCGCTCTCTCTCTCTGGCTTACTGTGGATGAAGGGCATGAATGATATGAAGCGCCAAACGGGGGGAATCCAGTCAATAAACGGTCCCAAGTTGAAAGAAATTGCAGGTCGTTAGAATGTTCTGCAATTCCCCCCGGGGCTAGTTGTACGATCCAAATGGACAGGTTCGGTATGAAACCCGCCCCATCGCCGGAGTGCGCAGAGCGGGCATGGCGCAGCTAGAACAGGTGCAACACGCCTCCCGTCACCTGGCTGGTGCAGTGGCCACCTCACACCCAAAACCTGCTATAATGGCACCAAAAACACCCTACAAACAGTCCTGGATGTGGCAACTAACGCCGTGACAAGCCTCTTTCCTTACCTGTAATCTATGCAGATATCACTTCACAGCCGCAGCCGCATCGACACTGCGGATAAGAGGCACGTCCAGAGCAATCCCCAACTCCTTTTACTCCCCCCAAAAAATCAGAAATGCTTAGAATAATGTTATATCCTGATCAAAGGGCTTGTCCACTTTAAATTCCCGATAGAGGTGTAGTCAGAAGGCGATTCCTGTACAGGAAAAAGAAATAGCAGCAGACTTCCAGCAGCATCCCCCGATCAGCAGGACCTTACTACGCCGCTCTGAGCGCTCTGAGACCCGGGAGCTGCACCTCCCATTCCCCGGCGAGGACGCACTTTGTATGCCGTTGGAAAAGCCGCTGCGCCGTATGGGATACCGCAGGAGGCTGTGCTTGTGTGCGTGTGTGTGCGTGTATATATGTGTGTGTGTGCGTGTAGAGAGCGTGTGTATAGATGTGACTCAGTGCGGTGCTCCTGCTCAACTGAGGTGCTGAGGGTGCTGCGGCGGAGTGCGAATGGGAGAGAGTGAGTGAGTGCGGGAGGGACGGAGAGAGAGAGGCGCGCTGCCTCGGAGTTTTGCAGCTTCGCGGCGGATCTTGAGGCTCTGGAGGGACTGAGTACTAGATGGCGCTTCGCCCGTTGCAAAAGGCGACTGTTTTTACCAAGGATCCTGCCTCGCCCGCAGTAACATCTCGGGTCTGGAGGGGGCTGCGTTTGGGTTACATTTTTAAGACCCTGGCAACTACCCTAAATGGGCTTAGTGCGTATTAATGAGCACTGTACGAAACAACAAACCATTCATTTATTACCATAATCACGTTTATGATCTAATATATTTTTAAAGATAGTGGCAACGTGCCAGCTGTAGTAGGATAATACTGTCTGATGCAGTTTAGGGGGAGATTTTTAGTGTCAGCATATTTAACCAATCACCACTTTTTAGAAGTTGATTTTCAAGTTTAAGAGCTTCACCCTTCGTTGGATATTTTTCACCCCAAGAAGACAAGAATATGACAGATATGAGCTTAAATAGAGCTTATGCTTTGTTAAAATAGAGGTTTATGTAATGCATTCATCCCGTTGAGAATGGAATTTGGCAATGCCAAAGGGGAATTTACACAAATACGCTACAATACCGGGGTGAAATGATCAGATCATCGGATTTGAATATCTAATCGCAGGATCATTTAAAGATGGAGATTAGGCAACACAGCAACATAATTACGACACTTGCATAGTTGTAGGGGATTAGAATCTGCATTTTTGTTCTTTGATGATCTTTTAACATGCTCCAGGAGTGTATCCTCCCCCCTTACATTTTAAGCAATTAATATTCTAAAGGCCTAATTATGTAATCATGTCTTTAACGAAATAAGCGGTGTGTGGGGGGACAGGAATAATACCTTTTTCATAAAATAAGCTACTAAACCCACTCCTTATCTTCATATGTAGACAATTCAAAACAAATCCATCAACATCGACTAAATATTGCGCACAATACTGAGTCAATGTTGGGGTTTCTTTAATTTCCATCTCATGAGATAACTTTATAATTAAGCCCTGTCGGTCTGTATTATTAGTATTTGGAAAAAAAAAAAAAAGTCAATGAGAGGATGGAGGGTTTGGGAATTTGTCAATGGGCTAAATGAAAACTGGGGGGAAGAACTTTATGAAAAATAATTAGCATGCGCCCCCTGACCGTTTATTCTGTAACCCTCAGCAGTGTGGACTCGGAGGGGTCTTTTTTGCAGGGGCGGGGGCATCCATGCCTGCTGCAGCATCCTTTCCCTCCACCCCCTCCTGCTCTCCCTCCATCCCTCCCTCCCTGATCTCCCTTCCAGAGGGGTTCCTCGCTTTGAAACACTGCATCAGAGCCCCACCTACAGGCCAAAGAAACTTTACAGCCACTGACACTGACAAATACAAGCTGAGACAAGAAGTGCCTCTCTGGCCCTGCAGTGCTCTGTGGCCATTTAAGCCCACAAGTGACTTTAAACTTTTTTTCTTGGATTTGAACAAAAATGTTTTAAGGACAAGTCTGGACAGCTATGATACAAATGTTAGGCTCCAGAGACGTCAAGTTAGATAAGTGCTACAATGAGCTGCAGCCTTGTGAAACATTCATGCCAGTATTCCTGCAGAAATATTCAGCTTTTTAATGGAGGTTGTAAGTCATGTTTTTGCATTATAGGCGATACGAATAGTGACATGTTTAACTCGGGGACAGCGAACAGAAATTGCCCCACTACTCGGCGTATAAGAGAGGAATAAAAACATGATAGAGACCTACTGTACCTTCGAAATAAAACAGAATAACATTAGGACTTCCAGCAATATTACAGGAATATGCTATTCTATAGTGTACTATGTATGGTAATTGGTCTATTGGGAGAGAAAGGAGAACCAAAAGGATGAAAGTGGAAGTTGTTGAAACATTTATGATACTATATTAAAGGCTAAAAACAACAAAACACCTCACACTGACAGTAACGCGGCTAATTTAAGAGCGTTTAAGTTTACAGTAACCAGTAATAAAGTAATACAACTTTTACTTACCTCGAACATTTTCTAAACTTTCTGTCAAAAAAGTAAACTCCAATTAAGGCGTTAAAGTAAACAAAATTAACGTTTACTCTACTTAATGATTGTAAACGAACACAAGCGTCACAGCACGAATTAACGCCACGTTCTGGTCACGTGCCCGTAATCTCGCCCACGTGGGTTCTTTTTGCGTCAATGACGTAGACAAACGTTTGAAGCTGCTGCAAAATAATTACATATTGTAAACATTGTACATATGATCACATAACAGCCATACTTAGCTACAGTACAGTTTATATAATTGGTAGGAGAATATTTAATATATATAAGCTTGATAAAAATGTATAAATGAGCCTGCAGACATGACTTTGGGGGTTTTACTTTGCCTTTTAGTTTTGTAATATTGTTAGGAAAACTTCTTTGCCTGGCATATTTGATATACATGGAAACTTTGGGACTTCTACTGGAATTTTAAACAAAACTCCAGTATAAGCCAGCTGGGTGATTTTCATTTGTATTCCTTTAATGAGATGTTTTAAAACTATAGTGAGGTGATGGTTTAGTTTAAATTTACAGAAAACAAAACACAAAGACAGCAACAATATAAGCATTGTCAAGTCAGTACAGAAGTCATGTATAGCAACTTGAAACAGCAAAACATTAATACAATATATACAATCCAGATTCCAAAAAAGTTGGGGCACCGTGTAAAATGTAATACAAACAGAATTGCATATATTTGCAAATCCTTGGTGACATACATTCAATTGAATTAAATTGCAAAGAATGCATTCTGTTTTCATTTACATTTTACATTTTGCAATTGGTAATTGGTTCAGTACATGTAGCCATGCAAGCAACCAACACAAAGAAACAAAACACAGCCAAACAATAATGATTATATCCATTTATTGACACATGCTGACAATGGCTGAAATATGGCATGAATAAAATACAACAACCATGATGGAGCTCTTGTAAAAGATGCAGTTACAGGTTAGTAAAATGATGATATGACTCAATGAACACATAAACCATGCAGCACATCGTTGACAGAAACAACTACAGAAGATCATAGCATAGGGCTTGCAGAGCTGACCATCTGACAAGGACAAAATGATTATAGTATGGACCAAGATGGCTTTTTGTAAACAAATAAACACAAACAAAGGTCTAAAGGTCCAATGTTACCTCTGAGAATCGATTCATCAATCAATTCACACAATAAATCAACAATATGTGTTTGTGGGTAGTCACTATTTGCCCAAACCGCGATCTGACAGGCCATTGATTTCAGGACGTGTCAGATCTATGTTCATTTATTATACTTTGGTCCTTGTGACAGACTCTGGGGGTATCTGTTGGGAGTCACTTGAAGGATGGAAAAGCACAGATATGAACAAACCTATTGGCTTCATTTAATTGTTCAACACAAGCGCCAAGCTAAATCAACAGTCTGCGGATCTCAATATCAGATAGCTTTCAAAGCGCAGCAAATCAATAGTGCTGCAATCTACAGTGACAATAGTAATTCTATGAAGGGTCGGGATCGCATGACCTTATGAAATTAATGTTAGGGTCATTGGTCCATGTGTTGATCAAACATGCTTGGACCAAGTGATAATGGGTTTGTATAATTATGTTTTATCAAAGGAGTTCCAGCCTATCTGTGTGTTGCATGAGCATAAATTAGTTCAAGGACAAACTGATTTTTCTTGAAAGCATTTTCTTTATTTAATTTATAGCATACATGATTAAAACATATTGATCAGATAAGTAGAAAATGTATATGCATGTCAGGCATTGTGTTAAATACTTTAATGTCCATTGTTCTCTACAAGGTACAGTAATGTTGTTACCAGTGACCCTTTTGGCAAGGTGAATTTAGTGGTCATGAGGGGTGCTCAGTAGAGTGACTTATAAGTGTTGGCTTAACAGCCTAACCACAATGTGCATTAGTAGCTGTTTAGGAGCTTTCCACATGATTTCTCTTTTTCTCTGCAGTTGGAATTACAGATGTTAACATCAACTTCTCTGGACATTTGAAAGGGACAGTTCACCCCAAAATTAAAAATACATCTTTCCTCTTACCTGTCGCGCTATATGTCAGTCTAGATTGTTTTGGTGTGAGTTGATGAGGGTGTGAGAGACAGGATCGGCTGTGGAGGTGTCTTACTTTTACATTACATTATTACATTACATGTCATTTAGCAGACGCTTTTGTCCAAAGCGACTTACAATAAGTGCATTCAACCTGAAGGTACTAGACATAGACCACAGGAATCAAGTAAGTACATAACTTCAAGAGCTAACTGTCATCGCTACAGGAGTGCTATATGTTAAAGTAGAATAGAAGTAGAATAGAATAGAAAATTCTATATATTTTTATATATATATATGTGTTAGGTGACCATGGCTTAACCAAGGTACTGTTGGAAGAGGAAGGTCTTCAGCCTTCAGCCTACTTCTCTCACATATAATAACAGTTCACAGCACCTGACTTGTACGTGGATCATCTTGAGTAACCGGGTCATGATTTCTGGTAAGAGACATTGCTGTTCTGTTGAGTTTTTCAAATATTTATTTTGACGCCCTGAACATCTGAAGATAAACATCTCTGGATGATATCTGCAACACCCAACAACTCACAGCAGAACGATCTAGATTGATAAATACAACAACAGATAAGCAGAAAAATATGTTTTGGATTCGCTGTCCCTTTAAAGACGTTTAGTACATTTTGGCTGATACATTGAGATCATAAGTTCATTCTAGGGAATAGCAGTTGGCAAAACAGTGTGTCCACAACATCCATTAGTATCTGTTATGAAGCTTTCATTACGAACACAATCAGATGTGGTGTGTCCAGTTGTAGAAATGGACATTTTTCTAAACATTATCTTAAAAGTTGAGATTTGAAGGTCATTCTTGTAATTATTTCTAATGTTTTTCTATGTTTGGGGTCACATTTGTGAATAAAATTAATGTAGTTTACTGTACATTAAGCCTAGACATAGGTTCAATCCCACTACAGGTTTTTGCTGATTGATTAAAAAAACATATGTTAATTTTATTGAATTAGAAATATAGTGACAAATGGCAACAGGCCCTGCCAGGTTGTTGTTATACAGGTGTATGCATTTGAATGCTGGCATATTAAGAGTTCAGTGGTTGTGCTGTGTGAAAGCCTGCGTCTGTGAGGGCAGAGGAGGAGAAAAGGATGCACGGTCGGTGCTTGGCTCTTTATTAAAATGCACTGACCAATCTGACTTCCCCATTTGTCTTGCAAATGAGATGATGACTTATGGAGGCAACATGAATAGCTTTGATGAAGCCTCCTTTTTAATGCAGTCAAGTGGGTTGGAGGGAGGTGCGCGTGTGTATCTGTGTGTCTGTGTGGATCCTGTTGCCAGCTGGCACAGTGTTATTTCAGCAGCTCTCCTCATCTTGCCGAAAACTGTGTGTGTGTGCATGTGTGTGGCAACACATAAGCCTGCATTGCGTCCCTGTGTCCTTTTGAATTAACTCAGTGAACCCCTTTAAACACAGCTGTACATGGTTTATCTTAAGCCTGTGGGGATACAGAGATCACCCCACAGTGGTACACTGTTCCCGGGGGTCTTCCCCTTTTCCCCTGCAAGCCCCAACACACACCCTACACACACACTGTATCACCCACATAGACATTCATCATCACACATCTGTCATTGTATATCCCTCAATGTGGAAGGCAGCTAAATCATGTATACATAGCGTGTATATATCCGCTTTATGGTCAATTTACAAGTCATTTCTATCCCAGGGATGATAATATTTATGAGCTGCCAATGGTGATGCTGGATTTAGTGTGTCCATCTTCATAAAAGTGTATGTCCATGCCCTTCCCTTATTTAAAGGCTTAATTCCTCCTGGTTTAAATCACAGTGAAACACTGGATATGTCAGCCTCATCCATGATATCTCATTTTCGTAGAGAATCTATTAGCATGTCGCTGAGTTAATGAAGTTTTATGCGCTGTATGGACGCAATGAATGACACTCTGATATCTCATTGATTTGGATAGTAAATAGGTTTTCAATATTCTGTCTATTTTGTGAGCTACTGGATAGTAAATTATATTGAAGCTGACATTTCTGTATATCTTGTGTGTGTGTGTGTGTGTGTGTGTGTGTGTGTGTGTGTGTGTGTGTGTGTGCATGAGCGGGTGTGTGAGGGTGGATGGACGGGTGTGTTGAATATGTCACTCAGTCATATAATTAGTTACTTTGCATATTGATGACTTGCTGCATTTCGTGTAAATGTGTGTTTCAGTTTTTATTCCATCATGTCTTGTGTGTGTTTACTCATCCATGGATCATCTCCATCAGCTTCCCCGTCAGGCTAGCAGCTGCCTGTCTATCTGTCTGTCCATATAGCTGTGTGCATGTGTGTGTGTGTGTGTGTGTGCACCAACACACTCCAGGGCCAGGTGAGTCAATGTTATGCCAGCCATTTCTCCGGAGATCCAAGCTCATGTCCATGGAGATCCAGACCAAGCCACCCCCACTGTGCCTCTTTCTGTCCCCCCAGAATTAAGCTCCTGGGATGGGCACTGCAGATGGTCAGGGGGTTTGGAAACTGGGGACACATATTACACATGCAAATCACCAAGGCGGCCAAAAATAAAGTGATCAAATGGAATTGGGCTCAAAGGGAGCACACAGTTCCTCTTTAAACATCTCTTCCATTATAGTCCAGTTTCTCTTTAGGTTCAGTGCCAAAATCCAGTGCCTATACAGGGCGTGGGAAGTAAAGGTTTGTCTGGCAAAGCAGCAACCTCTGGGGTTGAAAAATAAACCAGACACATGAGTGACATACCTTAAGGCCACTTGAGGCTGGCTCCAATAAGTGAGTCAATCCCCATAGAGCCCCATGTTAAAATACCCAACTTTAAAGCAGAAATAAACAAAAACAAATGTGTTCTCTATAGCTAATATCCCCATTCATGATGACTGTGCAGGGGGAATTTATATGAACAGTAACACCCATTTGAATTATATTGTTTTGGGTGCGGTGGATGGATCTTTAATGCAACAGACTGGAGTGTGACATTACAGACAAACAACTTTCACGTCACTGCAAATTTAAATAAACAGTATTTTCCCTTGGGCAAAATAACAGCTCTGTAATGTTTTGCTACGATTTGCATTGTCCTGAAAATATCAACCGGTGGTATTTTGCACATGGAAAACAGGCAGAAGGGAAAAATAATGGGAAACTGTGTTAAATGTGTGAAATCATTAATATTATAGGTTGAACGACCAGTCACAGAGCTCCCTCTCACCAGTTACCTCCACTGCAAACTCAACATGCTTAGAATGTCCAAACAGCTGCTGATAAAGGTCGCCTAGAGCCAATGAAACTGCAAAAACTAGTCAGCCACAGTGGTGCCCAGTGGCACTTTCACAAGACAAAGCAGGACCAAGCAAGACTGTCCAGTTTGAGAGGGCACATATATTTCACTCTTCAGTATGCTCCCTTTATCCACACACACACAAACACTGATGGTTTTGTGAATCCATTGCTGAAGTCTGTGGATATAATCAATTAACAGCATCTTTCACCAACTTGACCAGGACCTTTCAGCACAGTATGGACTGGCACCATTCCACATTCCACACTATCACTATTACTCTTTCCACTTCCTCTTTGGAATGCATCCATTGGCTAAATGCATGTGGTGTGGCTTCACATCCTCTATCTGTAATACAACTATAGCTTCATTTTGTAGGTCCCTGTCTTCAGATATTCTTGTCTTGTGATTTTTATCTGTCCTGATATTCTTTGCTTTACTGAATAAATATTTCTAAGGATGTTTTCGTGCATGTAATGAGTTTATTTTGGGTCTTGTGACCTGCAGTAAACCCATATTTAAAAAGCGGATATGGCCTTCTGCGCAAACTACAGTCTGCATACACAAACATGTGTCACTTAAAATCACTCTGACATGTGTCTGAATACATCATGTTAAATATTCCAAGACAGGGAAGTTTCTAAAGGGCATAACAACAGAAGCATATCACAGACACATGCACGCAAGTGTTTTGCTTGAAATACATTCCTAGTAGCATAAGAATATAGTTCCTCTATTCTTGGGCCTTAATCCCATCTCCTCCAATTATCATGTTTTTGCTGAAGAATGGCGCGTATGAATGGATCAATTATTAAATGGGCCTACCAGGTGTCAGGGTCGACCAACCAGGAAGAGACTTAAAGAAGACCCTATAGAAACATAGCATGCAAAACAGCAACAAAGAGACACAAAAAAAAAACAAATAGACACAAAACAACCACAAAGAGATAAAAACAGCAACAGAGAGACACAAAACAACAACAAATAGACAAAAAACAACAACAAATAGACACAAAACAACTACAAAGAGACACAAAACAACCATAAGGAGATACAAAACAGCAACAAAGAAACACAAAACAACCACAAGAAGATACAAAACAACAACAAATAGACACAAAACAACCACAAAGAGACACAAAACAACCATAAGGAGATACAAAACAGCAACAAAGAGACACAAAACAACAACAAAGAGACAAAAACAACCACAAAGAGACACAGAAAAACCACAAAGAGACACAAAACAACCACAAAGAGACAAATATACACCAAAAAACCCCACAAAGACATACAAAATAGCCACAAAGAGACACAAACCAACAACAAACAATGTACATACATGTATAACAAATACCTTCACTGAAAATAGTTTAATACATTTTGCTTATTATGTCCGTGTCATTTAATCTTGATCCGGCCCATACATGATGATACATGATAAGCATCAATAATAAAACGAAGGAGGAGGGAGGAATAGGAAGGGAAAACATTAAATTACCCGCAAATGTTATTTTCACTGTTAATTGATTGAACACGGAAGGGAACACATTTACATTTTAAATTGATCATTGTCTTCCAAGTCTGACGGAAGGGCTGTAAATTGCATAATTATGCATGCATGAATACATGTCATAAACAGGCGGTGTCATTGCACTCTGGTAGGAAGTGCTGAATGTGTTACTATAAGAAATGAGTGGCAGACTAGATCATATTCATTTTGCATGGCGGTTTCGACAGAGGGACTGCTGCATTTTGTTAACAAACAACAACTGAGAACGCTCAGGCTTGCAGACAACGCACTACAATGTTGCTATATTTGACAATGTTTTTTGCACCAAAGCTCAGAATATATGAATGAAGACAAAACAAAACATATTACTATAATCTGTCAGCACTGAATAACAAGAACACAAACATACTGTGCAGACAAAACGTATCTTTGATTTACAAAAGCTGAGTGAGAGCGGAGAACAAAATGCACCAAAACAACACACCCAGGCCTGTTTGTCAAACAATATGCAGGAGAGCATCTTTATTAAAACATTTCAATGGATGCCCAAGATGCAGCGTTTTTTTGTTTTTGTTTGCACGTGCAGTCACAGTCACTGAAGAAATCCCTTTTAATGCAGTCGTCCTGAATCTACCCTGCCTTTGATAATCCTTCAGTGAATCTTTTGTACTGTAGTTGTAGTAATACTTTATAATCCCACTCTGCTCTGCATTGCCTGTGATGTTTCCACGATAAAATAAATATATAAATGCATGAAATACTGCCAAGCACAAACACCAAAATATATGTACAAGCTTCCGTGTCTATATTAAGGTCAAAGGGAAAATCCATTCTGATCATTCTACAATGACAATGCAGCAGGAACAAACTGTACAAACTATGTGTAAGCCTTTAGTGAATAGAGTAGAAGCAAATGTGATATAAAAGCTAAGCAATTTTACTTCCAGGTAGATTGTGTGCTGCAGTAAAAGGTGAAAATGATATTTCAGCCTACAGTCACAAATAAGGGGTTAGAAAATAGCTTCATCACAGCTTTCATCATGGAAGGAATTATGTAAACTGGTATGAAATACCTGCCAGAACCATCCAAACCACACAGCAGTCTGGTCATGGGGATATGATGATACTGGCAGCACGGCCGGTAAAAACACAGGCACATGTTGATACACCTACACAGACAGGAGACATCCGTACAAACACATGGACGTGCATACAAATCCTTGGTGCCCAATGGAAATGTCATCAATGTGCAAAGGAAAACAGTCACACATAAATGATTTCTGCTGGCTGTAGATGAGGGTAAATGCATGTAAATGTCATTGTTTGTGTGCAATTGTTCCTTTTTTCTTCTCCACGGCATATATATGAACAAAAAGGAAGTATAAACCCACCATCTATTCGTGGCACACAGAAATAAAAAGAAAAAGTTAAATGAAGATGACAAATGAAAGACCCCAAAGTAAGCTATCAGCCATTATGTAAGTCTTTAGTGCCATTTGAAGCTAAAATGACACTTATTAAGATCAAGTGTAATGGTATAACTTCTAGCTAGACGGATTACTGCTTTGACAGATATCTTTTAAAGGCACAATTTGTCATAAAGGCTGCTACAGCTCCCAAAATGATTGACAGATCTTTTTATTCAGGGACTAACACTACACTGAGCTCTATTTAAATTATTAATGTTGTTACAGACTTGTTTGCATTAGGAATTCTTGTAAACATGACAGTACAGTAGTTTCAGTTTATGATCAGTTAAGAAAGCAGACAAAATTATTTCATTTATAGACCAAATCTCTTCATTTGTGTATGTGACAGCTACGTTTTCTCAGAATAACCATAATATACCACTGCAAAAACATTTAGAAGGGAACACAATGCTGCCTGAATAATCAATATAATGAGGACCTGTTAGTTATAAAATGGGACCATATCAGTAAAATGTTCACTGACAAAGCCAAAACATATGATCTTGCAATACAAAATACAGTGAAAAGCGGTGGTGAAATGTAACTGAGTACACTGACTAAAGTACTGTACTTAAATAAAGGCTTTAGTTACTTTTCAGGTTGATAATTAAGATGAAACCATGATAACTTTAAAGTGAAGAGACCGTTTTTTAAATGTTACCTTCTAACAGTAAGAAGTTAAAAATGAGCCCTACCTGTGGTAAACTAAATCATTGCTTAAATAAATGCATCAATACAAATAATCTAATAATATATTTAAAAAAGGGCTTAAAACTTTTTTTTTCAGGGAGGCATTTTTAGGTTGTCCCTAGATGTTTTTATTATTATTATGATTTATTATTATTGTTTTTATTATTGTCTCTGCACCTTGTACCATGTACTTTATTACCTGTGTCTTTTTTATCTACTGCTGATTTTATTGAGTTTTCTCTTAGTCTTTTTGTTTGTTTGTTTCTGGTTTCTGTAGCACTTTGAGATTTCTGTATGAAAAGTGCTTTACAAATAAAATGTATTATTATTATTATTATTATTATATAAAACAATCTGAGTTGGTCCATTCTCCATAACAAGTTATTTTACTTTTGAAGTACATTCTGATGCTGATACTTTTTTACTTTTATTTAAGTCAGTTTTGGATGCAGGACTTTAACTAGTAGTGGAGTAATTCAACAGTGTGGTATTAGTACTTTTACATAAGTAAGGGATCTTAATACTTTTTCACATGTGCTATAGACAGCATTATTGGAGTTTTTATGGAGGTTTTTTTACACTTTAAATAAGTGAAAGATCATGGTCTTGTTTTAATACTGGAAAGGTTTGTAATGTATGAGACTTGATCTGTTTATTAATATTTAATCCATCCACAGTCTTTCCCTATAACCTTAATCAAAGGGCTGTTATTGCTATGGATTGTACGTAAACCATAGACAGGGATCAGGATATAAACCTCAAACACTGATGTCAAAGTCCTGCACGTAGTAGAGCCATCACCCAACCCAAACACATCCCTAAAGCACCTCATTCACTCAGAAAACATTTACTGTGAACATAATCCAGGCAGTGATTACATTTACCAACTGGACATAATTGGGAAAATAAATTAGTGGTGTATAAATATAATTTCTCGGAGACAATGCTGATCTGATTACTGGACTGTATTTGGGCTGTAGATAAATTGTTTCACATTAGTTTGTGTTGTTGTTCTGTTATATTCCAGAAAAACAGTAATACTGATTTATGAGAAACGCAACATAAATTGTGGTTGATTTGAAATCTTTTTAAAGATAAATACAAAGAGACAGATTGGTCGATATATCCATCAGTCATAGACCTCGCAGGCCCACAACAGAGCAGCTGAGATAAGGTAGAGTTTACACTACAGCCCTGCTGCAACTCAGACACTGCATTCGTGACTCTTCAATATTGTTGCTATTTCAGTAGTTCAACACTCCACAGTGCACACACCAGTCTCCCATCTTTCAAAGAACGTGCACATTCGCTCGCACACAAACACACAAATGCACACAAACACACGAAAGAAGAAGTGGATGAAGGAGAAGACTTCAGCGAGCTGACAAGCAGAAGATTAATCCATCTTTCCCAGACAGTCACTCCCACTCCCTCCCTCCTCCCGTTTCTCTTTCCAGCCTCATTGTTTTCAATAAAGTGTCAAGACTGGCCATTTTATAATCACATTTGTGACTTGGGATCTGGGATTCAGATGCAATCAATGTCTATTAGAATCACAGGGTTATTGATTGAAAGGGGAGAGATGGTGTGAGCGATCTCTCTCATTTTCTTCCTCGCTCTCTTCCTCACACGTATTGTACATATATTTACATAGTGCCAAAGCTGGGATCTATACATTCCTGTCTACAGGTTACTGATATTTTACTGGCAGTAAGTGGAGCGTCTAACTGTTAGGACAGATGGAAAGGAAATACATATCAAAAAGAGCAACAATGTAAAACACTGACTGTGGAAAAAATACAATAAAGCATTGATGAAGAGCACACAGCTGCTGCTTTCTGACCTCCTCCATGTATTCCTCAGCTATTAACCCTATACAGCTGTTTCTGTGTGTGTATGTTTGTGTGTGGGAGTTGGCATACAGCAGTGGCTGTCAGCTGGGGTCTGTGCAGAGTTTCTACAAGGTGACATTTAGGGGACAGTTTCACACACTGAGGATAACTACTGTTTATCACCTACTTCTGGAAATGTCAGCCAGCCTTCCAACAACTATGCATCAGGATACATGTGTATATGTTTGTGTGTGAAAGAGGCAGAGAGAGTAGGAGTTTTTACTCTGTATTCTATTTCTATAGGGCTTTATATGAATATCCAGAAGGTTGCTTCCCCATCCCTTGATTACATAAAAAGTAAATGGGAGTAGGAGTTAGAGTTGGACATGTAGGAGGTTGATTGGAGATGGGCAGTAGAACTAATACACTCTTCTTCTATATGTGTTAGACATGGATTTATACAGTTTAAGGTGCTACACAGACTTTATTTCACAAGGGAGAAACTGGCAAGAATTTACCAGGGAGCAGATCCGACTTGCCCTAGATGTAAACAGGTGCCAGCTAACATATGTCACATGTTCTGGTCTTGTCCCAGGCTAAAAGAGTTTTGGACCAACATTTTCAAAACCTTCTCATCCATCTATAACAAAAATATAGAGCCTGGTCCTCTGGCAGCCATTTTTGGTGTGGCACTGGAGGAAACACAATTAACGATTGCTCAAAGAAAACCAATAGCATTCTCTTTATTGTTGGCCAGGAGATTGATCTTATTTAACTGGATAAAGTCAGCACCGCCAACTCACAAACGATGGCTAGAGGAGGTGATGGCACACCTTAAATTAGAACATCTTAGATTTACTTTGCAGGGCAACACTAAGAGATACTAAGGTCTGGCAGCCTTTTATTTTTTATTTTGAAAATGAGTTTTCATCTGCTCCAACATAATTGGCAGCTTTTGACCTATCATGTCTACGCATTTTAAGGTTTTTCCTGTGTTTAATACCCCGTTCCCACTCCCAACTTGTCACATACGGACACCATGATGCTTCTTTTTAACTCACTGGCTTGTCCTGTGTGTCAAACTGTGATGCTGCACTACAGTCACATTTTTAACATTGTGAATACAAACAAACCCACTTGGTTAGGTTTCGGAAAAGACCATGGATTTTTGTTAAAATAAGTACATTTGGAGTGTAAGTTAAGTACACTGTTGCACATAAAGTTGAAATAAAATGGTTTTTTTTACCTCTTTCCATGAAATAATTGTGACAATGTGATTTATTATTGACAGAAAAAGTGTTTATCTTCTCAAAACTTTATTAATAAATCACTCCCAAAGTGATTAGTGATGCATTTAAATAGGAATAAACCAAGGATTGTGTCTGAAAACAAAATTATTCCAACTTCATGGGCAATAGTGTAGTTGATGTAAACAAGTCTACATTGACTTTTGGTTTCACTTAGGACATCCTGGGTGAAAGTCGAGTTGGTTTGACCCATCCAACCACCCTGTCTTCCTCCATATGTAGACTTTGTCGCTCTTTTAACAACATCACCTGACTTCCAGAGCACTTCTCTGCAAAAAAAATAAATCAATGGAGACTAAATTACTTGTAATGACACTCATGAAAAGCAAAATGACAATAAAACTACTAGCAGTCTGTGTGTGAAACAGTTCAACACACGAAGTTTCTTTATCTTACTGTCAGGAATGTATCTTTCCCCCTGTTTCCATCTAGAAAGGTCAAAGGTCAGGTAAACCTCCAAAGCAGCACAGCTGCAGCCGTCCTATAAAAGCTTGTTTTTAGGCTTCCGATTGGCCAACATCTTCATCTTCTTTGCGTGATTGGCCATATGCATTAGAGTTATACTGCTGCCTGTTGGTTTGGAATTCTCCTGACAGCGTTTCAGTTGTGTTTTCATTCAAAAAGAGGTTTTTTTTTAGGTTGTGTTTTTAAGGTGAACTCTATTCTTCATACGCAACAAAAATAAAATAAATACAAAAGCAGCTGCAGTGTGCTCAATGTAACCCAAAGACCATTTTCAGCTTCATACCATAATGTATTATTTTTTGATTATTTTGTCCTTGGCCTTGATCTCTTCAGAGGGCCTTTTTAGGGTCAAGATTTTAGTGCTATTGTTAGAATTACATTAGGAAAAGGGTTTGGTATATAGTTGGGATGGATTATTTTAAGATTTGAGGCTAAAGGGAATGTATTATGTTACTGAGAGAACTCACAAATATAGAAGTACAAACCTGTGTGCAATTCTGTGTGTGTGTGTGTGTGTGTGTGTGTGTGTGTGTGTGTGTGTGTGTGTGTGTGTGTGTGTGTTAAAGAGCCTCAAGTCCCAGGACTACTCATTAAGTGTGTAGCCCTTCCGAAGAAGAATAAGGAGAGCAGGACACTGTGCTGCAGTCCGCACTCAGCATGCCAGTCACACACAGGAACCCGTGTGCGTGTGTGTGTGTGTGTGTGTGTGTGTGTGTGTGAAGGAGAGACATACACATCCGAATCAGTTACAAAAAAGCGCTTTTTTGCTTTTCACTCACATTCTCTCACACACCAAAAAGTACAGGCACACAGTTGCACTGACCGAGACAAATACACACACACACACACACACACGCACACACACACACGCACACACACAAAACTTACAAAGGTTGACATGGATTTATGTTCCCCACTGCTCAAGGAGACAAGCTTCTGGAAAAGGGGCAAATTTAACCAAAGAATAGGAACACCCATTGTTCAGAATGACTCTCTCTCACACACTCACACACACACACACACACACACACACACACACACACACACACACACACAACACACACACATTCTCACCCTTAACTAGAAATAGCTTATTGACTGTGCAGTGTTTAAAGCAGACGTTTGTGTGTGTGAGGCTGTTGATTTAGTCACTGCATGCTGCTGTGCACTGTCTCCTTAAAGGAATAATGGAGTAGAGGACTTCTATTGACATATGCACGCATGTAAAAAGAAACACACACACCCTCACACTGATGAATTTTGATGGACGGAGAAACTACATTTGCTGTGATCGTTGATAAGAACCCCTTGGATTAAAGTTATTTGAATGGAAATGAAGCATAGGATTATGTTTGGTTACTGTCTTGGGGTGAAATGTGTGTGTTTCCATGAAATGGAATTTGTGGAAGTGATTTGTGAGACGACTGGGGACAACGAGGTTTTAATGAGCGCTTGTTTGATTTGGGAATTGGAAACTGGAAGGTCTTTTCTTCATGCTGATTTGCTCCGCTTAGTAATAAAGTAAACACTGTTTATGTGCATGTGTGGTTTTTCCTTTCTTTCTTTTTTTCTATCTATCCATTCTTCATTCTTTCCTTCTTTCTGTACCGTCATCCCCCTTCCCGCCTTGTGTTGTTTTCTTTTGTCTAACCTTCGCTCTAAATTCAATATTTCTAAACACAGAGAAGAAAATGAGATCTTAACCAAACTAGAGACAGTGAAAGAGAGAGGGTAAATGAAGGAGAAATGACATGAATCCTTTGTGCGACTCTCTTTCCACACCAATCTCCCCTCCAGTCGATGGACGAGAATGAGGGGAAAAAAACACAAACAAAAGGAAAATAGGCTATGCTCCTCTATCTTTCCTCAGCCTCCTGACAACTCCACAGCAATCGATAATCAATCCCTAATCTCTCTCATCTCTCTCACCTTCTCTCTCTCCCTCTTTGGCTCCATCGCCTCTTTTCCTTTCAAGCTCTTCCGTGTCACCAGCTAAGATCTTGAACCTGCTGAATGGTCACGCACAGAACCATGCAGACTTACACAAAAGTCATTTTTACACACATACACACACACATACAAAACATACAAAGGAAAATAAAAAAAGTCCTCACATCTGCAACAAAAACAATTATTTCACCTTCCAAAGACAATACAAGTTATCACATTGAGACTGAATATTTCTATGCAAACAATGAATGTGATTCACTACTTTGTTTCTCATTCACACCCACACACTCACACACAGAGGTGTAGATTCAGTTTCAGAAGGGAAGGACTATTTGGCTGCACTCACTTCCTTAAATCTTTTTTGGTGTCATGAGGTTACCAGACAATGAGGAAGTTACCGCACCTGGACGAAAAAATATAGCTTGGGCCCATAAAACCCACAATGTATCATTTTTATACCCCCATTTCTGGATGGATTAAACATATAGGATATAACCTTTTTAATTGTAAAAAAGTTAAATTAAAGTTGGTTTCAAGGTGTAGTTAGGTGCATTGGACAGAGCAAGGCTAGCTGCCCCCTGTTTCCAGTCTTTGTGCTAAGCTAAGCTAACTGCTATTGTCTGTAGCTTCACATTTACTGCAAAGAAACTAGAGTCATCTAACTAACGGCAAAGCGGCAACATCTGAGCCTGAAAAGTGAAACGAATTCGGATCCTGCATTCTTTCTAATGGCCAGCAGGGGGAGACTCCACTGGTTGCAAAAAGAAGTCTGATTGTATAACAGTTTATGAGAAAATGACTCTACTTCTCACTTGATTTATTACTTCAGAAAATATTTCCTAATGTTATGTTCTTGATTACTAGTTTCAAGTCTTCCTCAATACAGCATCATTTTCATTTTATAAATTATGTTCCCATTTAGAGTATAATAGATGATAGAGCAAGGTATGCTGTAGGGCATGACTATATTATGATTGACAGGTTGCCATCACTATGTTTTCATCTTAGAACATTGATCCTCTCACCCATATACTCCTTCTAATTGTAAAGTGTGAATGCAAAGATACTCCAAGGAGATGGTTGGCTGTTCATTTTTGCAACTTGATAACCAAGCTAGCTAGCTAGCAATAGCACGAGCACCGTCTGATAACTTAGCTCCACCATCTCATCCAAAAATGGTCACTTCTCCAAAAAAAAAAAAGATGGCAAAGGTCAAAATGCTAAACTCCACAAACCAATAGGTAAAGTGGCTATTTTCATTTCTTTTATAGAGTTTTTGCTCTTAGCAAGAAAGCAGATACGGCTGTATTTACATTTTTAACCACAAAAATACAGAAATACAAAGATAGTAAGACAGAAATGTAGTTTCAATCTCCAAAACCACTGCAGAGCCCTGTTCTTTGCAGTCCTATATCTAATAGGTGTTTCATTTACGCATCTCAAGGAAAGCTTTACTATAGGTCCAATGGCTACATCTATTGTTTGATCTCAGGGAGTATTGTCTGCTTTTAATGTACTGAAGTGGGAAGTAAGCGTGTGCAGGTTGGGTTGTACAATCAATGTTCACTTTTAAGTGTTGCAGTTGCCTCAACCATATCTAGGATTTGAAAAATGAGGTGGCCATCCCTGTCCCTTGTTGAGATTATACCTTCACAAACACTCTTCCGATGGCCTTTAATGCCAACAGCCTCGCCTACAGGATCTCAGTGAGGCAGAAACAGCCTCCTCAGTGCCTCGCCTCATGAGGAACTGCAGCCACACACACATACAGCATGTACAGGGAGCTTCAGGCTCTGCTGCTCAAATGTAAGAGCAATAAATCTACCTCTTCTTTACCTTCATGTACCTTCACAGGTGGCTACTGCTTTAGGAAATGTTAATCTTGCCCACATGGACACGATAAGAGAGGTAAGACGTATCTGAGAGATTAGTGTTTGAATGTAGAAGGGGAAATGAAAGAACAAAATGTGAGACAAGAGAGGAGGGATTGAGGTTGCCAGAGATCGAGCAGCATTTAATCCGCCTGCTTTTGTAAGCATATGGACCCCTGCTGGCCTGTGATCAAACCTACCATCTCTTCTGTACCTGCAGCCTTACTCTCCTGGGTGCCAGTCGTGATTTTTTTCTCCCCTTAATGTGAAAAGTTCTAAAAAATAGTTGAATAAATAAAGGTGAAAATGCATCTCATGTTCGTCCCTGTGTTATACATCCACAGCTGAGTTTCAGTGTTGACAGAACATTGAATAAGACCAGTGACTCTGTTCGTGGAAGCCACCTGCTGTTTTGGCATGGTTGTGTGTGTGGGTCTGAATGTGTGTGTGTTTCCCCTGCTGTGGTTATTAGGGATGAAGAGGTGTCCAATTCAACACCTGTCCAGCTGCTGGCTACAGCAAATTCACACTTGATTGCTTGTGAAAAAAAGTTAAATAAGGAGATAATGCTGTTAAAGTCTGGCTTCTTTCTTTCATGTTGCAGGCTCTATTACTTTGTGTCTATGTGTCTAAATGTGCATTCACCTGGAGGTCAGTGCCTCTGTGTTTTTATTTTATTATCTCTGTAAGTATAGTTGCAACTCATAACACTCGGCTACACAATGTTTTGGGTGGTCATCAGTAGCTTTCGCACAATGCATGTACATGTAGGCACCTCCACTAAGCTCCACAGGCAGGAGAACTCACCTTTTTTTGGTAAATATAGCACACAGTGAGTTTTTTTTTTTTTTTTTTTAACTTTATTGCCTTTTTGCACATTTACAGACAATTAACATCACAAAGGAAAAAAAATCAAAACATCTTGAGATTGGGTTTCATCTGTCACACAAATGGCACTGTAAAGGGTATTACACATATTTTATCTGGTTCTGTATTCCAAAAAAAAAAAAAAAAAAAAGGGCTAATTTAGATAATAATAGTGTATAAGAGTCTTAAGCAATATAGTCTGTAACTGGGGCCCACCTTCACACAGTGAGTTTCTTTTCTCATTCTTTTGTTGACTACACATTTCCATTTAAGTTGAATACAATTTTGAAGTGATATTTTGAAATGTTGCATTAAAGAAAATGCGAATTAGGGACGTTTCCATCAACTGGTTTAGAGCGAATAAACAAAGCTGCATTACTTTATTTTGGCCATAAGATGGCAGTGTAATGTATTGCTGTAAACTAATCTGTCTGTAAACAGCAGAAGTAGAGATTGCGCATGAGAGAAAAAACAACAACAAAAAAGACGGTTGCTAATCGGACAACTTTGGCCACCCACAAGAGAAAATGGAGAAAATATGTCATCAGGAATTAGATTCAATTGTGCAACTTTTAATTGTTCTTTTGTGTCAGCTCGTCTTGACCGGCACATCGGAAGCAGCTGATCAGTAATTTGAGTTAAATGTTCAGTACGTCAGAACTTATTTCGAAAAAGCGATCCCAACTCCCATTTAGCACATTAACAAACGGCTGACTTTTACCCAGAAGAAAAGGGTTCGTGTCTCGTGTAAAAACAAAAGTAAATTATTTTTTACGTAACTTCTGTGGCCGATGGTTAGTGAATCATGTTTTAATGTAACTTATGTTATATATGTAACTTATGTGGCTCACGTCATCCTCATAACTACTTTACTTCCGGCATTAATGTACATTTATTTACTGTTTTTAATTATCTCTTTTAAACACCTTACCATGAAGTTTTTGTCCTAAACCTAGACCAGTGATTTGTAGCCAAAATTCACAGAAACTGCAGCTTGTTTTTTACAACCGTGAACCGTATATGTATGCATAATGGTGTGTGTGCGCCGTACGCATACTGTGAGCCTTGAAACGCTAATTTTGACAAGCGCTCATATATTTGTCGTTACGGGTGGTATTGACAAACGGCCTATTCTATCGTTTAAATTGGAGATCTTGTTGTCCTGTATCTGTTTCAAATAAAAAGCCCTTTAGCGGTTCAGTGGACAGAATCCATCAATTTCATGACAAGGATTTTTATGTTAAATTTTTCCAGGAACATTTTGAGCCCAGCCTTTATACATTTGCGGTGACCTCCCCACCCTCCAGTCATTACTGAAAACAACATTAATTTATCTTCTTTCTTTTTTTGGCTTAAATTAGCCAAATTTCATATGTAATAGAAAAGTTTGAGTTCCATTTGTTATCTTTCTGGCTTACTTAAAGTTTATTTACTGTTCATAAAATGTCATGAAATCAGTTTTATTTAATCGACAGTGACATCAAAGACTTCCATCCCTCGTCTAACCTGATCTACAAACAGTGACACTTCCGTCATAAAGTCTGACATTGCTGCATCTGGTTTTGTATCTGCTGTACATAACAGAGCAACATCCATAATGTTTTTATTCACTTAAAGCCCTGAGGTTGGTTCTTTTTTTGCTTTTTTTAAACGTGTTTAATATTCGAAGCTCACATCTTCAAAAGGTGGCTTATTAAACAGCTGAAGAACCCGCTTTTGCATTTCTTTAGATTCCAAAACTCTAAAAGGGCTACATGTGTGTTATGTTCTCTGTGGGAAGCATAAAACAGTGCTGTGGCCAGGAGTGATCACAATCTCTGTGGGATCAGGCGGTAATGGTCGCAAATCCTGCGGGAGAGACGGTGGTTGTAGGATTGAAA
This sequence comes from Centropristis striata, assembly GCF_030273125.1. Classification (NCBI taxonomy): domain Eukaryota; kingdom Metazoa; phylum Chordata; class Actinopteri; order Perciformes; family Serranidae; genus Centropristis; species Centropristis striata. Next base: position 4,089,684 of record NC_081538.1, on the reverse strand, counting down.
AAAAGGAAGAAAAAACAAAACAAAGCAGTCCCGCACAGAGCTCTGAAGCAATGACTAAAACATCAAAAAGACAACTTGAGATTGAAAATACTTTTGCACCTGCTCCCCCGTCTCACTCTTAAAGACAGAGACAGTGAGCAATACACTGACAGCAGCTTTTCAATTCCGCCTCCACGAGTGGTGTGAAGTATGAGGAGGGGTGGCAGGAGTCGCCACAAACTCCATTCGGTCCCTTTTTGGCTTTGTTCCACGGTCCCACCACTTATTTTAAATTCCAAATGTAGGCACTTAAAACTCAAATCTTTTATTCATTGGCCTGATTGTGAAACATGTAGGTGGTGTGAAGTGCTTACGGTCACTTCCCAAACGGCATTTAGTGATTACAAAGCTGAGAGACAGAGTGGCTGCTTTCAGTCTGGTTGGCTATTCAATAAGTCTAACTCTTCTTTTTTTCATTTCTTTCTCTCTCAATCACACATACTCACTTCTAACACGAATATTTAACAAGTATGACTATCATAACACAAATCCTGCGCCCTGTTCATTCAATGGGATGAGCACATACACATTTACATGCATAAAATATATTACATATTGCACTGTGTTGCCATCCCCTCATTGTCTTTTACAGTCACACAGCTACACACTTTCTCATTTTCATCTCTCCGTCACAAACGCTGCCATACCTGGAGAGACAGAGAATGTGCACATTGTGACAGCGATGGCATTGCAATGATGTATCAATTGCCACTACAGGAGTGTTCAAAACTCAATAGACCTTTTCATCATCATAATTCAATTCATAAACGCACACATACATTCACAAAATATATTCCTCATCATTCCCAGTATTACATTACAGACCATAAAAATGTGATGTGTAGTATTCATTCAGTATGTAGTCATGGTGACTTCCCGAAGGCTTTCTGTGTTAGGTATGGCAGGAAAATAGGTACTGCAGGTTCAAATACAACCTACATTTTAGCTACACTTTTCATTATTTCGGTGCAAGGGAATGTAAAAAAATGGGAAGAGTCAAAAGTGCATTTCTGCAAAGAGAAGCTTCAGGAGACGATCTATAAAGTGTGTGGCTCTATACAAGAAAGAGAAGCTCATATATAGATAGCTCACCAATAAAACATCAGTGGATCAAAAGGAGCAAGAAGAGAAACAGATGGAGCAGCTTGCTAACAGGAGAGAAATAGTGCTTCAGTATAATTTTTTGAAAACCAATTCAACTTACTGCCTCAACAAGTGTTTGACCTGCATATGAACCTACCTATTTATGTCTATCTTACAAAAAACTAAATGTGTGCTGTTCTCATTATTCATAGTTTTCAGAATTCCTTGATAGCTTACGTAATTGTTGCAGCTTATTAAGAGCTTTATAGGGCGCCACAGGAATGAGTTCTCAACCCAGGAAAGAAGTTAGCATGTTAGCGCCCTGGGATCTGTCCTCTCAAATGCAATGAGGATTTTGAATGGGTTTGTGGTTAGAAGTCTAAACAAAGGTCTGTGGTTAACACAAGCTGAAAAGATGTTCGCATTTTGTTGTACAACATAAAATATGTTAGGAAATACCCCCACTTGTGAATTTGGAAGATTTTATGCTGTGGCTAGCAAGTGGCTTAATGAGACTAGAGTGGTTGTCGGGGACAACAAACATAATCACACCGGACACGGACACTAGTCCCCCTCACAGCCTCTAATCATGTTTTTCAGAGCTCTTGCAAATTCTTTTAGATTGTAGATTAGGTTAAACAATTTATTAGGCTACGGTTCTGCTAGCTTGTCAAAACTGCTCGTTAGCTTGTCAGAGAGCGTATGAAGCTAACGGTAGTGACGTAGAAGTCATGCAACCGCGGAGTAGTTCACTTTAGCATAATATTAACTTTTTACTGCCTGCTGCATTAACGCTTCAAACATCATAAAAGTGGTATAAAAAATGTGTGTTTGCCACAGAGCTTATTTTCTGTAATGATACAAAATCCAATGCAAAAATTCTATAGGCTAATTCTCACTAGACCCCGTTGTGATGCTACTTCCGAGGTTGGCCTACAAAAATATGTAATTTCATTTGCTCTCTATTCATTTTTGTTGCTAAGTGGCCGTATTAATCATGACGAGAGCAAATAAAGTGAGCAACCCAGTGGCCAGAAAAATAGACACCTGACTTTAACACAGGAGACAGGTGTTCATGTCCCTCTATTAAACCAGAAGTCAGTATTGTTTTAAGTTAGCCTGTAAATTAATTTATGTACATAAACAGGTCATAGTCTATGTCATGTCCTATGTCATGTACCCTGGTCCATTAAATACGTATGGAAGTAGTTTTTTTAGACAAAGCCCAATCTTTTTTATGTCCTTAAGCAAGTGATTTGGTGCATAAACCTAACCAGGTATTCAGTTTCACAACATTAACCTCGTGTTTAAAACAGCGACCATAACATGTTTTAAACAGTGACCATATGACCATTGCTTTTGAGTTTTCATAGGATATTATACGTACTGTTCATAAGGATACATTGAGATTTGTATTCAATTCTATTCGAATATATTCAAAATACTTTTTTTTGTTCTTGCCACTCCACAAAGTTTGCTAAAAAACACTTTTGCAGCAAATTATTGTAAACATAATATTACAAAAGAATGTATTTACAGTCATAGCACACAAGAGGCCCTCTGTATTCAGATAGAATTATTTGATCTGAAGTGAAGTAGCTTGAGCAGTGTGCCAGAGCTGGTAAAAAAGGATGTTAGGGAGGCTGAGGGGACAATTTGAGAGGAATTTTTTAAAAGTCCATGAAGCAAGCATCACTCTCTGAAGATATTAAAGTGACTGACTAATGGTTTTCATTAAAACGCCACACCACAATAATTTTTCCTTGGGGTAGAAGATGTTTATTGGCCCATAGCACATGTCATTAGTATAAGGTTCTGGTATCTTAAACAGACAAATTCATTTGCTGGTGCTGAACACAAGTAATAAGGAGCTGTGCGGATACTGATGCTACAGATAGTAGCAGTGCCCCTCTGGTTAGCAGGAGAACCTGTTATCCTCTGTGTCCTCTGCAATTAACTCACAAGTGCTACAAGTGCTGTGCAATCCACAGTATATCCTATAGTAATGAAACCTTTTGCCTCTGGCTCTGTGTGAGTACGGGTGAGAAACAATTTAAGTCGTAAAATGATGGTCAGCTCTGTGTGTGCATGCGTGTGTGTGTGTTAAAAATAACAATTCCATTTCAATCATGAGATTCAGTCAAAGTGCTGAGCTGACACAAGCCAAGAAACATAGTGTTTATGAACCTGCTTCTATTACCTTCACTGCCACTTAAACACAATGAGCTCACCACATTGATAAGGTATTACCCATCGTCCCCTCAGGCTGCCCAAACACACACACACACACACACACACACACACACACACACACACACACACACACACACACACCTCCAGGGTTAAACTCCTCCAAACACTGATAAGCCAATGTCATCCACACAAAGCGTTAACACTGCACCATGTCTACTCCATCAAAATCGATAATGGCCCCAGGGCGCGTGTCGCGGACATGTTTAAGAGCAACAGCACAACGCCAGCAGCAATAATAACCATGTTAATGAGCTCCAGAGAAAGGTCAAGGCTAAACAAAAGAATTCCTCCTTATAAATATTTAAGTGTGATTAACATTAGCGGTCCTAATTAAGTCATCAGTCTTTGCCCTGTGAAAAGGCCTTTGATTAGTCAACACTCAGGATGCTTCACTCCATTGAAGAGCAACTCAGCAGGGCCTGATGGGGAAGCTGTTAAAAAGAGGGTGCGTGTGAGCTGGGGAGGGGGTGTTTTAGCAGACTAAATGTGAATCATGGAGAAAAAAACGAATTATGAAATTGATCTGAATGGTGTCCTTGACAACAGACCCGTCGTAATTAAACACATTTTTTGGCAGAAAATACGCACATTTCCACCCAAAGATCATCAGGAAATGGGATGTGGGCTTTCCCTTTCATCAAGGGCGATATTATTTTTGAAAGGGTCTGTGCTAGTTATTGTTTTGGATAGACTATGGCCACTGGCACGCATCATAACCATAGACTGTATATGACATAAGGCTTCCCCAAAGTGAAGCCAAAACATCTTGCCTGTTGGCTGGCTGCAGTAAAAGTAATTTTCCATTGCTACTTTCCTCTTACTGGATGAGACATGGGCCAAACTAAAAAGTACATGTCAAGTAATTTTAATAATAATACACAATGCAGTAATTAGCCTTGTAATTGTAAAGTGCTTATTGACAGTTCCCATTATAAGTATTCATGTGGAAACATAGACTATAAAGGAAGTGGTACATAGTTTGTGTACTATGGTTTTTAAGTCTTATGTTGACATCATCATCTTGGTTTTTTGGAGCCAGAAGTTACCGTATTTGGATGGAAGGATGATGATGGAGTGGAGGACACGATAGCTAGCTGGCTTGGTTAGCGAGGTGCATTTGTATTTGGACATTCATAATTCAAAATAAACAGCTGAACCTTTAGATCAGGGGTGTCAAACTCTTTATTTGGCCCGCGAGGCAATACCAAATTATTATATTATTATTGTAAATTAATGACATTGATGTGTTTTTTATTTGAAATTTGATTTTGCATGTCTGCACTATTTAGTTATATATTGTATGTTTATAAGTGTTGCTGGTTCCATATTTAATGTTAAAGCAAAACATGTTTGGTATATATTAAAAGGTTTATTTGTTCAATGTTGGCCCGCAATTTTATTCAAGTTTTAAATTTTTGGCCCATTGCGTATTTCAGTTTGACACCCCTGCTTTAGATTGTCTTTAAGTACAACCGACCTGGGACACTATATTTTAAGGAGACCAATTAACTTTCATGGGGGGGAATAGATTGTGGCAGGCTTATAGCAATAGTCTACATCCTGTGAGTCAACTTGTCAATCACAAGGTAGCAGCCCCCTAAAGCATACCCTGCTTTATTGTCTGTTTTTACTCTAAATGGGACCATAATTTACAAAATAAACATCATTCAGCATTGAAAAAGACTTGAAACTAGCGATTGAGACCATAAATACATTAGTAAACTGTTTACTGATGTTATAAATCAAGTGAGAATAAAATCAGAGTTGCCCCCTGGTGTCCATCATTAAAAATGCAGGTTAAGAGCACTTGTGCATTGGCTTCACTTTTCAGTTTCCCCTTGTTTGAAAGTCACATGCACCTTTGTAATCACGATATAAAAACACATTATGTAACATTTAATTTTGGGAGACGGTGGGAACCCTAGAAACCTTTCATGCACAATGAGGCATGGGGAAAATGTCACACCTAAAAATATCAGCCAAATTGCTTTGCACAGTGAGCTCAGAGTCTATTTACCATCATATTACCAGATGTTAGTCTGTGGACATCACAGGCCTCAGTGGTTGGCCCTGTCATCTCACAGCATGAGGGTTCACAGATCAAGTCTTAGCCTCAGACTCCTGTGTGGAGTATCTTTATACAGAGCTTTTGATTTCCTCTTACAGTTCAAAGTCATGCAGATTCTGGCCCAATGCATCTTCTAAAGAACATATGCCATTAAAACTAATGGACGCACATTATGCATGCATGCACAGAAACACACACAATAATCAAAACGGCACCAAAGCTCAATGCCATATTACAATACCTCATGTCATGCAGATGTATTGAGTGTTGCCCATGTGTGAGTGTCCCTTGGGGAATACATACATGATGTCACCCGTCCCTGTATGACCCAATCACAGACATCAAATGGAGATAATCATGTTTAAGTGTGTGTCTGTGTTGCGATTGCCTCGAGGCACCTTACACAAGCGTTGGGGGACGATGTGGTCTCCAACACTGATGTGTGCGCGTGTTTTAATGTGCAATATCTCCTGTTTGCCCTCCAGCACTCTGCTTACAATGTGAGAGTGTGCATGAGCTATAGTCGTATTATAAATAATAAATAACGATGTGTTTCTCTGTATTCACCTTCTGTCTGTATTTGTGTGAACAGGTGCACAGGTGTGTGTGTGTTTAGCCCTGACTGCATGTGTTTATGAGCTAAAGAATGACAATAAAAAGGCCTCTATAAAGTAGATTTCAGTGTGTGTGTGTGTGTGTGTGTGTGTGTGTGTGTGTGTGTGTTTGTGTGCAGGTCTCAGAAGAATACAATGTGAGCACACTGTAAATAAATGGGCCACGGTCACCTGAATGTATTGGTCTTGTGGACAAAATTAACAACAGAAATGCTCCAGGCACCAGCTGCACAGCACATTGCAGGCAAGCCACAGCACAAGTTGTAAGTGTAAAGTAATTTAAATCCTCTTCTGAAGGATGAGAAAACATTTTTTACAGCTGTGGGGATTAGTCTAAACTGGCTTCTCGCAGGTCATGGATGGATAGGCTTATGCGGGGCCATGTAACAGGTTTAGTAGCCACTGGCTTGTGGCATAGTCATATGCCTTTCTAACATGTAGGGAGTATCTAACCTTCACATGTGTTTTGCTTCTGGACATCCTGGTTGGGGCATTCAGTGTGTATCAACTGATAAAGAATACACAGAGTACTATTGTCAGGTGAAAGGGCTTTTCTTGCTTTTAGTAGTTGGAGTTTTCTTCACACAAAGCACCAGGATTACACTATGACAGGACTGTTTTATCACTAAATGGTTATATTGGTACTTTGGGTGATACATCAGGTGATAAAGGTTTGTCAACTGGGAGATATTTTGCAACTGCAACACTGTATTTAAAGGGCTGTCAATACGATGATGTACCCTGTTTTTTTTTAACTGTCAGTCAACTTTTTGTAAAAACATCATTAGTAAACTTTAAAGGGGTAGTTTGGATTTATTGAACTGGCATTTTATGAGGTATTTATCCATAATCAGTGTATTGGTGGTCAGCATGCACCCAGTTTAGCGAGTCAGACAGCAGGAAACTGCAGGAAACTGCAGGAAACTGGAACTTAAAGAGATTTGTTCTATTTTACAGGTGAAGAGCAGGTGGAAAAAAGGGTGGAGAATCATAGGTGAGGGAATTAGGTGACAAGGCAGGCAGGGAGATGATTGGCAGGGTGAAACTAAGGCAGCAGGGAAGCACTAATGAAACAGATATGGACCAGAGAGGCAAAAGGCAGGAAAGCAGACAAAGACAGAAAAGAAGAAAAGAGCACAGAAACATGACTACAAACTAAAACAGGAAACATTAATGTTATCCATAACCGATAAAACAAAAGCATCATAACCGAAACACAAAACTGATTGAACATAAAGAAACAAGACAACTAAGAAATGCAGATTAAACTCAAAACAGGCTTCAGACCAGAACAGAAATGAGCACTCGGGCAGCAGCAATACATATTTCAACCATCTTAAATAAAGCTCATCCCCAAAAAAACGCAACATCATTTTAAATGTGTATTATATTTAGCATATTTTCACTGCTTTAACTTGCTGCCAGACAGCCCTGTTTAAGTTTACCCAGGGAAATTTGAAGCTATTATCTATTTTCTTGTCAAAGTCACCAGACTCCATTGACACAAACACTAATTTAACCTCAAAGAACACAGTAGTTGCTGGTCTACCGCTGCCTTTATTGCTTAGTTTTTGTGTGTTATTGGTGTGCAACTTTGTTGTAACAAACAAACTATCCATTTGACCAAGTGTTAATTATTGTCACCATGCTAATAGCTAATAGCACCATGTAACTGGTAGTAACTGGTAACTAGTTTACCTAGTTTGCCACTGTTCTTTCATATAGCAGTGCATAGTTGGGTACTACCATTATACTGCAGTGACCATATTACCATGCCTCAGTAGAGTAATGTTAAATCAGATCCTATGACATTATAGCATCATGGAAAAATCTAGCAATTTACTGTAATACAATATAGTGACCTGGATGAGTACTATTATGCAGCTGCATTTTTCCATGGAGATATACAGTATTTAAACATGATTTATTAACTGTGCCGCTCAAAATCCAAACAACAGGCCCCAGGTACTTTTTGTCATTTGAACGGTATCACAATATAAATTTGAGAGCAACTTGAAAATATACCAGAGACAAAGAAAAGAAAAGTTTTACCTTGTCAGTAATAGAGTTTTTTTCTCATTACCAAACTTCTATCTCAGCCTTCCAGCGAGCCAGTTTTTTCGTCGTGCATCTCAGAAAAGAGCAGCAGAAAGGTTTGTTATTGTCACTCTAAAGAACACAGACACACTTTATACTGGCAATCTGTTTCTTTCCACACATTAAAACTACAGAGCTTTTATTGTGCCTTTAGGAGGTTATTTCCCCTCAGTGAAAATGGCATCCACTGACCAGGTAGAGGTGAATTATCGTAAATGGACTGTTTGCACTGTACAAAACCATCACAGACTATGGCTTTAAAAATTGATGTTGAATCAACACCTATCTGAAATGAACTACTACTGGGCTTTTACCATCACAAGAAAATGGCATTTTTTTCATTAGGCCTCATGTACAGTCACAAAATACACAAAGAACAAAACTGTCAGCTTAAAGAGAACTTTACATTAACAGAAAGTGTGTGTGTGTGTGTGTGTGTGTGTGTGTGTGTGTGTGTGTGTGTGTGTGTGTGTGTGTGTGTGTGTGTGTGTGTGTGTTCATGGTCTACAAGGTCAGCCTCCTCCCATGGCGGTCCGACTGTCTCCTCAGCGCAGCAACTCAGGGCCTCATTACCGCTCACTTTATCTCTGGAGGGAAACTGAGAGTCAAAGCCAAGCTCTCACTCACTGCCTCTGTCTACCTTCACACACACACACACACACACACACGGCCAACCATCCATTGCACCACTACCACCACCGTAGTGGATGTCAAATCCTTTAAACAGCTTATATGATGAAGATCAACTATTTATTTTTTACATTATTCTTTCCTTACCTTTGCTCTTTATCACTTATTCAACAGCTAGTTATTAAACTCTGTATCTTTTCCACACCAGCACTGCAAGTGATTTATACGTAATTGAAGCTCATTCAACAGACATAGTGTACTTGTTGTCTTCATAACAGAACTGTTACCAATTAAAAAGCTGTTGCAGGGTCAAGCTAACCTCTGGCAAGATAACTTATTTATGTTATCTGCTGAGGGTTTTTTTTCCATTGATACATGTTTGTGTTTAGTTGCTAAGCTGCTATTAGTCAAACAGACACTGTGTATTAAAAAGGGATAGATAGCTTTTTGTTTCCTTCTTTTTCTAATCGCTCATCTTAAAACTAGCAGCACTGGTTCATGACTATTCACTAAAGCTGCTTTGTTCTGGTGACGTTCCACCTATAGGCTACCACAGTTATATAATTAAACAGGAGCAGCAATACATTTTTGACTGATTAACTCTTAAATGCGTATAGAGAGGAAACAAAATGACATATTTTTGTCGACCAAATTCGGAAGTTAGCATCACCATGAAGTCTATTGAGAATTCGTCTATGGGATTTTTGCATTGGATTTCGGGTGGCAAACACACATTTCTGATGCTTACACATTTTGTTCAGCATGATAATCTTCATAAATGAACACCACTTATGAGATGTTTGAAGCGTTAATGCAGCAGACAGGAGTAAAAAGCTAAAGTTTTGCAATATCGAACTACTCCACAGCTACGTGACTTCAACGTCACTACCGTTAGCTTCAGACGATCTCCAACCAGCTTACAAGCGATTTTGACAAGCTAGCGAAACCGTAGCCTGATATATTAAATTATATTAAAATAAAAAGCTAACGTTATGCTACAGTGAACTACACTTAGGCATCAGATGATCTCCGTCAAGCTAACCAGGGGTTTTGACAAGCTAGCAAAAACGTAGCCTAATAAATAGTTTATTAACCTAAACTACAGTCTACAGAGTTTTCAAAAGCACTGAAAAACACGACTAGAGGCTGTGAGGCTGACTAGTGAAAGAGTTCCCGTCCGTGTCCGGCATGACGACTTTTAGTGTCCCACTGTAGTCTCATTGAGCCACTTGTTAGCAACCACCATTTTAAGGACACAAAAAACTTCAAAATGCAAAAAAGTGGCGGAATTTACTGACATATTTATGTCATACAACAAAACACAAACATCTCTTCAGCTTTTGTTAACCACAGACCCTATTTCAGGCATCTAAACACTAATCCATTCAAATCCTCATTGAGTTTTAGAGGATAGACCCCAGAGTGCTAAAATGCTAACTGACTTCTGGGTTTAAGAACTCATGGTCACAAACTTTCTCAAATTTAAGTTAAACAGTACGCAAAATTGTGTGTATACACCATAATGTTGACTCAGTCATAAAAAAGACATAGAAATCTCAGTTTTTCCAAGATGAGACTTTTTAATGTGCTGGTATGTGAATCTTGTTTCCTTCAGATGTAGCCAGACTAGCTGTTTGCTTGTTTCCAGTCTTTATGCTAAGCTGGCTAAGCTAACCAGCTGCTAGCTGTAGCTTCATGTGCAGATATTAAAATGATCTAATCTCTGATTTAACTTTCAGTAAGAAAACAAATATCAAACAACTGCTTTAGAGGCCCTTGTTTTTATTCCAAGGTAGATCACTTGCACTGCAGTAAACTGCCTTTGGCTCAATAACCACTAAAGTTTGACTCAGTCCAATGAGACTTCCTCTGCCACCAAGCAGCTCGGCTTCAAAAGTGTTTGTATGACCAAAACTCCAGTCTGCCAGAAAAAGAGACTGGAAGGTAGCAGCACTTTCTAACACTGAGCCAATAACTCACTCCCCCAGCAGCAGAAACTCTAGCTGGAATGAAACAGCTTTTTATGGCGCCAAGCAGACAGACACCAGCACAGACTCAGAGAGAATAAGAGGAGCGGTGCAGACTAAAACAAAAAAGTACAAATAAATAAGACCAGGGGAGAATAGCAGAGGGGAGAGAGAGAACTCTATAAATTGTAGCCCCGGTGCAGGGCTGCAGGGAGGGCGAGCAGCCTGATGAATAGAGCCATCAGCCTAAGCAGAGGCTACAGAGCAGCCTGCCATCTGCCTGCCCATTACTAGAATGGAGTGTATGACGGTCGACTCATCTGCAGGCCCCACTGGCAACCAAGAACATTTCTTTGTGTGTGTGTGTGTGTTTCACTCGTACTGAAGTCCAAACAGGACGAGCTGTCCTTGCTTAGGCATAACATTCACCACATTCCCGTAGTGTCTTCTGTTGTGTTTTTAATTTGTGTGGGTGAAAGCATTTGTCAAGTGCTTGTATCTATTTGAAGCATATTGTGTAAAAGGCTGTGTGTGTGTGTACGTGTGTGTGTGTGTGTGGACGTGCAAGGAGGCGAGGGTGGCCCTCAGAGAAGAGTTACAGCAGCGTGGCAGACGCTTCACACCTCATTGGCAAGCAAGGAGAGCCAATCACCGCCAACAGATCCGCCCCTCAGGCTGCCGGCCTATTCCTCAGTATCCTTGATGAGTTAGAGAGCGAGAGAAAGAAAGAAGTGGAGAAAAGTAAGAGGAAAAAAAGCGAGATGGAACAAAAGAACAAAAAGCAGAGTAAATGCAAACACAAGAATGGGGACTGACTGCGTGGAGGGACACTAAAAGGCACAAAGAGACGCACAGACGGATAAGAGCTGGAGAGGGAGTGTGGGGAAAGTTTCAAGGGATAAGCTATTTTTTCTTCAGAGAAGGTCATTAAATCAAATGTGATTAGTCATCATGGTGGAGGATGTTGTCTTTTGTATTGCAGAATTGAGTGCATCTGGTATTTTTTTTCCCTGCTTCTTTAGAGAACAGAGACAATATAGGACAGAAATATCATAAAAGCATTGAAACTAAATTGTAGCTTTATTCTAATCACTTTATACAGTCCATAGCAGGAACTGGTGTTGCTGGGAGTGACAAAGTTTTTCTGCTTGCACAGAGACAGATGGTACAGAGCACTTAAAGAGACACTGAAAGCAATACTGACAGATGCTGATACATCACTGCCGTCTTCCTCTTGGGACAGGGTGCAACTCTCTGAATACACTCTACATTTCCCTCCAACACTGTCTCAGTGTTTGGTTATAATGTGAGGAAAAGCTTTCCTGGCATCTCCCAAGTGTGTCCAATCAGTGTCTAATAATGAGACGGACCCATCCTCCTACCAAACTAAAAGAATGACAATTTGCTTTGCTTTGAGTCCAGATGATCATGAAATAGAGGACATTATGTAGCCACTGTAGTGAGTAAATGTATGAGTCATGATAGTGTTATGCATGGCTTAAAAAAAAGAGAAAACAATCAGAGAAGGCATTATAACACAATATACTGAGGTAGTAGCCTCAAAGAGACATAACAATTAAAATCAAGATTGAAGCAGAAATGTATAATGCAAATGCTTAAACAAGTATTGGAGGCAAATCTTTAGTTTCAAGTTATTGCTAAATATATTTGTATATATATATTGGTGTAAACAATCATAACTATGCTGTTGTTCATTTTTGTGCTGCAGCAGAAAGTTTGTAATATGTTATGTTAATGAGTGAAATTTAAAGCAAGAAATGGGACTGCATGAAAAACATTTTCTTATAAATGGAACCAGAATGGCGCTCAAAGAGCACAGACCAAGGCCAAGGCCAATGGTGCATTCACATGCTCCTCGAATGGCCCCATTTCCCAAATTAGGGAGTCTGATTTCCCAACTTTGGTGTGTTCATGAGCTTTAATCCGTAATGTGGAAACAACATGAATGGACAAACAACATGGATATAAGGCCACAAAATGTTTTTCTTAAACTGGGAAGTAAGTTAGCATGTTAGCGCCCTGTTGTCTATCCTATCAAACTCAATTAGGATTTCGAATGGGTTGGTGGTTAGATGCCTGAAATAAGGTAAGTGGTTAACACAAGCTGAAGAGATGTTTGTGTTTTGTTGTACGACATAAAATATGTTAGAAATCCCCCCACTTGTGATATTTTTAACGTGTCCTTAAAAAGGTTGTAGCTAACAAGTGGCTAAATGAGACTACAGTGGTAGTCGGGGACATTAAACATCATCACGAGTCCGCCGTTTTTCAGTGCTCTTACAAATTCTTGTAGTTTGTAGATTAGGTTAATAAACAATTTATTAGGCTACGTTTTTGCTAGCTTGTCAAAACCCCTGGTTAGCTTGACGGAGATCATCCGTGGTGTAGTTCACTGTAGCGTAACGTTAGCTTTTTATTTCTGACGGCCGCATTAACTCTTCAAACATCATAAAAGTGGTGTTTATTTGTGAAGATTATCCTGCTGAACATAACATGTAAGCATCAGAAATGTGTATTTGTCACAGAGCTTCATAATTTTTGCAATGATCCAAAATCCAATGCAAAAATCCCACAAGTGAAATCTCAATAGACCCCATGGTGATACTAACTTCAGCCGGCAAAACTGTCATTTCGTCTGCTCTAAGAAAAGAGCAAAGGAAATATAGATCAGGCGAGAAATTAAATGTGTACTTAATTTCTTAACTTTCTGAGTTTGCAATAATTTTCCCATTCAGGTTGTAATTTATCCCACTTATTTCGACAGCAAATGAATGCACCACCGATGCCCTGTCTTGCATTATTAACAAAAACATGAAAACGAAACAATGACCTCCTTAGCAGAGATAGATATGATATATTATTTGTTTCTCATTTTGATTGGATAGAAAATATTTTGAACAGAGAGCAGATTGTTCAAGTATCATGTTCAAGGATAAGTAGATGCATTTGCCATCACTTTATTTAGGATATATATATATATTTTACTGTCCCTATTGTCAATAAAAAACAAGTTTGATTCACCTTCAACAGAGTTACCTGCAGTTTCAAATGTTCTCTTCACTTTCCACCGTCTCCGTCACCCTGACCCTGCAGACTGCGGCCTTCGGGACCCCTTAAGAACTCTGACCCAATTTGAACAGTGCCTGTTGCCACTGTGCACTTCTGTATTCGGGAACAACTCAAGGACACCTCAGCAACACTTGTGGAAGTTGCACTGAGATAGGAAAAATACTTTTTGTCCATTCAGCTCATTGTGTTATTATGAACTTTACAAAAAAACCTTATATCAAAATCTCATTACTCCCACCACCTGATAAATGGAAGATTATAACTGGCTTCAGAAGGCGTGTATATAAATCCAGCTAATATAGCACTACATTAATTTTAAATTGCATTATGCCCTTGCCTAATATACTTTTTCTCAGGAAATGCATCAAACTAAAGAAGCAAAATGTTCTCTTAATGCTTGAATTTGCAACTTTAGAAGCACGTCTCCATTTACAAGCTATTGTTGGAGTATTTTTAGAGGAGCTTCGCAACTTTGAGGTTGTTGAGGTCGTGGTGGATGCCTTTAAAAGGAAAAGGTAAGCCCCATGTTTGGAGCTTATGATTCTCTAATCATCCTTAAATTATATTAGAGGGGATATAATCTCATTACAGACAGAATACACCGTTAAATCACTTATCTTGGCTCCGAGGTACTGGGTCAGAAAGACGAGTCGTGCAGCTTGTGTTGGAGTCACAGGGGGGGAAACAAGTGGGGAAAAAAAGAAGAGGCTCGGTCCGCTCTGAGGGGAAACACCTGCCATGAACTACAACACCCATTATCCCCAACCTTTAGAAAACCCCTCCAACACACACACACATTGTATAATAGAAGGCAACCCCTCACCCCTTTGAGACTCCAAAAGTCAAAAAGCAAACGGACAGCTGACTGACAGACAGAGGGGGATTAGTCACAACAAATCACATGCTTGCACGCACACACACCGCCCTGCTTCTCTCTCTCTCTGTCCATCACACACACACAAACACTCTTCTTCTAATGCAGAATTAAGATAACATCTCTGCGATCACCTGCCCTCACATCAGACGGCGTCCCCTCCGACACACACACTCTGACTGCATAAAAAGTGTGTGGAAGGCTGCATTACTACCCCACCCACACACACACACACACACACACACACACATACATGTCTTTAATAGTTGTGAGAACCACCACTTCCCCTAGCCCAACACACACATTTCAGGGTTTACCATCTCTGTAAGGACCTTCCCTGAAATTCATACAGATGATTAATTAAGGCCTTTAGAGGCTATCCTAGCATTTTCTTTGTGAGGACTGGAAAAAATGTCCTCACAACTACAAATGTCCTCACAATGTTGGTATTCTGCCATGGGTTGGTCCTCACAACTATATGAAGACAAACACACACACACACACACACACACACACACACACACACACACACTGTCAAGCCAAACACACATATACATACAGTCTGTCTATCCAGTTAAACCCAACCCAGAGAGTCTGGCAGAGTGCAGACAGCGTAGAGAAGCTGTCTCCTCCAAGGCAACATTAGCCTGGGAGCAGTATAGTGAGTAGTAAGAAAGAAGAGAGGGGAAAAAGGAGTACATAAGTAAAAGGAAAGAGGGACAATGAGGGGATAAGGAAGAGGTAGAGATCCCGACACTTTCAGTGAGCAGCTAGAGCGCACCGAGGATTCACACAACAGAGCTATATAAAGAAAGAAAGACGGATAAAGAAACAGAGAGAAAGATAGATTATGAGCCAGAACATCTGGGACGAATATTTCCCCCGCGCTTCAGTCCCCCTCTCTTGGGCTCGTTCACTCCGTTTGGCAAAATGTCGTCCTGACAACACGAGGGCCGCGTATCCATCAAAGATGTACAATGCTTTCTGTAATTAGCATAAAACACACACACATGCACACACACACACACACACACACACACACTAGAGAGACGGGGAGCCCGCTGAATATTTATGGAGAAAAGTTCAACAACAGTTCTTGCATCGTTTCGTCTTTTATTTCCTCTGATCAGACATCGTCACAAGTGTTGGTGCGGATGAATACTCGACACGCAGATTGTTACATTATTAACATAACACACGAACAGATGCAAAGAAGAGACAGATGCGTACATGTGCATATGTGTACAGGATAGTGCATTAGGAGCAGGAAAACAACGAGTTATTGACAATAAAATAGGACTGACTTTTATTAGTAAAAATAGACTTGTTTTGCTAACTGTGTTGGAGTGAAAAGGGATGGGTCCAAGTGGCGTGTGACAGAGATGACTTGCTTTCTTGTGATTGTTCCGGTTCGTTTTTACTGTCCTTGTAGCGGGCCAAGCTCAGGCCTGCCGGGTCCCGCCGTCCCATGCTGGTTCTCCAAATGACAGTGTCATTGCTTGCCTACATACTCACAGGAGAGATAGACGAAAGGTAAGAGAGGAAGGAAAGGAGGGAGGAATTGAGGGGAAAAGGTGTCTATTTCTCTATCAGGGTTCTGTGTTCGGTGCCTCTAGTCTGGTCCTGTTTGGTTCTCCTCAGGGGTTTTGAGGGTGCGTGTCTTGGTGCTGACTTATTCCTCATTTCCACTTCGGTTTGGTCTGTTTGTCGGTCGGTCGATAATCAGTAATCCCACAATAAACTCTTCATTGCTCCGTCTTTCTTTCTCACCCTCTTCCTTCCTTAACCCCCGGTCCTCAACTTGTTCTGCAAGAAAAAATGGAAAGAGAAGTGCATTGGAGAGACAAAGAGGCAAATAAAAAACAGATCTAAATAGACAAACAGAGGTGAAATATATTATATCCCACAGGAGACACAAGACAGTAAGGGGAAAGGCCTTAGAGTACAATAAAAGGGTGGAGGATGGAGTGAGTTGGAGAAGTAGAGAAAAGACCCGAGGGCAGTGGATTCCATGTTAGCGATAAGTGCAACCACAAATCCCCAGCACTCCCTGTCAATAACCATTTGAACTGGCCTATCGCAGCTGATGCCACTGGAAACTGCCTGAGAGGAGAAGAGCGAAACAAAGAAACGATGGAAACAAAACCAGGGACGCGGGAAAGGGGATTACCTAGACAGATATTAAGAAAGTCAAAAATACTTCCTTCCTCACTGACTAGCTTCATAACGCTGCTGTGAGTGAGTTAAGTCCATGTAAGTTACATTTTATTTCTGCAGAGGATTCTCAGTTTATTTTGTGCAGTATTGATCTGCACATACAATGTTTGCTGACACAAAGAGTCTGCCATACACACAATACTGTAAAATCCAGGTGAGGACAAGGGGCGAGAGATCACTTAAAGGATAATTCCACTTTATTAGCTTTATTTTTATCATTCCTACTGGTTATATTAGAAGAAATGTGCTGAGATCTGGTAATATAGCCACATTCAGTCACTGTGTTATGATTTATTTTCTGAGTTTAGTGAGCTCAGACCTTTGAACTATACCTATGTGCAGGTCAGTCGTTGCACGGATACAGCTATGATGGATTATAGAGGGAGACTTTGGGTTCACATGTTTGTTTTTTCCAGGTAAGGATGGCTAACCCTGGGGGATGAACTACAGGCAAACACATCATCACATGAACTGGTCTGTTTTGAGATTGGGGCAATTTTGCTTCCATATCATGTCTTCTTTCACACTAGTAGAAATAAATCATAAAAAAGACAAACATTTTGGGGTTTATTTTACTACATTTTGTCTATTTGTGTCTCAAGATCTTCCCCTAAATGTAGCATCATGTAATGCCTCATTTGCATATTTGAAAATAAAAAAATATTGTTTTAAAAGTAGTCAACTGGAGAAGCTTCATGGTGATATCTATCAGTTGTTTTTCATCCGCAAGTAATTCTATGGACTGGAGAGAACACTGCTGGAAAAATGTTATGCGATATTCTAAAACCCTGTGCCAGCAAAAAAAAATACAAGAATATGAATTTGACGTGTTGGAGACAATGTGGCTCATCATTTCCATATATTCTGGTCCTGTCCCAAACTGACTTTATATTGGAGTTGCACTCACAAAACATTAAGCAAAATAGCCCTGAATTTTGATACTCTTTATTATGGACACATTTTGTTATTAAACAGCGGAGGGATACAAAGCTGCTAGAGGCCCTTTTGCCAGCAAGTAAAAAAAAAAAATACAAGAAAGTGGCTGAATCTAGGACCACCTACATTGGAAGACTGGTATGGAATAATTTTGGAGATATTCAAAATTGAAAAACGAACCTATTCTTTGAGGATGCAATATACATTCTGCCAAATTTGGGATAAATGGATTGACTTTATGACCTAGATGTGAACAGACTTTGTGTAACTCCACTAATTTAACTTTCTTTCCCTCCTCTTGAACCAAACAATAGATGGTTCAACTGTTTATAGTTAAGTACTTAACAGTGTGTGTGACAGGCAAAGGTATTAAGGTCAAGTACACAAGCTGCACAATAGTTGTAGTAGTTAGGATTATATATATGTTGGTATGTGGTATCATATGGAATATTAAACCCAACATTAACATTTATTCCGGGAAGTGAAGATTGTGGACTGAAAGAATTTCTGAGATCTGACTTATGTTTGCTTCCTTATGATAATGCTTGTATACATATATGTAAAAAACTGGAAAATGGTTAATTGGTAAATCATTGAAATTATTTGTGTGCACCATGTAATATTGCATTTTCCCAAAAATATGAAACAGCCTTATCTTCAAAGGCTGTTTCATCAAAATTATTTTTTTCTCAAATCTCCAATTCGGTATCTTATTTACACCAAATATTCTAGTTTCATCCCCATCTGTATTCTGCAGGTTTTGAAAGAGGGGTTTGTTCATGTATCATTCATAGCCTGATTTCTAGAAGATTTTATTCCTAAAAAAAGGGTGCATTTTTGTGATTCGTGCAGTGCTAAAATAAAATATAAAAATTTCCTTCTGTGTACACTGTATCTGACTGACTCCAATATGTCCAATGTTCCAATAATAATCCAATGTTTGCATTTATGTTGTGGAATTTTAATGCAAATGAGCACATATTTCATGAGATGTCGCCTCATTTGCATATTTGAACATACATTTTCACAAAACTTGCAATAAAACAAAAAAAAATCTTAATGCAAGTAATTAACTGCTGTTTTATGGTGATTATTCTCCTGTAGTGTCTCTACTTAAAACCTCTATGGGTGTCTAACTGTTTCTAACTGCAATACCTAAGTGTTCTCACATCAGTAATTAACTTGAATGTAATATCCTAATGGTGAAATGGCCTAAACACATTTATGATATTGAAAGCAAAATTATTCTTTGAGACTTACTGACATAAAATAACAAAACACACTTTATTTTTGATTGTAATGCCAATCCTAAAGATGGCGTGGGAGCAGGCTGTGGCTATATTATATGAGCCAGCTCTTCTTCCATTTTGATCCTTGCAAACACCTTCTGAAACCGCAAACAGGGATCTCTCTTGGCCCCTTTGAGAGTAAAAAAAGGAGATGGAAGGGTCAGTCTAAAAAATGAAGTGGAGAAGGTAAAGATAGGGAGCAAGAGGCGGTCATGCGGCGAGAATATGGAATGAGGAGGCGAGCGGTGGATGGAGAGATCGTCTTCCATGATAAACTCTTATTCATAGAGGGAGAGGGGGAGAGAAAGAGACTTTATCTGTCCTTCGACTGCCTCTTCCTCACTGTTTGCTATCTGGACCTGTTAAGTGCTGAATGCATTAGAAATGTGACTAGGGATGAAGGGATAGCGGGATGGAGGGAGTGAAGGAGGGATGGCGGCAGGGCAAAAAGGGCACAAAAGAGAGCGAAAGTGGGTCTAAATGTTATCACTGACTGTGGCGATAAGGACGCTAATTATCAGTGACAAAGGCCAGACGGCTGACAGCGCCTCTCTCTGCTGACTCCAGTTGAGGGGTCAGCGTTGTAAAAGTGAGATTTGGGGGGGATTTGGTTTTTATCCCCAGCGAGATGGCATCTTAGACGTCCCCATGTGTACCTATGGTGCTGCAAGTGGAATTTCAGATTGGAAGGAAAAGGACCAAGAAGGGGAAATTTGGCTGTTTGAAAAACTGGTTGACCCACGCTATCAAGTCACTTTGACAGAAAGGGCAAGGAGATGAGAGGCTGTTAGAGGGCACGTTTGGATCTCCTGACCTCCAGAGGTCAAAGTCATGTCCTTTGACATTTGTTCTCATTGCAGCTACCTGCTGGGCTCTGATAAAGCTGTGTAAACACCCTAATCATGAAGCTGCATCAGCTCATAGCAATCCCACTTCATACCTTCCTCTTATTTTGTCGGCTGTGTAATTCTGCATATTATTCCTTTAAAGCCTTATCACAGAACAGTTTTTTTTTTTTTTCTCTTTTTGCACCTAATGACTTTAAAAGCAAGTCTTATAAAGATAAGCGCAGATGAACAGGAGTGTGCCGTGATTGCCGCAGGGTGATAAACACAAGCGGATTAACATATCGTCTCAGGCTTGCTTCCAAACAATTTACAAGATCATAACAGCATCCGGACTATGAACGTACCCATGCTGAATGTTGACGAGGCTACAGGTAGCTGTGCGCACACACATCCACCAGATGAATAAAACATTGTGCAATTTACATGATGTATAGCTTAAAAATCTGCCTGCATCTGACTTTTAGATCTAATACTAATACCCGCGAGAGTGAGCGGGAGACACAAAACCCAGTTTCCCTCATTTCCGGAAAAAACAATGCAATTGTAGGAAACAATCTAATAGAAAAGCTCTATGAATGTAAATTGAGCCTTTTTGGGGCCAAGTGATGTTACATATTGCAAAGTGAGAGAGGGGGAATCAAGTTAATATCAACCTGAGTGACATTACTATTACCATACAGTGTGACTGTGGGAGACAGAGGGCGGAAAAACATTTGCACTTGGCAATGAAAGCAAAGAGCACAGAGAGGACAATGGTATCCAACTAGCAGTGGCTACTCTCCTGGTCTTATTACATTAAAACACACACAGAGACAGTCAGGGGAACGCCTGTGTCAGCAGGTATTATGGAAATAGGCCGTAAGGTTTAAACTGGCTATTTAGAGCGAGCTTTATTCAGGCGCCAGTTGCCCTGTGGAAATTATATTGTCTTGTCTAAAAGCAAGGAGCCAGCACATGTAAATGGATGCTGCTGTGTATGTGTATGTGTGTATTACATTAATTCATTTAGACATTTAAAAGGGAATGGCTGCTCAACTGGACCATACACACATCTATGAGCCCAATGACGTATGCTGGTGCTAACACACACATGGGGCTACTTTGTGATCCACACATCGATTCAACTGAAAGCTACACTATAGGATTAGGAGGCGCTGCAACTTACATATCATCTGTCCAAGTAGCCGCATACTTGTTATTCTTTTCAAAAGGGAAAATAATCGTCATTTTGGAGGGTTTGTAAGTTTTGCTTTGTGCACAGAGTACAATTGCACACAACGAAATGCTAATTTGTTCCACTTAACAAGCACGGACAACACAAAAACATGACATGCATATGGAAAAGATGCCAGTGTAGTGTATTAAATGATGTTGAAATGAGATATGACAAACATACCTGTTTAGAGTTGTTGACACACTGAAGGTAGAGGGTTGCTATGTTGGAGCAGTTGAGGGTTTTTCCAACATTCTCCTTGTAGCATGCGAGGATCCGGCCCTGCAGGTCTGCACAGACAGGATAACTCTCATACCGCCTGCAGGGGTGAGAAGGGGAGAGAAATTGTGTGAAAACGGGGCAAAATATGGTGTTAAAATCGAGGGCAGGGTGGGGCAGGAGAAAAAGTGTGATGGGCTTAGAGATAAGAGGAAGGGTAGAAGGGTAAAAAAGCACCGATAAATGTGAGAGTAAAAGGTGGACAGAAAGTGGAGGAAAATGTGTAAAGATGAACACTGCAGAGTGGTTGAAAGAATGGGTATAAGCTATAGAAATCAAGAACATGAGAAGAGGACTAGAGACATATTATTGGTTTGGAAAATGAATCAATTGTCATTTATCCAAAGAGAGCCTGTGCATTGTCAAAGCCGACTGAGCTACACTGCAGCCTTTTCTATCGCTACTGTCCTTCCACTCCAAAACACCTGAAGCAAGAATCAACATTACTGTATCTGCTAGATAGAAAGGTCAAAGGTCTATGCAACCTCCACAGCCTGCAGTGGATACCACGCCGATGTGTGTATTACAACGTATCGACAAAAAGGTCAGAGGGTTTTCGAAAAAATGGACAATAAGGGGTGTCAAATAAAGCTTCCAACAATGGCTTCATCCCCTGGAAAGGGAGATTCATCAGTGCTGTGGGACTGCATGGAAGAGAAGCTAACTCGGCAAATCAATGTGCAATGCAGAGTAAACAAGAAAAGGGTATTGGTTTAATCTAGATGAGCAACGAGGCCCAGTTGTTACAATGTGATGATGATAATGATGATGGGGTCAAAATTACCGGCAATCTAAGCATGCCTACCTTTGAATTAGTCCCTGTTATTGTGTCTTGCCGTTAAAAACACTTTAAAAAGGCCTCATGGAGAAGAGTATTGATCAATTACTGGAAGGTAGTGAATCCATCCATTGATTCAACTGCTCTCTGAGAGAGTGAACCATTTACAAACTGGGTAGCTGTCACCTTGGAGTGGTCTTAAATGACAAATTCAATCTTTTAAGCATCCACTAGGAGGTTGTTGTTGTTGTAGACTGTGAATGCAAATATGTCTGGTTATAGGCTACACATCACTAGCTTAGCACGCCCAAGTCTGTCCTTGAGCTTTGCTGCAGCTTTAGTGCTGCGGTCTTAGCTAGTATGATCCAGATGCTAGCACTTTTAATGGTAGATGGTACGCTAAACTTCAGTGCATTTAAATGGGAATCTTATGTTAGATGTATGCAAGTTTAGCCAATCTAAGTAGTGGGATGTTCCACCAGCGCTGGTGCCTTGCCCGACGTTAACTGCTTTTGTCTGTCTCTTCACACACCCCATAAAAATCCATAATGACGACACATGTGCATGCTAGGGCTATTATGCTAATGGCGGTGTCATCGTTTTATTCACACCAGTGCTCAGGACACTCCATCTGCCTCACTAAACGGCTTGCATGGGTGTGAAAGAGAAAGAGATTTTGCCCGTCAGCATCTCCTGAAATCTCAAAGGAATATTGGGGGTGAAGCAGAGCCCCTGGAGTCAGAATTAGATGTTTGATTTGCCCCCTGGAGTGAGAAATTACCCCCCCGTTGGATACAAAGCAGGGGATTGGCCGCATGGGTCATTACCCAGAGTGCAATGCAGCAGGAAGCTGGTGCAGTATGCGCAATGTGTACATATGTGCATCGCCACATGGTCATATTTGTTAGGGAGGCCAGAAAAATCTATAGTCCTTGTAAGTGCAGGTCAGTGACAATTTGTGCCAACAGGAGAGCTGCTCTCCACACCTTCAACAACTCCAACATTGGTGTGATTAATTAATCAATACGCTTCACCATTCTCCATCCAAAACAATGCACAGAGGTCAAACAGGGAAACAAATATTTTATCTAAAGTTAGTGGGGAATATTTGAAAGATGAATGGACACACGCCTATTGTGTTTCTTGTCTAAAGTTATATGAGAAGATTGATATCGCTTCGTAAATATGAAGCTACATCCAGGGGACAGTTAGCTTAGCTTAGCTTAGCCAAAGACTGGAAGCTTGGCTGGGCACAGTGGCTTCCTTGAGATATAACATGTTAATTAGTGATCTTTAGAGGCCCATTTTGTCACCTTTGGACACAGCCATATCGTAGCCTGTATAAAAGAAGAGGATGTAGCCACAGGGATGTCACTCATTGGTTTGTGGATTACCATTTTAAAGCCTCAAGTTTGGCATTTTGGCTGTTTTTTTTGCCAGAAGTGACAATCATTGGACCAGACGGTGGATCTGACTGAGAACCCAAGGACTCTATGCACGCCCACTTACACCTGCAACCTAACCGCACCTGGCTCCTTGGTACGCCATGTGAGGCGATGCTAACAAAGATTAAATGTAAACAGTGCCTTGGATATGCATTGCTATGGCTCTATCCTGATTGACAGATCACTGTGGAAGTGACATGTCAAACAAAAGTGTACCATGCAGCATCGCCTATTTTACTCTAAATGGGATCATGATTTATAAAATAAATATTCAAATAAGGGTCATTTTCTCAGACTTCTGTTGAACTTCTTTTTGCACCAAGTGTAGTCGCCCCCTGCTGGCCAATAGAAAGAATTAAGTTTAAAGAAACTTCAGGAGACTTTATCTACTTTTATATGAGCCATATACAGCCATAAATAATCCAACCGCTTGCCAGTTGTACCCTCTGTATTTACTGTACAAACATGAGAGTGGTATCAATCTTGTCATCTAACCCTCTGCAAGGAAACAAATCATGCAAAAACAAAGCATGTCTCCCAAAATGTGGAACCATTTCTTTAAATCTTTGTTGATTCCACGGTAGCTCTTATCACTTTGAGCGCAGATTGGAACATTACGCTGTTGGGTGTGGAGTAGGTTCTGCATTTGTGGATCCATTGGGGAGAAATTCAGTCATTTGCTAGGAGGCATGACAAGGCCATTGCTCTGCGTCAGGGTATTGAACGATGACAGCAGTGCTAGCAGAAATCGCTGCCATCCTATTCCTATGGATCCCGGCACTCATTTATTACACCGCCTATGGGCATCTACAGGGACGAGAGGAGCCACATACACCCACTAATTACTTTCTTAAGCGTTCACGTTAATACCAGGTGCATCCTGCTGATACAAACCACAGTGTTTATCACCAGTAATGGCCTTTGAGAGAAAGAGAGAAAGGAGGACAGAGGAAGGGAGGGAGAGAAAGAGGGTGAGGGGGGTGGATAGAAATGAAGAGGATTTCTTGATGAGGAACTAGACAGTGGTACTTCTATTTTTGCTTGCTCTCTGGTTTTCTCTGTGGGAAAGGGGTTGAGACAGTGGTAGAGTTTATCATGGAGACAATAACACTGTCACACACACTCTGTGGCGGCACACTGCATCCTCTATCATTTATCATTAAGATTAACATTAAGTTCCCGCAGCCAACCACAACCACAGAGCCGGTAGGGAAAGATGACAACCCTCCCTCCTCCTCAGTTTTACATTAGGCACCCTCGTGTCATTTACTATAGTATGACTGCTGTAGTGCTATGCAGCAGGGTGAGCAGATGCTAAAATGGCAGACAAGTCAGACCATGAATACGCTATAAACCAGGGGTCTCAAACTCAAATTACCTGGGGGCCGCTGGAGGCAGTATCAAAATGACCAAAAAATACATAAAATTATTTTAAAAAAGACACAAAATTACCCCAAAAATACACAAAATTACCAAAAAAAGACACAGAATTACCAAAAAGACACAAAATTATTTTTAAAAAGACACAAAATGACCCAAAAAATACACAAAATTACCCAAAAAAGTAATTAAAGGGACCTTCGTCACACAACACGGTAAAGTGTCATTCAAATAAAACTCACATTAAACTTTCATATCAAGGTGGGGGCCACAAAATATCGTCAGGAGGGCCGCAATTGGCCCGCGGGCCGCGAGTTTGAGACCCCTGCTATAAACCATAGTATTACCATTTTTTTTTACCTTTAGTTGTTGAAATTAATCCACATTTTAGCTCGAAAAACAGTGCTAATAATAATATACTCATATGGCACACTTGAATTTGGTCATTTATGTTTTTCAAGTCAGGTTTTTGCCTCAGGTTATCAACAAATTCTTTCAGCCTACTTATTAGGTTAGTGTGCTCTGTTTTAGGCAAGCTTCGGGGGAATTTGATTCTTGTTTTTAATTACAGTGTACACCAACAATACCTCCCCACATATCACTATATTAAACAGCACAAACAACTAAACAAATATTAGGTTGAATTCAGTGCAAGATAGATCTATTCAAGAGTAAAATTCTGCAATGTGGATACGCAGGAGATTCTTCCACTGTGGGAAACATAGCATCTAATTATAAATATACTGAAAAACAACTATGAATCATCCAGTTCCCACGTAACCTGAGCAGTAAGGCATTCATAAACATTAAAACTGTATCGTATTCCCAAACCTCTTTTAGAGCCATGTTTAAATGATTTACTGGAATTGAAGAAGCCAAAAGAAAGCCAGAGGCATTTTGATACTCTTTTTTTTTCGGTTTGGTTTGAATGTTGATTTTAGGTTTTGGTTAACAAGTTGTGATGTATTTGGGTCTGACTTCAGTAAAAGAAGACATAGTGCACTTTGCATTGGCCAGTGGTTACCAAACTCTTCTGCTTCTGACCCCTTTTTCATGAAGCAATGTTTACTTATCAAAGGGTGCATGTCCATGAATAACGATTTTCCTTCTCAGACTTAATTTTAATTTGAGTCATTTTTCGAGGCTTGAGGTTGTGAAACCATGGAGAATTAAACAGGAAAAAGTCTGAAATACTGAATTCTATTGCAGCAGAGCCATGTTTTTTTTCTTATTTCCCGACCCCTGTAGATTAATCTTGTGACCCAATATAAGGATATAAGCCCTCTTGGTGACACTGCTGCTCTCGTATAGATTATTCTACAGGTTATAAAGGCAGCCATTGCCAATAAATGCCCCTCACCCCTTCTATTTCTCTCTCTCTCTTTTTTTTTATACCATCTCTATCGTCCCTTTGTTCCATCCCTAAACCCCAAGAGGTCCACAGGATATTTAATAAAACTGTATGTGGTGGAAGACACTGAAATACATAGAGACATCTAGCCAGATACAGTTGGTTATTATTTGCACTATATGTGTGTGTGTGTGTGTGTGTGTGTGTGTGTGTGTGTGCGCTGCACCCCTGTACCCCAGAGACAGTAAATCTAAACAGTCATATAGGGTCTCGCCTTGTGCCATCAGTAGCAGTAAAGGTCTCTATAAAAACACCTTATCCACCCCGCCCCCACCACACACATATACACACTCCAAGCAGGTCCCTATTGCTTTGATAAGGTTGGTTTAGATATCTACATTACAGTCTCTCTGCACTGTGTCGTAAATAACAAAACGAAGGAAGGGAGGGAGGGAAAGAGACTAGGAGGGAGGCACTTCACTGAGAAACGAAGAATGGAATGGAGAGAGATATAGGGGAAGCAGAAGAAGACCCTCCACAAAACACTCCTGCAGCTCTGTGCTCACTTCCTCTGTAAAGTTTTCCTTTAGGAGAGAACAGAAAACGAGGTTGAGAGGAGGGGCAGAAATGATATGAGAGGGTGAATGTGTCCCATTTAACATGTAATAAGGCAGAACAGATTACCTGCTCCCTCCCTCTCACTGTCTGTCTCCCTCCTCAAGGTGTCCCTATATCATTTAATACAATCCCTTCTTTAAAGCCCCCCCCCCCTCTGCTGCACCAGTCAGCACATTTCCATAGAGGGGGACATATTCCGATTTATAGCTACGGCTACATTCTTCAAAGAACATATTGACTGCAAGCTGGGGGACGCATTGAGATCGATGTTGGGATTTTCATACAATATGCATGTGTTATGCCAATAGACTGAGCGAGGAACAGTGTCAGTACATTTTTCAAACCAACATATATTGACCATGACTACCATCTGCTGCAACAATGTAGAGCGAGCGCAATGAAATGACATTCATAGATCTCTGTTAAGGCTACAACATGCTTCGATAGTTGGACAAAGTGCGAGACACATCTGGAAACATGTACGTTCATCTGTCATAATTTGAGACACATTATAACTCCGAACGAAGGCAAAGACACACTGATACACCGAGGAGTGCCCAGAGGGACGTGCGGGCGTCCAGACAAACAGACGTTGTCCATTCCCTGGATAGCAACTGTCCCCTGCAAAAAGAATTATTGATTGCAAACAAGTGACTGCAGAGGAGTGTTGTAAAACTTTTCACTTGCCTTCTTTCTCTGCCATACTAACATAGCAAGCAGCGGATGAGCAATAATAAATATGTAATGTCGTGACAACCAGCAAAAAAAATCACCATAAGATGAGTAAAAGTGAGTTTGTTTCCATCATTGCTAGGTAGGAGATTGTGTTTTTCCACACTAAGCCACTATGTCATTTGAAAACTTTCAAAACTAGTGCTGAGACAGTATTGGAAGGTTAGGTGCAAATACACAAACCACACTTTTAAACTCAAACTTAAATTTTACAGTTTCCTTTTTTAATTAAACGAGCAGTTTGGTTGTTTTTTGACTGCTCCTGATGATCATTAACCACTTCTTAAATGTTGCACCACCACTGCATTTATTTTAAACAGACACCTCAGGCGTTTACTCTAGCCACACTTTCCAATGTTTAAGTGGTATCTTGACACACTGAACTGCAAATTCAGTCAAACACATGTACACTGCACTGAACTTCACCACACCACAGACTGAATGAGTTTAAGGTGCTTTGGTAGTGGGACGATTATACATTCTGTCATATCAAATCAAGATTACTGGCTGGGAGTAAAACCATACAAATAGCCATTTAGGTCTGGGTACAAAGATATTCAATGGAGGTATTTTTTGACTGGAGAATTATGATATTACTTAGTACTGGGGTTTTTGATCCCTAGCCCTAATTACCACTCGACCAGATATCTGCCACCGGCTTTTGGTACGGGACAATCTTTTGTGTTATTGACACATGAGCTTTTGTCAAAGATGAAGGCATCTTTGACACTAAACAAATATTCTTTGCGCAGAAGCTGTTACAGTAGATTCTGGAGAGTTGCTGCTTTTCTCTTTTTAATGGGATTTCCTTTTTTGAAAAGCAACGCCATTCAGGAAGAAACCATTTGCCATCAAATGACTTTAATAAAGCACTTTTTTACTCTATTATGATTAAAAAGCACTTGACAAAAACAGGTGGAAGCCATTTGATGGTCTGATATGGTCAGATTTCACACATGTTCTCACACAGGATTCATCTCCCTCCACCTCCAACTTGTTCTTTCGCCCACGCGCATACACAACACTTACTGTAGCTCCATCGACAGTATGGATTACCCTCGCCGGCTGACAGATTGAGTTCCCAATCACCACATTCTCTATTTATCATCATTTGGGTCCACTTAGGGGTTAATAGGGTTAAGGGGTGGGTGCCGGTTCCCCCTTAAAAAGCCCTCATGTTCTCTCTAGTTAAGGCAGGCGTCAGTACCGAGGGGGGTAAATAAATACAAATGATCCAGTTAAGGAGAAAAATGACACACATTTCGCTCACGCTGCTTTTTAAAAGCAGACCTGAGTGACCCCCTGCAGTGAAATCCATCAGCATGGATAAGAGATTGAATGAAAGAGAGAGAGAGAGAGGGAGGGACGGAAAGAGAGAGAATCAAGAAAAGCATAAGGGATAAAATACTGCCAAAGAATGAAGACAGAGAGAGTGTGTATGTGACTGAGCGAGCGAGGCTAAAGCAGAAGATAACAAAGAGGGAGTAAGAATGAGAGATTTAAATTAAGACAGAAAACACAGTTCCTAAGTGAGCAGAGAGGGAGACAAAGAAGGATGAGTGGGTAAGAGGAAAGAGAAAGGGAGTGCATGTCCTTTCTGACCCCTCTTTACACACACTCACTGTTCTCTGGCCTCAGAGAGAAAAAGAAGAACATGTATTGAAACATGCAGCTGAAAAATTTCCACCAACTCAGTGGTCTTTATTTGTGAAAAGAACTTTTAAATGATACAATTTATCCAAAACAGACAGTGGCAGTGCTCACGTATGTGCACATTTTTAGCATATAAGAAATGCTATCATGTCATTTCTTTTCTACTCCATCATTCATGCCACTGTGCAGTTCACTATATGAAAAAAAAGAAATACAGAAAAGCAATAAAAGCCATGAGTGGGTTTCCTGACCACTTCCAATGCAGCAAAGTCACTAAATCAGCCGCTAAAATGTGTGTATGTGCAGCGGGTGTTTGTGTGTGCGCCCACGCAGGTGCCCGGAATTGTGTGTGCTTTTTACAGCCGGCACAGCGAAGCTCTTAAGTCCTGAAAGAAGAGCTTTTAAAGCAGTTATTGACTTCTGTCTCCTCAGCTGACCACCATCTTGTCCCTGCACCCGGTTGCCTAGCTACGGAATTGCGGTTCGCCCTCACCTGACAGAGGGGTCAAAGCGCCGCTCAGTGTGTCCTGCCTCGCCGACAACAACTTCAGATAAAAACATCTCTACCACTACAGCTGAAGTGCTCTGCAATAACTTTCCCTCTAAATGACTTTCTGTCATTTTTAGTAATTAAAAGTGCTTCTTGGCGCAATTAAACATCAATAAATCATTGCTTTATTAATTTTGGGACATCAGTGTTATTCCCTTAAACAAACAGGAGCACTGCCAAGAAAATGGAATGCCTTGATGCCTTATTTACATTTTTTTAGCAGCACAGTGGATTT
Source organism: Centropristis striata (assembly GCF_030273125.1). Classification (NCBI taxonomy): domain Eukaryota; kingdom Metazoa; phylum Chordata; class Actinopteri; order Perciformes; family Serranidae; genus Centropristis; species Centropristis striata. Next base: position 4,059,445 of record NC_081538.1, on the reverse strand, counting down.
AGCAGGAAAACCTGCTGGATTTTCTCCAGTGTATTTATCCTCTTCAGTAATAGAAAGATTAAAAAAATGCACAGTGCAATAGTCCTACAATGCTTTGTTGCAGGGCTATGTGTTGCATTGCATTAAGCTGCAGGGGAATTCCTTATTTTGCACCCACCGCCTTCATGACAAGAAGCTTTTTTGTAGAAAAATAGGGAAATGTGGTCTTGTTACATTATTGAAAATAAACCTGGCCATAGTGTTAGTGTTTATTGTAATAAAACCAAACAGAATTAATTTGGCAATGACATGGTTTTTTTTTTAATTAAAAAAGTAGGAACTTAATCTCTTAAACTCCATGAGAAAGGCTACATCCTCAGCCAACATTATTGCCTTTCAGAAGCTGTAACAGACTCAGTTTTAAAGCTCGAGTAAAGAGATTGGTATCACATTACTAGATGGCCTAAGGCATCCATTGGTGCAGTACCAACCATATCTTGCTTGTCAGGGAGGAGGCTAAATAACGCTCATGCACCCATTTTCACCTCAGATATCTTCATGAAAATGGGTTCTATGGTTACCCACAAGACTCCGCCTTACAGACATGCCAACTTTATTTAAATACCATGCAGTTTGGGTAAAAAAACAACAACATTTATCTCTCATGCAGTATAAATGTGGTAGTTTTGCCTAGTCTAAAGATGGTTTATTTAAATATTTCTGCATACAGGGGTCCCTAAACAGTCTTGAAATTGCACAGGTTGGGTATGACTGGAAAGCTGTGGATTCCTTCGGATCTAATGAGCCCAAATGTATCCATGTTTGATGATGTTAGTGTCGTAGCCACTTTATTGTAGTTTCTAAAACTAAACCTCACTGTATAAAATACCTGTTGTGACCTGTTGTGAAGATAATCACAGCCTCATAAAACTTTACAAACACAAACTAGAGACCTAGAGCATTTAGTGGATATATGGGTTTCTAGGTATGAGATAACAATAAGGGGGTTTCTGAGCAATTCCCAGAACAGAAATTGGTTGCCATCCAATAACTAAAAAATGCAATCCTTGCAGAAATCTCTGAAATGTAAAAAGTTTTTGGGCGATGTGTTAGTGTGGATAAGATAAGATGTTTAAGTTGTTTAAATGCAAAATGTTTATGGTTATAAGGGGCTGAAAGAGAGACAAAATACCTTCTGCCACATATATAGAGGAGAAGATAGACAGGTGTGGTCTTTTGACCGAGGCAGTACAGCACACCGGTGTTATGAAGGAAAAACAACGAGCCATTTACATTCAACAAGTTTTGCTCCACGCCTCCTCATTCCACCTTTGCGTACGTGTGCGGAGAGACGAAACGAGGACTCCGGCTGCTGTTATTGCCGACTGGATTAAATTAAAAAAAGATTTATTCAAAAGAGTGAAAAAATAAACAACAGACAAAGGGAGTGAGCATGTAGCCTGAGGGTGGAGAGGAGTGACAGTGAAGTGACAAGACTAAAATGAGAATTTCTTCTCCATGGACGACGATATAGGGGGGGAACTGAAAAATGTTTGGCTCAGACACACACATGCACTCTCAGTGACAAACACAAAAGTGTGAAAATACACCGCCTTTTATGATCTTATCACAAATGTCACCATCAAGGCTGAAAGCTAAAAAGAAATCCAAGTTTTTGAGACTTTAGAAGGGAGACATAAGAGATGATGGTCTCAATCCTTCAGCATTACAGAGGCTTGTCAGACCCTCCCATTCGCCAATATAAGACGTCCCCATCCCGTCTCAATCCTACGGGGACCCTGGACAAACAGAGTGACCAGGCTCAACAAAGAAGCCCAAAGCCCTCCAAAGGTTAGCACTGACAGGAGGTTTAGGACCACGCCACTGTTCTTTCATTCCCCTATTCCATCTTTTCGCATAATCTCACATCTATCATTTTCCACCATGCCTGTCAGCTTGCATTTCAAGCTAAAGCCCTATTGGGTCACCGCGGCCCCGTCGAGACACTGCCCGCGCACACGCAGATGTCCATGCGCCGATATGTGAGCGCACTCTAATTCATTCATCCTCACATACACACATGTGCACTCTTACATACGTATGGTGCAGTAAAGGTCGCACATTCAGTGCTGGACAGTGTGATAATGCATCAGACTTGGATAAACAACTAGTGGTGAAAGTGACAGGATATAAATCAGGTGCAGGGAGAGATAGTCTCCTTTCCACAGGCAACTGGGAACTCTTATCTACAGTCGTTGTCACAGGGAAAGTGAATAAAAGCTTTGGTCGTATATGTATGCGTGTGTCTAAGTTACTGTGTGATTACATTATCTGTTACATGTTGTGTATATTTACGTATATGTGGAAGAGCTGTACACAGAATGCCTTTCAGAGCCGGTTGATGCCCTGGGGTATATGATTCATGGCAACACTTTCAGACACTAAAAGGGGCCTTTTTACAGTTTGTGCAGTCTTTGATCATCCTCAATTCAGATTCTATTGTTCATGCGTCCATAATTTTGTTAGGAAGGCATTGCCAGACTAGTCCGCAAATGCATGTTAGTCAGGAACCTCTCGGCTCATTTTCAATTTCTAAGAGACCTGCAACAAATGTGTGATGTAGCGCTAAACAAGAGTTGCAAGTTGGGACAGTGCTTGGTTCATTTTCAGGTAGGAAAAAAATGGCGACTTGGTTGCAAGCTTTTTCAAATTACAGCCCAACAATTTGCTAAAATGTGGTTCCGAAAACATTTTAGGTGAGAAATTGTCAATGCGAGTCATTGTATCAAACCCCCTGTGAGATAAATGGGGGCCAAGTCATGAGCTCTGCAAATTTGTGAGGTTCCCATGGATATAATATTATTGAATAAAAAAATCTAAGGAATAATGTTTACTTTTTGAAGTGTAACATTGAAATGAGATGAATATATTTTCTCTTTAGTATAGCTCTGGCTAAGAGAACTATAGTTGTAATAAAGTGTGAAAGAATGTAGTGTGTGTGTGTGTGTGTGTGTGTGTGTGTGTTGTGGATGTAATGAGGTCACAGTGATGCAGTAGCGTTCCGGTTGGGAGAGCTCCATCATTCTCAGAAAACTCTGGCGGGAATACTGCAGGAGAACGGCAGGGAACAGCTGTACTGCACATGCACGCAAACAACTACACACACACACACACACATAAACACACACACACACCCTGCGCTCCCTTGAGTACCTACCTCTCACACTTTCATTTATTTCTTTCAACATCACCGAGGAAAATAACCGCACTGTACTGTACCACTGTGATGAATGTAACGTATATGGCTACTTGCTGAAGCCTATTTGTAAACTATATGGTTGACTTGTGTATATCACAAACCATAATGAAACGAAGGTCACCCATTAAGGCAAGACTATTACTGAAACAAGGCAGAGGCATTCAAGAGAATGACACAGGAGTGAAATATCCATTTCAGCATAATTCAGCTGAATTGTTTTTTTTTTCTATCAAGAATGTCTGGTCCCAATCCAATCACTTGTTCTCCTGATCCTGTTTCAGATCAGATTAATTATTTCCCATGTTGACTATTACAGAGCATCAGCCTTATGAGCTGACATAACAGCAGGTGCAGCTCATAGCTATGCATTCCTCCCGTCCACTCTTGAGACCTGATTTTTCTGATCTGAACGTCACAAAGTAATAAAGGTTCGGTCCTAAGGAAAAACCCATAAGATCTGACAGCATATGACAAACACAAACCACTACGCAAGCCGGATTAAAACTCCCAAATATACAGGTGTTATAACCCCTTGACAGACTGCCTCCTTTGGTCCCACACATACTCTTTTCCACTATGATAAACCTAATATAAGCCGTAACACTAATCAATCCCGGGAGTACTATCACTCTCTTTACAGTGGCACCGACATGAGCTACAGCAGGGAAATGAAGACATTCTAATAAGAAAGATGTCATCTCTCGCACTTTATAACATCCTAACATTAACATATCAAATGGTAATTCTATCAAGTATGGATAAGACCCCGGCTTTTCTTTTCCCTTTTTTTTTTTTTAATCTCTGGGGGACATTTTCAACTTTGAGGAAATCAAAAGCCTATGTGAGACAAAAAAAATATTTTTTCTGTTATTATTCAGCAGAGGCCACAGATAGCATCTTATCTCTGTGGGGTCTCTGTCATAATAAGAGAGAGAGGGAGAGAGAGAGAGCTTTGAGGAACAGCACACACATTATGTTCACAAAAGATGTTCACATACGAGTGCATACAAACATAAACCATCACACATGAACTCACACACGTAAACAAAGACGGGCCAAACACGCCCTGTTAAATCCAATTAACCCTCAGCTCTGATCCCCTCAATGCATCCCTGCCTCTGTCTTGTAACACCAGACCTTCCCGCCATTTCATTAGCACACATACACACACGCGCAGACACCCCAACCCCCCTCCTTTACCTTTCCACAATTGTAATCCAGTCACAACCCTGCTAATGCACCTCCTGTAATCCAATCAGCCAATCACTGCTCTTCATGCAAAGGCCTGTGTCACATGACTGCCCGCACGTTAACTTAACGTTCGCTTGCAGTTAGCACTGTCATTTGGCACTAATGTTATTCCGCTGGGTTTTTTTTTTTTCTTTAATGTAATTTGGGAAGTCTCAGCTCCGGCTTCCACGAGTCTAGCGCTAAACCCCCGGTGGGCTAGGCTAATCAGTTTCCAGCATTTCTGAGAGAGACAATGATCCCAGTGTTAGCGCTGGCTAATGACAAGCTAACACAATTAGCCTAGCCTCCCTGGAGGAGAGCTCAGAGCCAGGGCCAATTCTTGCCCCACCTCCTACAGGCTCCTCATCCACTTTTCCTACATTACTATGGAGCCTAATGGCCTCCTATTAAGAAGACAGATGGAACACGGATGGGGAGGGATTCTGAAACTTCTTGAGTTACATATATGTGTCGGCGATGTGCTACGTCCATGACTGCTTGACTCCTCAGGTAATAATTTAAATGAGGTTACCCTTTTTTTTACTACACGGTGTGGCTGTGTGACCATATAGTAGAGTGGCACTATTAAAGTGAGCACCATATACTCACACATGGTGCTGTAATGCACTTTGGATCACAACGGATGCCAAAAATCCAAGAGGAGTACAAGAGAAGTGGTTTGCAATATAAGCGAAGGAAAAGGAGTCAAAACTATTTAAACTCTTTGTCTTTTCTGCAGCACAGAGGTTATCTTATATTTTGTTTCTTGATATGAGAAACACTGCCCATGTTATAAAACTGCTACAAATTATTTGATAATCATATCTGACGCATGTCTAGTTAAAGAAAAAAGAAAATGATACTCTTCTAACAGAGCACAAGAAACCCCGTCAGCTATCATCAACATGCGATCGGGCTTATCAGTGAACCACATCATCAACATCAGCTAATGGGCCGGGCTAATGTGATTCTGAATGAAAGACATAGGTTAGAATGTGGCGCGCATAATTCAATAGTGTATTCACTGGTCCACATTGACTTCTAATCTTTAATGAATGCATCATTTTAGATAATAAACATGAAGCTATTCAACACCTGCTATGCATGACAAAAAAAGAGAAAAGAAGAAAGCCATAAAGCCTTTGATCTACTTTGGATTGACTGCGTCTAAACTTACTTGAACTTGGCATTCACTTGGTCGGCAGCTTTGTGGTAGTTCTCCGTGGTGACCTTGTAGAACTGAGCGCTCTGCAAAGAGACAGAGAGAAAAGCCAGTGGGTGAGATAAATGCATGAAAATGTGATTGTAATCTCTTATATAAAATAAAAAAACGTCCATCCAATTTATTCACATCTGCCCTGCTTTTCAGGTTGAAGCTATTTAGGCAAAAGGAAACATTTCAGCAAAGTGACGCTTCGTAACAGTTCAGATGTGATATCGTCCTACCCACAGCCTCATCTACCATCACTCAAACTCCATTAAAACTTTATGGAGAGGGATATTAAGGGCACAGGTCTATTACCGGTTGGGCTCACTGTCCTTAACTAGAGTGTGTGATCTGTAATGTATATAGGCTGTAAGAGGGAAAGTATGAAGATATGAAGTCTGCTGTGTGTGTGTTTGCCTCTCTTTGTGTGTGTGTGTGTGTGTGTATCATAGGTATTTGTGTGCTTATGTGTGCGTTTGTGCTTATCCTCTCGCAAACGACCGCTGTAATAACAGGCAGCAATCCTGTAAGGTCAGAGGGTCGCTAGTCAACAGCGTGCAGACCACCGGTCATAATCCCCCAGTGACCCATAGCAAATGAACCCATAGCCGGACCCCTCAACCTGAATTACCTCCTCAAACACACAGCTATATAACATGGCTCCTTCCCCCATTTATACTACTCCAGGAAGATCTGTTTTGTCAGCCCTCAGTGGCTGTTATGCACATTTATGATCAAATGGTGAGAGGTTATAAAGTGTGATGGATGGCTTGATTGAGAGTCGTATGAGCTTCGATCGAGGGGCAAATGTCTCCCAATGCTGGTACCTTCCTAGTGGATTCCACTTTGGAGGAACCGTTGACCCCAAAATCAACAATACATGTTTTTCCTCTTACCTGTAGTTCTGCTTATCCATCTAGTTTGCTCTGGCGTGAGTTGCAGAGTGTAGGAGATAGCAGCCGTAGAGATGTCTGCCTTCTCTTGAATATAATGGAACTAGACCACACTCGGCTTGTGGTGATCAAAAAATACCTCAGCAACAACCGGGCTTTCCAGAAATCTTGACCCAGTTATTCAAGACAATTAACAGATCATGTTGTTAGTAGTTCATGTAGGAACAACTTTCTTTCTGGTATACTTCCTACATGACAATGCTCCCAACAAGGTCTGTAGATTTTCTTGAGGAACCGGGTCATGACTTCTGGAAACAGACATTGCTGTTGAGTTTTGATGTATTTTTTGAGCACACAAAGTCCAGCGCCATTTGGTGTCATTATATTCAACATATCAGACATCTCTATGGCCGATATCGACAAAACTCGGCAACCGAGATTGAAAGTATGTCATGATGTAGTGCTCTGTTAAAGATCTCTCAGACTGTGATAAGCCTAAAGCATAAGCATACCTTTTCAAGGTTTACAAAAAAATTCAGAATGAAAAGGCTTTTGTTGGTCTTTTATGTTCGTTCTAGAGAAGTTTTAACTTTTACTTTTAGCTGACGACTTCTCAGGCTAAACAATAGAATTCTAAAACTTTTGTCTACTCTATCTATGCGTTGTTAAAAGAGGAATACTTAATTATCCTCAAGCTGCATATGTCTTTGCATAAGGTTATTGTTGAGCCTTTGCTGAAAATTTCAAGTGCAAAAGGCACAAAGAATCAGTGACCAGCTAACATTGCATTCACTGGAAACCAGACACTTAATCATCTTGCATAAATTACAGATTCACTAGAAATGTGACAAATGTAAGCCCATCTGCCCCGACTTAACCTTCCAGCAGGGAAGACATTCATCATAGTTCAGAAAAGATCAATAGGAATGAACTGCGCTGCTGAAAAGATCAATAGGCGTGTGTTGTAGAGCTAAAAGAAGATGGGACATGACAACGCTGACAAAAGATCTCATACAGATTCGAGTCCTCTTCATTTGGATGAACACTGAGGGTTTGCAGTGGATTCAGTCCTTTACTCGTTCACATTCTGTAGAGTTACAGACATAATTTAGAAATCATATTTTCAATCAATACAGTACTGCTCGCAAGAACGCAAAAAAAGATTTTTAGATTGGCAGATCTCTATCTATATGCATATATTGTATTTGTATAACTCAAAACCCACCTTTTCAAAATAGCTTACAATACCTGAACTCATAATCTCTCATCTCTGTTTAGTTGTTTTCTTCTGTATTTTGTGTTTGTGTGTGTCTAATTTCCTGTCATGTTAAGCGACTTTGAGTACCTTTAACAGCGCTATATAAATTTAATGTATTATTATTATTATTATTATTATTATTATTATTATTATGTATAGAACTGAAACAAGTATGACGAATTCATTAGATACATTTGGTTCATTTGATCACTCTCGAGATGTTTCAAGTCCACGTGTGTCATATTTTATTGATTGGAAATGATTTATGCCTATCTGGAGTCATATGTCCCATGAGTAATCATCAAGCTATGAACTCCAAGAAACGCTCCTTACATGTCGAATATACATGCTCGGGGATGAATTTGACAAAGATCCTGCATCAAATGGATAAAACAAAAAGAGGTCTTAATGCTATACCGACCCACTGCAGTTGTCCCTCCGGCAGACACTAGTTTGTATGTAAAACAGAACAGTGAAGTATGCCCAAAGTTTAAGAGTTAACTTGTAAGCTCCTGTTGTATCTGCGCCCTCTTGGCCTTGAATCAAGTGTTTTTTCAATGTAGACAAAGAAACTGTCAAGAGCTAAGGAAAGGGATTTAAAAGAGAAGCTTATTCACAGATAAAAAGACTAAAAAGAGATTTTTGGGGCTGCTAAAGAGGCAAGAATAAGACTTCTCTTGGGTGCCGAGATTGAGCCATTGGAAGAGAAAGAGAGAGTCAGAAAGAGCCGGATTGGGGTCTCTGTCTAGAATACTAAGTATAAGGTAATAATACCTGCCTAAATGGCAGAGCTGGCACTAATCAGCACACTAATCCACATGGGAGGACAAAAGGCTATGTGTGACAATGATTGTAAGACCACTTACAATACGCACACACAAACAATGCACATGTGTTCATGCTGACACATACACGCACAAGGTACTAACACACACAGCATGAGTGGACATGCTGCCAAAAGCCTCTACACATATCCTGGTGGCCAGATATAAACAATGACATACAGGGGGGAAAAAATCACACACTCCAGAGAGAGAAGAAAGGAGTGAACTTTGTGTGATTACTGAGTGGTGTCAACTCTGATTTCCTGCTGTTGCCCCAACTGATTTAGAGAGTAGCCCTGACCTTTTGTTCGCCCAGAGGGGAAAGACTCTGTATGCTCAGTTTGGTTGAAAAGATTCCTCCCTCGACTAAAATCAAATCTTTTTAGGAGCTGCAAAACACAACATTCTTTAAAATCTTACAGAAAGATGTTTTTGATTGCTGCCAAGCAATTCTTTGTCAGTGGGTAAACAGAAATGTGAAGCTACAAGCACCCCTTTTTTCCTGTGTACACTCCATGTGCAAGCTACCTCTAAAACAGTGGTTCTGTTTATTTTCATCCTATTTACTCTATTTGCTTTCCACTAGGTTTTAAGCTCATCTGGAGCCAAACAAAATGCTGGTGGGGGGTGTCACAGACAAATTAAGTCATTACTGCTAATGCACTGCAGCGATATGGAGAAGATAGGAGCTGCACACCAACACAGGCTCCAGCTCAATTTAGAGAAAAAGCCTCCAATTTTTAATGAATAAAACAAATAACTCCCTGTACTGATGGCTTCTTTCTCTTATCTGCTGCTGAGCAGGAGGGCCGAAATGGGGAGAAACCCCACCATGGCTAACATTACGGTTCTGCAGAGCTAGAGAAAATGAGACTTCTGCTGTGTGACTCAGTGCAACTTGCTCATGAGGAGAACTAAGAGGCTGGTAAACTGTTATTGTGGCTATTCTTTATACACATTTTTAGACAAAGGTAACTAATTCTGCTTAGCATTACCACAAACCATGTGTTTAGGCAAATTGCAAGGTGAATTTTAGAGGTTGTGATTGCATACAGAGTCAATGGAAAGATACAATTAGACACAAATTCAGCCAGGGCTTTATCAGTGTTGGGAGTAATGCGTTAAAGTACTCAGATTACTTTTTTGTTGTATTGAAAAGGCATTACTTTTTCTTAACAAGTGATTATTTAGTCGTTACTATGTTAGGGCCGGTTTCTCCTCGCTCACTGTGGTGGCAATTATTACATGTATTATTATCAGTAAAGGAGGCTGAGGAGTAGCTAAACATTTGACACACCGAGCTGCAGAGAGAGAAGCTATCGTTAGCTGCTAAGCTAAGTAGCTAACAGAACTGAATAATATAAACAGACGAGATTAGCAATAAAGTCGATATAAGAAGGAGAAAGATATAAGTGCTTAAGCAAAACTAGCATAGTGTGAATAAAGCAGACAATTATAATGTGTAACTTTAACAGAGTTAACTGTATTTAGCGAGACACAGAAAAACCCTTAAGTGACACAATACGCTCACCGTTAGCACGGTCAGCCATATGCTAACGGTTTTGATCCAGCCTTTTTTTGAATCACATGTGCACTTTACATTGTGTCAGATAAGACACATTTTTGTATGTTGTGGTCCTGGTTTGTATGCTCAATAGATTAAATTGAAGATGTTATCCTTTCCCTGTTTTCTTTTGATAAAAGTTGGTAGTGTGGGTATTTCTTTAAAATAAAAGTGACAGCAGACCAACAGGCATATTTAAAAAGCATTTAACTAGGTAACTTTGAAAGTACGTTATTAGTTACTTCCAATAAAGAGAGTAACTTAGTAAAGTAACTAGTTACTATTTCGGGGGAGTAACTTACTTAAAAGTAACTTTCCCCAACATTGCACATTATTTAATGACATAAAAATTAAATTAAATTGAATGGTCAACTTGATTTTATCAATCAATCAATCAATCAATCAATCGAATAAAACTGTAGATAGAATATTCTATCTCTTGTTAGTGCTATTGTCCGGCCTCTTTGAATGCTTTTCTAGTTTTCATATATGAGGAGCACAGAAAAATAGAAAAGATTATGTATCCATATAATGCTCTCTATCCAATATAATACAACCCATAACTACGGCCTAGAAATGTACCATTAGTTGAATAAACATCTCCATTACATAATTTGAACAAAAACTGAGCCACACAATATAAGCTAACATTTCAAAAGTTGTATTCCAGCATTATTATTATGATTTTTTTCCCCCCCACATAAACGAATGTGCTGCTCTGTTGTTGCAAAATCACCATTCCTTGAAAAGACTTCCCGTTAAATCCCTGTGAATCCCATCATGCGGCTATAACAGCAAACAGTCTCAGACACAATAATTCAACACTGCAGCACACTGTCATGTCTTCACTCCGGATTACTGTGTCTGCAGTTATACAACTAGCAGAGCCGGAGAGACTACATTGATCGCTTCATGGGGGAAAGAGACATTCTAAAACATCTTTACTGCTACAATAGCGAGCGTGAAACACCTGTTCTAATTTTGTTATTTTTTAACACACAATGAGCAAAATGTACTTTAAATATGAGCTTCAGTCTGGAGAGAGAAAGAGGCAGAGGGCAAAAGAATGAGAGGGAGAGAGGTAGAAAAATGACAGGCCAAGGAAGAGATGAAGATACCAAGTGAGAGATGGAGACAGAGATAGAGAGATAGAAGCTATTACTGTTTTTTTAATGCTCTTTCCTCTGTATTTCTTCCTTTCACAGTGCTGTGGAACTTTGCTATGAGATGGCAATTGCTGCAGTGATTGTCCTCCATGGGAGAGCAGAAAAATCCAATTTCATCGATATACAAGGCGAAAAGATAGAAAAAAAAGAAAAATCCCTTCTGAAAAAAAAAATGAAATTGAGGCGTGGAGAAAAAAAACACCACTCAAAGAAAAGAAAAAACATTTTTAAAAAAAGGAGGGATATAGAGAGAGACAGATGTGGCGAGAGGGGAGGGCTGGGAAGAGACAAGGTTGAAAAAAAAAAAAAAAAACGAAAAAAAAAAAGCTGATTGTTAAATATGAGATTGTTTTACAGCAGGGCAGGTATTGAGTGAAAATGTAATAAATATATAGATATTGTTTTCAGGGGCTATTTGGTAGCAGTGGCCCCAATGAGCGGCAGCAGCAGAGGCAGCGGGCTGAGCTGCCTGGGAGCCTGGTGATGGCCTGTCACTGGAAGCCCCTCTGATGAATGGCCATGTTGGATTGGAACAGACGTGTAATATATATCAGACTTATATTCTCTCTCTCTCTCTCTTTTGGCGCCCCTGTCTGCTGGTGTGCAAGATACTGGGGGGAATCCTGAGGTAAAGGGAGGAACGGAGGGTGAGGGGAGATAATATTAAGCTAGCAGTGATACCACGACAGCCTTGTTCACCGCCCACCAACACACCAAATCACTTGGAACCAAGGTTATTATAGTTAACGAAAACTAACGAAATAACGAAAACTAGAATTGAAAACGCATTTTCAAATAAAAAGATAATTACAAAAAAAGAAAACACATTTTCGTTGACTGAAATAAAAATAAAAATGAGAGTTTAGAAAAAACGATAACTAACTGAAAGTGTATTTTGTGGTTACAGAACTAACTAAAACTAACTAAAATTATAGTGAAAATGTCCTTAGTTTTAGTCTTTGTCAACTTTTTTCCATACGTAAACCTTTTTGGTTGATATGAAATCAATTTCATCTATCTGGTTTTATGACTTAGTAAACTTATTGGGGCTGAGATGGAGAAGACAAAGGAAATAAAGGCAAAATGTATTGTGACCTTATTGAATCTGGCACCCAACAAATACCCCATTCCAAAAAAACTAAAACTAACACTAAAACTAATAAAAAATAAACTAAAACTAAGCTATTATTATAACTATTTTCCAAAAAATAAAACTAATCAAAACTAGCAAACTCACTCTAAAAACTAATTAAAACTAACTGAATTTGAAAACAAAAATTGACAACGAAATTAAAACTAAAACTAATGAAAAATTATATTATAACCTTGCTTGGAACTGGTCATGGGATTGTCTCTAGGGCCATATCTTTTTCATTATGTTCCTTAAAGTTTTATAAGTTTAAGAGTTTACTTTATGTTTGTTCATAAAAGTTTATCATGAAGGCATACCTTATTTCTCCCTCACTTTCATTTGGGGCTTCAAAGCACAGTGCCTGACAGTTTCCTTTCAAATGCCATCACTCATGAATATTTAAATCAGCTATGATGTGATTATGAGGGAAAATGCCCATGACAGTTTTCTATTTAGCACTCTTGCATGCCCATCACTGTTTTTTTTTTGTATCCTTTTGCAATTTATGTCACATATTTTACAGGGATAATACAAAAACAGATTGTGTCAGTATGCAACTACACATGGACCGAACTATATTCTTGCTTTCACATGTTGTCTCTTCAACAGAAAATATGTAACCAGCTGTTCTACATTACACACATACTATGCTCGTCCCTAAAACGCTGCTGATCTGATCACCAGCAATTGATGCACTGCTTAACAACAATATGTGAGGATGTAGTATGTAATGACTGATTTAACCAAAGAAAAACCTTGTTAGATAGAAGCTAGATATGCTAAATTTCTATTCATTGCAATGTTAATCACATGTGATGTTACTAATATGGTCTTGTAAGTGTCCATTAACCCTTTAACACCCAGTGTTACACCAGTGACATGTAAGGCAAGCGCACTTTGGATTACAATAATTGGTAACATTTTACAATAACCATAATTTATAAATGGTAAACAGATAGTTTATTAATGTTTAATCATCATTTATAAACCATATATAGGTCATTTAGAATGGTAAATACATAATTTATTAATCTTTAACTAACTAAATAATTTATAAATGGTATATTAATGTGAGTTTATAGTTACTTTACCATTAACAAACAATTAAATTATCATTAATAGTTTATAAAAAGTTTTAGTTGCACTGATTTTAACATTTTTAACACCATATTAAGTATGTTAATGGTTTTGAAATTATTCATATACATTTAAGAAATTAGTTGAAAACATTTAAAGATTAAATATGTATAGCACTTTGTAAATGGTTAATAATTGGTTTATAAACCATCTATAAACATCACTTAGTTGGTTATTGTAAAGTGTTACCCAATAATTACTTAAAGGATTAAGCTATCGTAAATATTCCAACGGTTTCTGAAAGCTGAGAAGTTGCTATTTACATCCATTCTAAAATATAATAAACAATAAAAAAAATAATAAGAAACTGTGTTTTTCTTTATTTTAGAAGTATTCCACTCTTAAAACATGCAGTAAATTGTAAATAACTGCCAGATATTGAAAGTTCCAAGTGTTCTGGAAAAATGGGCAAAGCACTTACTCACAGGACATTTTCTGACCCTTTTATAGCCAAAATAAGCAAAAAAAAAGGTCCAAGTGGACATTTTGAGGCTAAGGTGTTAAAGGATAATAAATCTAATAATCAACGTGCAACAAATGCAATTCCTTTGAGGTAAATGTAAGGTTGGGTCAACTGACATACAGTGTGTGATTGAATACTATGATGGCTATTATCTTATGATAAAAAAAATAACTAAAGGTGGTGACCTAAAAGAATCATGAGAGGTCATCTGATGCGATGTCGAAAATTGCAGTTATTTCAATAACTCACCAGCAAGCATGCTAATGAAACACTGAAAATAAGTGTTTGGAACTGTTTGTTGCTCCACAACACGCGTTACTGCTGCTTTTTCAGACTACCAAGCAAGTTTCTGGGAGGGTCTGATGCTGCACCTACAAGAGCTACATCTCCCCCTCTCTCTCTCATTAGGCTCTGAAAATAAGTAAAAAAAATGTCTGAATTTCATGAGTTTTTCCAACTAACTCTTTTAAAAAATGTCTGGGTCTCCTCCTCTCCCCATTTGGTGCTGCGGCTCATTTTATTTTGTCGAGTTGTTTTTCTTTTTACAAGTTCTGACGATAGCCTGCCAGAACTTCATGTAATTGGTCCGAAAGTCTGAACCATGCAAAGAAAATATTTTCACAAAAGATATGGGACCAAACAAGCATGTTTCTTCTTCCTACTTCATTTTGGACATGAAATGTTAATTTATGTTGTTTATTGAAAGTTCATTATTTATGTTATTTTATTGTTTTTTTACATTTATACTATTGCTTATTTACTGTGTAATTTTTGTGACGGATCAAACTGAAAAAGCCCTTTAATATACAAGTGCATCTCAATAAATTAGAATATCATAGAAAAGTACATTTCCAGTAAGAAAAGTAAATTTCCAGTAGTTCAAGTCAAGTCAATAGCCCCAACCAGGTATTGAGTGCATATAGATGTAAAAACTTTTCAGAGGCCAACATTTCCATATTAAACATACTTTTTAAAATAGTTTTTAGTAACATTAAACTTATTTTGAGACACTGAATTTGAGGTCTTCATTAAATGTAAGCCATAATCTTTATAATTAGAAGAATTACTAAACTAAATTAAGACATGAAATGTTTCATTCTGTGTGTAATGGGTGTATATAATGTGTTATTTCCACTTTTTACAAAAATAAACTTTTCTATGATATTCTAATTTATTGAGATGCCCCTTTATTTGAGAGGACCCGGATATGGATACTGGATTTTTGTTGTCCAGCTTTTTGATATGTACAGTACAGGCCAAAAGTTTGGACACACCTTCTCATTCAATGCGTTTCCTTTATTTTCATGACTATTTATATTGTAGATTCATCAAAACTATGAATGAACACATGTGGAATTATGTACTTAACAAAAAAGTGTGAAATAACTGAAAACATGTCTTATATTCTAGTAAGCAAAGGGTGGCTACTTTGAGGAATCTAAAATAATGTTTTCAGTTATTTCACACTTTTTTGTTAAGTACATAATTCCACATGTGTTCATTCATAGTTTTGATGCCTTCAGTGAGAATCTACAATGTAAATAGTCATGAAAATAAAGAAAACGCATTGAATGAGAAGGTGTGTGTCCAAACTTTTGGCCTGTACTGTATATCCAGCCTGTATTTAAGCTATATGTTCATGATTGTTTATCTTTGTTTAGCTGTAGGTCTGTGTTTGTACCTTTCTGTACATTTTCACTCTGTACTGTCTATATGTATTGGGCTCCTTTATCTTGAGAGGACGTTAATAACCAAACAGGACTAAGACAGATAACATAGGAACATAATATGCCAAAAAATGACGATTCTGTTTGGTTGACTGCCGGGCTTATGTCGGGTGAGGAGAACAGGGAGCGAGGAGAGGCTGAGAGTGCCAAACGGGGCCACTGTGGCCAGAACATGAAAAAGGAGCGTTATTAACACAGTGCAAACAAACTGCACCCCCTATGGAGTCCCAAGCCGCTTGCTACACAGTAAGACAACATGCAATATGCCCACCATTGATCTTCAGTCACACACACCATCACACACCATCACACAATGCGCACACATCAAAATGCACACATGGTCGCCACTTCTGCGGCATTTTGTCTCCACAGGCCATAAATCCTGATGGAATTTGCTAATTAAAAAAATAGTGAGGGGTTCGTGTGCATGTTTTGAGGACAAAGTGCTTTGGAAACATAATTAAATTATCATTTAATTCCTGTGCATGAATCAATAAATAAAGCAGTGTGTTCATTTTCTCGTGTCCTGTTTCTCATCAGACAAACCTTATATATATATATATATATATATATATACAGTACAGGCCAAAAGTTTGGACACACACCTTCTCATTCAATGCGTTTTCTTTATTTTCATGACTATTTACATTGTAGATTCTCACTGAAGGCATCAAAACTATGAATGAACACATATGGAATTATGTACTTAACAAAAAAGTGTGAAATAACTGAAAACATGTCTTGTATTTTAGATTCCTCAAAGTAACCACCCTTTGCTTACTAGAATATAAGACATGTTTTCAGTTATTTCACACGTTTTTGTTAAGTACATAATTCCATATGTGTTCATTCATAGTTTTGATGAAAATAAAGGAAACGCACTGAATGAGAAGGTGTGTCCAAACTTTTGGCCTGTACTGTGTATATATATATATATATATATATATATATATATGCAGTGCTCTTTCAGCCTTTTCTTATACTCTCTTGTTCTTTATCATTCGGTGACATTTTATCTTTTCACAACTCTTCTGTCTCTTTCTTTTACTTTCGTCTTATCCTCACTCACTCACAAATGTCACTTTATCATAATTCCTTGTGATACCTTCTCTGGTAGAATCTCTTTAATTCTAATTTGTCTCCAGTTGTCCTTTTCTTTTTTTTACTATCTTGTCTTTTCTTGTGTTGAATCTCAAGTTCCTCCCCTCTCCGTCCCTCCTTCTCTCTCTCTCTCTCTCTCTCTCTCTCTCTCTCTCAATCTTCTTTCTCTCTCTGAGGTGTGAAGGTGATTTGTTGACACTTTGATCTAAGGAATATTGACCAGAGGGCAACATGGCTGATGGATGGTGGTTGCCTGAAGTCGATAATGCCTGTGTTAGTTGGAACACATCACTTCTACCATCAGCACTCCTCTATACAGGAGGACGCAGTAGAGCTACACTGTCCAAAGATGTAATAATACAACACAAGCTGGCTCTGGTTTCATTTCAACACCATGAGGTTTTCTGCCGAGCCATCCAACTGCTAACGAAAATCGGTAAAGAAAAAGGTAGTTGTTTTCTTTGCAAATGATCCATCACTTAATTCACACCTTGCTTTGACGTCAGTTAATGGTATCTTCTCCTCTCTGCTACCCAACCAGAATTGAACACACCAATGCACTTCCAATTACTGACAGAAGTCCACCACCACTCAATACCCACTGGCTTGGCTTAAGAACTCATTGTTAGTGAAGGAAGGAAAATTTGGTTTTATTGACCCAAAGGGAGACTTATCTTGTGTGTAATGGGAACTAACAAAAAAAACACCAATAAAATTAAACAAGCATGGCTATTGCAATGAATTATTATAACAGCTAGGGCTGTAAACAGTGTAGTTATAATGTGATTATGTAATTGCATTGATGACATGTCTCTTAAGTTGCACAGTTGAGGGGATAGTGGGATGCAGCAGTCTAATATATGTGATAGGTGATCTGTGACTTGTATGCAAAATTGTCTAATTGGTGTACAGTACCAGAAACCATGCATGAAATTGTCTGTGCACATATTTCTGTGGACGTCACACTAGTTTGGACTAAAAAAAGTCACACAATAACACATATAAACTTGCCGAACAAGTGTCGGTAAGTGAGGAAAATTGCTGTTGTTGTCAATGGAGTCTGGTGGCTTTGAGGAAAAAAAGGCTGCAGTGTGCCAGCAAGAAATAGGGGTGAAAATATTCTTAATATAGCATACATTCAAAATGATTTTGAACTGATTTGCACATATGGCTCTCTTCAAGCCACAAGTAAGGAAAATTTGGAAGTTTTATTGACCCAAAGGGAGACTTATCTTGTGTGTAATGGGAACTAACAAAAAAAAAACACCACTAAAATTAAACAAGCATGGCTATTGCAATTAATTATTATAATTGTGCTGCTTGTTAAATCTCCTAAGAAATGGCAAAAAATAAATATTGGCGTGTGCTCAGGCCGGGGTAAGCATGCACAACATGCTGTGTTCGACTGAGAAACCACATGTGAGCAGTTTGGATAGAGACAAAATCATTTGACACTGAAGTCCTTTCGAGGACAATGTGTCCTCTGACTATGTGATATTTTGTCATCTTGGATTCATTTGAGCTTCTAAGAACAAGAATATGTGACTGCCTGCCTCCTCCTCTGTGCCTATCTGGCTTCACAACAGTGTGAAATTTCCATTTTGTTTCCACTATAGAGAGCATTTGACTTTTTGCACCCTCTAAAGGGGAGAAAACTCCTTCCCAGCATGAAGGCGTCATTTTAAGCACATTAAATTGGGCATTGTATCCCTCCTAAGATACACTTGTGATTCGAGAGCAGCATGAGGGCATCTTTTTTAAGACACTTTA
This sequence comes from Centropristis striata, assembly GCF_030273125.1. Lineage (NCBI taxonomy): Eukaryota > Metazoa > Chordata > Actinopteri > Perciformes > Serranidae > Centropristis > Centropristis striata. Next base: position 4,040,735 of record NC_081538.1, on the reverse strand, counting down.
ACACGGCATTTGACCCCGGTTGTCTGGCTTCAAGGCATCTCTCTGGGACCAGCATGGAGCTGCCATTTGAAGTGGGCTAAGCACACCAGCTGACCCTTGTCCCCCTCCATAGGACACTGGTTTGACAAGGACCATCAGGGTAGTGTCATTTCCAGGGACAGAAGGACACACACAGGGATGAATGAGATGTAACCCTTTATCCTTGAGGCAGAGGGAAAGAGGGTGGAAATTAAAAGAAAAAAAGAAGCGCCAGAGAGCAAAAGAGCAGCAGAGAGACAATTACGGAGAGGCAGAGAACAAGAAAGAGAGAGCAATGCACACCACACTGGGGAAAGCACGCAGAGTTTAAGTTGAGGGATGATAACAAAAACAGTGGGGCACAGATGTGACTGTACTTTGGCTGAGCCCAGTGGTGACCGAACCCACTGTGTATGCCAGCTGAATTGCGCACATTAATCTGTGTGCGCTTGTTTATGTGCGCACTGGTGTGAGTGTTTCTGTGTGCGTGGCTGTGTGTCGATGAGTGCACTACACTTTAATAGAGGTATGTTATGAAAACTTTTCCCCAGGCAAAAACTAGCGCTGCAGTGCATGATGTGTGTTCTTGAAAATAGCAATGATGTCATCTAGCCTGGTGACTGCATAATGCAGCATTTAGTCTTTAATGTTATGAAATAGAAATTACCTTTGGAAACTGGATGCTCCATCTAGATATATTATCTTTTGTTGTGCTTTTATTCGGTTTTATCCTATTTTATATCTCATATATTACATATATTTTATATTAAATCATCATCAAAATCATTAAATCATGTCTCATGGACAAATGGGCAGACAAGCCTGACTGAAGTTGATTTGCATGACAAACTGGTTCCCAATCCATGTTTCTATTGTTTCTTTGAAGTTTCTCTCATACTTTGCAATGTCTGGTTCCTGTATGCTAACTACATTAAGTAAATCACTTCATCATGTAACTTCCTCCTGTTCTTTGATCATGTAAGACTGAAACTCTGTATATAAGGAAGAAAAGTTTACTTTGTCGGGAGAGATTGCTGACAACTCTCTCCGTGCACGTAACTATGGGCTTTGATTGATCACACCGGCTGGCTGCATTTTTTCTTCAGACTTAGAAACATTCTCAATATTTTGGGAAGAAACTGCAACTCCAAATGTTACAAGATCTCAAGTCGGTAAAATGGCAGTACAGATTTCCCTGAATACTGATTCCTGCACCAAGACCCCAGAACAAGAGAAACTGTATGTATCAACATTTCCAGTGTTAAGATCATTACCCTGTAGGAGAGAAACAAATTCCAAATTTTCCACTCATGAAATCTGATGAAATAAATAGTTTAAAAATGATCCATTTAGTGTTTCACCAACTGAGACGACAGTGAGTTAGAATGCATAATACCTGGACCCTAAAATTAGAGCAGCTGAATTGAAATCAGCCATTATTAATTTCATTATTTACACCTGTGGTTTTTCGACTGTGACAAGTCAGAATGTCTCCAGGGAAAAAAGGCCTGAAGAGCTCGGGGAATTATTATTTAAACCTGAACTAATTATTAGTGATTACAAATAAAATTATTCAGATATTATGACTTTATTTCTGTAGCAACATGTAGAGCGTAGTTTTGTGAGTCGGGTTACACATTCATATATCCTATGTCTATAAAAAGGCATTTTTCAGGATGGCGTATGGTTCAAACAGTTTCTTACCCTCTCCTCCAGCCGGGCCACCTGCTCTCTGTAGAAAACATCCTGCTTGTTGAGGTCTGCTTCTCTGGCCTCCAGCTGCTTGGCCTAAAAACACAAATACATGTGTACCACATGCAGCATACACACAAGCACACAGAGAAGAGAAGAGAAAACAATCACTTATGTGCTCAGTGGAGCATTGCCAATTTGATCAAACTGATAACAAAATGCACACATACACAAGCATTTATTCACATGAGAGAGGCCAATAATGAGATGTCAGACAAGTGTGTATAAAAAGAACACAGTTAAGACTTATTGTTTTAAGGCACATATAGGCTAGACTGTAAAAACTGTGTGAATGATTTATTTAAAAGGCCAGACTCCATTTTTTTTTTTTTTTTTACATGGAAATGCAGCAACCCACGCAGCCTTATCCAAAAGCAGGGACGTAGGTTACCACAGTAAGCTCTGAAGGGCTTACTAACTAGGCCAATAGTAGCTAAGTTTGGTATATTTGCAAATCACTGCACATATTTCTTTATTTTCTTCTTTTTTTTGGGCCCACCACCGCCCCCTTTCTTTGGCCGACCGACCAACCGACCGACCGACCGACAATCAAGGAGGTAGCCTGAGCAATGGGGGGAATTTTATGTAAGTGCTATATATGCGTGTGTGTGTATGTGTGCGTGTACTTTGTATTTATAAGTACTTGTATATATGTATGGATATTTCAGGGAGGAAAAGAGGTGTGTTGCAAAGTTCTGTGGAATTGGGATCAGGCATTTGTAGAGGTGAATTTTTGAATAAATGTAGACTAAGTTTTTTTGAACCGGGGTATGTTGTGATTAATTGATGCTGACATTTTTTCCATTGAGATGTGACCTATTAACAAATTCTTCCAGTGTGTGATGTTCCATTTATTTCTTGTTTCCCAGTTTAGGAAACAGCTAGGGCTGTAAACAGTGTAGTTATAATGTGATTATGTAATTGCATTGATGACATGTCTCCTAAGTTGCACAGTTGAGGGGATAGTGGGATGCGGCAGTATAATATATGTGATCTGTGACTTGTATCCAAAATTGTCTAAATGGTGTACAGTAGCAGAAAGCATGCATGAAATTGTCTGTGCACATATTTCTGTGGACGTCACACTAGTTTGGATTAAAAAAGTCACACAATAACACATAAACTTACCGAACAAGTGTCGGTAATTTCGTTGTACTTGTACTTGTACTCTGTGCAATGACAATAAAGGGTTCATTCATTTATTCATTCATAAGTGAGGAAAATTGCTGTAGTTGTCAATGGAGTCTGGTGGCTTTGAGAAAAAAAGGCTGCAGTGCGTCAGCAAGAAATAGGGGTGAAAATATTCTTAATATAGCATACACTTAAAATGATTTTGAACTGATTTGCACATATGGCTCTCTTCAAGCCACCAGACTGCTTTGACGAAAACAGTATTTTTTTCCTCGCAGAAGACGGGAGTTGTTGGTCCACCAATGGCTTAATATGTTAGTTTGTTGATGTTATTGAATGACTTTCTGTGTTGGATATTAAATATGATTTTGCGCCTTTCCAATTAACTAACGTACCAACCGCTGTCTGTAATAAACACTGGCTATGGACTAGGATATATATGAATCATTCAGAAACATATGGCAGGTCACATGGGAATTTTTTTCTAGAAGGGTTTCAAAATTTTGATGTCTGAATGTACAATCTTTGGACAAATTGTGAATGTTTGGATTTGAATACATAAGAAACAATACTGGGAAGCTACATAATCCAGAAAGAGGGGTATAGATGAGTTTTATGTGTATGGGAATATGTATACATGTTGCCTAACCTGTAGAAAATACACGTGTGTTCATGTGTGTGAGACTGATGATGCCTTGGTATGTATTGTATGTGCTTCTTTGTCCTCTTGTGTTCAATCTTCAGCCAAACCACTATCAGACCGGGAGGATAACATCAGTTCTCAGTCCGAACGAGCGCCATGGTCTGGCGTATATATCTACCCAGCTCTACCAATCTCCTCTGTCCTCCCCTCTACTGTGACCTTCACTAAACGTACGGCTGACTCTCTGGGTGATATACAGAACAGATAAGACCTGGATGTATCAGCTTCCAGAGAGGAGAAAGCACACCTTCACAGCGGGTCAATGACTCAAATAAAAATGGAAATTTAAATGTTACTAATCGTGATAACTTTTCTTACACATATTACTCCCAATGGGTTTCTTTAAAAGCCTATGGGTGTATTAATGACCTAAAGGGATTTATAGACTAGTGGAATTGGGACGTGCATCAAGATTTTAATTAGAGAGTTGTTTGTGGTACAGTACTCTAATTCTCAACCTTGGGGTCCCGACCCCAATTGGGGTCACGAGATGATTTTTGGGGTCGTCAAATCATTTTGGAAGTCAGCTCTGTCTCCACTGTGTTAAAGTGTTCGTGTGTTTTAGTCTTTTTGATAATTTAATGTCTTTTTTTTGTAATTTTGTGTCTTTTTTGGTCATTTTGTGTCTTTTTTTTGTAATTTTGTCCTTTTTTTGGTCATTTTGTGTCTTTTTTGGGGTCATGTTGTGTCTTTTTTTGTAATTTTGTCCTTTTTTGGTCATTTTTTGTCATTTTTGGTCATTTTGTGTCTTTCTTTGATCATTTTGTGGTCAATTAGTGTCTTTTTTTGGTCATTTTGTTTCTTTTTTGGGCCATTTTGTGTCTTTTTGTGGTCATTTTTTGGTCAATTTGAGTCCTTTTTTGCTGAATTTTATGTATTTTTTTGGTCATTTTGTGTCTTTTTTGATCATTTTGTGGTCAATTTGATTCTTTTTGGGGTAATTTTGTGTCTTTTCTGACAAATCCCAAAGTAGCAAGATATTACTTTCCAAGGAGTCTCTGGCTTGAAGCTGACTGTTACACACTCAGGAGGTCAGAATGGACCTTTACACTTATAGCAAAGGACTTAGAACAAAGAAAAAAGTACATCAAAAGAAGAGGTGGATAACTTAACCCTTTATCAGGCAAAGAACCATATTTGGTAACTTGAGCGGACATCTATAACAGGTCTCCTCGTTCTCCGTGAGCTCATAGAACCACATGGATTTCTACGTCACAGATAGTGACACTGTGGCATCTGACCAATCAGTAAACCATACAAGATTCAAGCTTTCCTTTATTGTTATTGTATTAAAAAAGTATACAACTAAATTTACGTGTGCTTCTCATATATAAGGTGCTTTAAAAAAAGACATTCAGACATTACGGATATGTAATAAGTAGTCTAAAAAGATAATAAACAGTTTAAAGGTAAAAGATAAAGTGGTAATGGATGCAAATGATGTGTTATTGTCTATTTAGGGTCGCTGTGGGGAAGAGACTATAATAAATATAATAATAATAATAATAATAATAATAATAATAATAATGACGACTCAATTGACCTTGATTTGCAATATAAAAATGAAACATTTTGCAAAAAATCTTGTAATATCCTCCAATTACACTTCAGGTTGACATTTTCAATTTCCAGGAGTGTCCTATAAAGGGTTAAACAAGTTGTGTTATGCGAGATCTAAACAAAAACAATGTGTATTAATGCTCCTTTCTGTTAATGAAATAAGAAAATGAAATGAAATCATCATCTTATCTATAATTCTACAAAGCATTTGAGTAAGAAAGCTGTAAAAAATGGTTCATAAAAATATGGAGTGGCTGAAATATCTAGTGGAAAGAAAAATGTAACATGTCAAAGAAGCTGAGAGGGAAAAGAAATCCTTGAATCTATCATGCAGAAACAGAGAGAAAGGACCTGTAGACTCTATGAGTAGGTAAAGAGCTCTAGACTTACCTTCCTTCCAATCTCCTGAATAGGGAAATGCATTGAAAGAAATCAAGAGAGAAAAGAGAGAAAGAGTGTAAAGAGCCACTGATTTATCCATGAACTCCTTCAAAGTGACATTTGGAAAGGTTTAGTATTCAAAGGCTAGGGGTGACTGGCTGCCACACTTTTCTGCTTCAATACTCACACTTCATCCTCTCAATCTCCTCTTGCACTGGCATATATACACACTGGTGCATATACACAATACATGTATGGTTTATGACCGTAATTCATCTTTGATTGCACACTTGCGAAGTTACATAGATTCAAACTAAAAAACAAAACACTGCAAAGGAAGGAAAAATCACCAGTTAGGGTTTTTTGGGGCATTGGAAGATTTTTGTCAATTTGCCTATTAGTTTAGTCTTTTAGTCCCATCTAACTTGTTGATTTATTTCGACCAAACCAAAGTTGGTGATTGTGGAACAGTGGAAACCAAGACGGTTATTGGTCGTTTGTTTTAAGCTTGAATTAGGGCGCTTTCACATCTATCTCGTTTGAGTTTGATCCGAACCTAAATTCCAGGTGTGAAAGGTGCCGCGGACCACGGTCTGACCAAAAGAGGTGGTCTCGGTCCAGACCAAACGAACCAAGGTCCGAACCTTTTGCAGTGTGAAAACAACTTTTTTATAGTTCGGACCTTCGTATCAATGACAGGAAGTTTTTTTCTTCTTCTGCTCTTGAATTACGGTACTTGCGAATACCAAGCACTCTCACATAATGCTCATTAAGCTGGTGCTGCTGGTAGCAAAAGACCAGCAAAAGTATTTGTTGCGGCGATCTGCCAGGAGGTTCAGCTGCGTGTGTGACAGCGGCCGTGCTGCTGCATGCGCGCTACGACGTGTGCGTTGCTCCGCGGCACCTCAGCAGGTGAGCACAATCACTAATCAGCGGCAAGGTAACACAAGACCAAGGACAAACATTTAATTGTGTGCACAACGGAGCTGAGGACAGCAGCAGAAACCTTCACTGCCACAAGACTGAAATAACGCATGGGAAAAGGACTCAAACGGAGTAAAAGGTGGCTCGCTGGATTCATTTTGTGTAAACACGTTAAGGAAGTAACACTGAGGTCAGATGGCGGCCGGCCTAACAACGCAGCGTAACCAAAACAAAATGAGCCGCTGAAGTACACAGGGAGATGACGTGTCCAGTAGAATTGTCTTGTAAAGTCCGTTATTCCTTTTGCAGTGTGAAACCAAAACCAATCGGACCAAATGTATACAATGGGACCTTGGTCCAGACTTTGGTTCGGACTTTCAGGTGTGAAAACGCCCTTAATTGGTTTTATGATGAGTTAACAAGACAATTAAACTAGTCTTAGCTCAGTGAAAGAGAGGAAGTTAAATTCAGATTCCCTGCTCAGCTCCCACACACACACACAGACTGTAAATCGTCTGTTGTGCCGATGCTGGCCGATACGAACATTTTTACATACTACCCAACCCTAACGGAAAGCTGCCAGACAGAGAAGCTTTGAAGCCTTTGCTTTGAGCAGTAAGGGATGCTGAAGGAGACAGAGAGAGTATGAAGAAAATACAACGTATGGAGAAAAAAAATGCATTACCCCATCCAATCTCGACTACACTGATAACCATCTGTGTTTGGCGACTCCGTGCACTGCAGGCGCAGCTACATGCTCTATGCATTGTGATGAGGAGTGTCACCGAGGGGCTGTCCTCACATGAGATGAGTGGGGGAAGTTTCAAAGTCAAGGGGATGCTCGAAGCTTACCCTTACATGCAAGACAGAAGTCTACCAACAGGCAAACACCTGCACACACACACACACACACACACACACACACACAGACTCACACACAAAGTGAGATCATGTCATCTCCAGATTCAGATATAGAGGAAAAAACACTCTGCAGCACCACTTCATCACCTTCCTGACAACACTCAGGAAAGCAACACCATGACCAAGTTGCTCCTCTCTGCAGTCCTCAGGACAAACTAACATTACCCACCTTTATAGATGCGGTCAAACAACTGTCACCATTGTGTCCCTTTATGTGTGAAGTGCTATTGTGTAGCCAGTGTGATACAAACGCTAAAGCTGCCTGCACTTGATGGAATCAAGTTGAACTTGAACCTAAATAACAGTGTTGGGTGAATGTAGCCTGAAGAAGGCCCTTAAAAGTATGCTGAAAGTACACAAGAAGAATCGCTATTATGACCTTAAAATGTGTTATCGATTCCAAGCATGCAATCAGAGCTTCTAGGACAGATTGGCAAAGTTTTTGAGTTACGTTGGTCGAGGTGCCAAAAAACTGTCTCCGAGCAACAGCTCAATTTAAGAGGAAGAGGAGAGGGATGATGGGATGGAGGAAAACACAGAGGAGCGGATTGGCAGGGGGTTGTGTACTGTCAAAAGTGTGTCCAAACTCAATGTTACGCTGATAGGTGGCGACTAAAGACTTTAGCTTTGCAGAGAGAGACAAAAGATGCACACAGACGCCGGGACACAAACAACGGCTCAGACACTGATCTGAAATGCACACATCAGCACACGCACACACGCACAAACCAGCCGGAGCAGCTGTACCCACAGAGAGCGGGTGGAGAGATAAATGTGTGCTGAAGGCGAGACTAAAGGGGTCATTAAAAGAGGAGAGGTTGTGACAGAAATGTGTGCCCAGGGACTTTTTTTTTTGCTCACTTTTGTGTGTGTCTACGCGTAAGTCTATGCATACACGCAGCCGTGCATGTGTTCAATTTCCATGCGAGCAGGTTGGCCGTCCTCTTTGACGACACACACAGGCCCAGACGCACACACTATGTCAGGATTACTTCCGACTGATTAACCCCATTCAGAAGACTTTAAAGATAATCTAATCATACTAAAGGCCAAACAATAGGACAGACTTCACCACTGCCCATACACCTTTTGTTCCCCTAATGAAGAGGCGGTCACGGGTGGAGGAGGAGAGCCGGGCTGAGTGTGTGTGGGGGGTGGTGGTGGAAGAGGAAGAGGACAAAATTAGGCAAGAAAATGGAAAAGAACTTGAGAGTGGAAAGAACAGAAAGATAAGAGACAAAGGGAAGACGAGGACAATAAAAGGTGATTTATCATTGGAGGTGTCAAGAGTGGAGAACTGGCTGTTAGATGGGACATAGAGCCTCGGCCAAGTGCATCTCTTTAACTTTAGAAAGAAGTTAAAGAGAGAAAATGATCCCAAAGTACTGAACGGAAGGTAAAAGGGGACACCTAATGCAACTTTCCAGCTTTGAAATCAAGACTTCTCAGAAAGTATATCTTTTAGTGGAAGTAAAAAATGACTCATGATGACACCGAGAAAAAACAGAGTTTTAATAATTTTCGGAGTCATTTCAAAACTTTGCAAGTCCAGCAGATGATGTAATTCGTTTTGGCTAATTTACTAATTCAAATTCAGCCTGACTCCGTCTAATTTTCTTGTGCAGCAAACCGTGACGTGGGGGGGAAAAAAATAGCCTAGTAAAATTACAAACACTCAAAACAATACCCTCCTACAGGGAGCAGACAGTACAGTCCAAACATTGTTATTTGTAGCCCAGAAAACCACATTAACTTCTACAGCAAACTTTTACATCCCCTTCCTGTATCCATCTCCCTCTGGTCTCTTATTAAGTACAGTAGTACAATGGCTGAGGGTGACAGGCGGTTGAGAGTGAGACCGTGGTGGTCAGATTAAACGGATCGTTTAGGCGAGGTGAACGCCTCTGTGAATATCAATTAGCCAGCCGCTGAATAATTAAGGACAGCCATGTTTTTTAATTAGCCGACTGCCGCAGTTTGAGCTGGGAGTGAGGGCGGAGGAGAAGAGGAGGAGGACAGCAGGGGAGGAGAGGAGGAGAGGAGGATGGAAGAGGGATGAAAACAGGTGGATTTTGCAGCGTCAGGCCCCCCACCCACCTCCTGTTCTTTCACTGAATTACTCGCATACACTGTTCTTTCACACCTGCCTTTTTGGTTTTAAGTGTTCTCTCCGTTTTTTTTTTTCTTTTAAATCATTCCAAGGGACTGAAATAAAAATAACTCTTGCCTGCAGCATTCAGCAGGCTTAGGGCATCTGCAAGTGTGAGTATGTACTTATTACTGTGTGTGGCTACATGTGGGACTGCCTCTTATAAAAGACATTTAAGATAATAAAAAATAAGAGCTTTATTTATAGGGGGATAATACAATTAAGTCATATCTGCATACTTAGCTGCTCTCTTTTTAAAGTGACACAGTGAAATAAAACACAAAATAAAGACTACAGTACATAGAAAGACTGTCCTTCCAAGAAAAACAACATTAGTCATTTCAGTCCCAAAACGACATATGTTAACGTTCAAGTGCCGCCACAGGAATTATGATGAGAGCAAAGAAGAAAATATGGTGGTGGATAGAGCGACAAAGTCCACATAGGGATGAGGTTGAGGGTGAACTAACAGGTCAACATTACATTGCATTTCCAACTGTCAACAAAAGTCCTATTACCTTCATGAAGTGGTTATTTTAACCATAAAAACCGCCAACTATTTTTTAACCAAAGCAATAAGCTTTTCTTCACAAAACTATTGCGATAGTGTTGTCACATTTTTGTTGTCTTGCTGTGTTAAAATCATAAATTCGAAATTGAATCAAATAATAACCTTATAAAGTATAACATAAAACCAGCTGACTTAAATACACAGCTGTCATTCTCAGTGTATACAGATACATCAATGGTTCTTTGCCTTTTAAGCTTGTTTACCTCCAGTACAACCCCTCATAACAAAATATCTATACGTTTTGAGCAGCTTAACTAAAACAATTCTCCTTTCTTTAAGTTGTAAATTGTTCTATTCAACTTTCGAAGCTTCAGCAGGTAAAACTTTATCGTATGTTACATGGAAATCTCTCGAAAGACACTGGAGATGAAGACTGTAACATATCATTGTATAACTAGTCTGAAGAATCAGAGATAATTGTGTGTAGAAGAAATTTTGATTATCTCCTCTCCCATTCATCATCTTGTTACATACATATACATTACCACACTTATGGAGAGTCACAGCCCCTAGGTTGATAACTATCGACTTTAGTGGATCTTCTTATAATAAAATATAATTTAAAACAAGTTTACAATACTAATTGCCAGCAGCATATATTTAGGTTATGCACCACAATGTGTCAAACTAAAAAAAAAGGCAATTTCTCCTTACAAGAAAAAAAAATTCTTATTATGGCTATTAGCAATTCTGCACATATTACATTTTTCATTTCACACCTCAATGATGGAGATCTCTGTATTGTAACAATGAGGTGATTCACTGTTACACTGTACGCCCACTACATGCTTATAAATCATGCTAGATGAAAATAATCTTGCAAGATGCCATGATCGATAGAGCACAAATCAAATCTCATCACATTAACTAACAGCACCTCATCCATAACCGTGGTCTCTTTTGTCTTCCTCCTGCCACCATCAGCTCAGCCCTGATTCACCCCTGTCACCAGTAGCATCATAATCAATGCTCCCTCACACCATTCAAGTGAGAGCTGCAGCATGGTGGGTCAGAGCTGCTCACCAGGGCCCATCTATCACAGACCTGCGCGACAGGGCCCTGTGACAAACTAATACTGAAGCAGCGGGCCTCGGGTCCTGTGTGCTCCGACAGGCAGGGACGGGGTCAAAGGGCAGCGCAATGTGACCGTGCTCTGGTGTTAATTGGCACGGCGGAGGTGTAGGTGGCATGTGGGAGGTTAGAGATGGATGGAGAGAAGGGAGGGGAAGTTCATGGCATAGAGAAGATAAAAGAGAGGGAGAGAGATAGGTCAATGTGTGGATGGAATATGGATGACAAGATAGTTGGAAGGAGAATTGGGTTTTTTGACAGTTGTTGGGCGAACTGTCATATCAAGGAGAGAGCAGAATATTTATTAAAAAAAGGGGGTTTGACGAAAAACAAGGTTTCTCACTCTTTGCAGCCACAAACGAATACACTCACACACACCAGTTTCAGACACACATCACCTCCCACAAATCTTGGCACCTCCTGTAACTGCCTTTAAAACCATTGCAACTCTATCTTTAAAAGCTATCACTGGCAGATCAAATCTAAGTGATGGAGTGTAAAATGATATCACCTAACACAGACCTTCCTGGCAGTATTGAGCATTACCCTCAGAGTCACTAAGAAAACATAAGTCCTAGTAGCAGTCGCTGTAAAACTCCATTGGAAACCATTCACTTTGGCTAGTTAATTAGCATCATGTGGTTTTACTGAGCTGCAATAACACTTAGGTTCAAGGGTAGCCATTAGTCTCCATGGGTGGCTGTAGGGTTATAGACGATGTAATCGTGTCAGATATAGTGTGGTCAGTTAATGGGCCTAACCTTGACCGATCACACCAAAGGACAAACACACTGTCAAACATTTATTCACACGCATACTGATGAAGCTTTTTACTATCAACAATGCTGCAACACGGTTCAGTGACACAATGTTTTTCTAGGCTTGTATGAATGTTAACAAAATTGCTGCATTCAAAGTACATCTAAATTATTGTCGGTTCTGCACAATTGTCATAAAGTAACACTTCATCCGTTATCATATATTTAAACTGGAGTTGGTAATCACTTACAAAAGAGCCTTCACTGAACTAACTGCCTACACTTCACATATCTTTGGTTATGTCATAACTGTTCTGTTTGGTTTGATTCACCTGAACCTTTAGTTTTCTCCCTTAGTTCAGTTCATTTTAAGAGGTGAGTGCAATGACATTTAAAACAAGTTGCACACCAAATAAGCTGAGACTGAGACTGCATAAAAATGTTGGACTCGGTTGTTTTGCAAGTGCCTGATGTGCTTAAAACAAACAATTTAAAGTACAACTTGTCTGAAGGCAAAGGACTATTATGAGGTGTTCAAAACAGCCACACACACACAACAGCGCAAACAGCCTGCTGTCATAGAGAGACGCAAGTTGTGCCAATCGTACAGAGAAGGAAACAGCTTATACTTTTGGACAGTCTCTCCTTGAAGGCATTCATGGTGTTGCACTTGTTTTTTTATACAAACAAACTGACTGAAATAGCTTAAAAGTAGAATGAAAAAAGACAGCTTGAGAGAAGTTTAAATTCTGCCTACATTTCACCTCCACATGACTGGCAATCACTGCAAAAAGGGGCCAAATTTGTTGGATTGTTGGTTTTTAAGAGTAACAAAAACTGTCGGAAGCAGTCTCCCTGATTCCCAAGTCAGAAATGTGTGTGTGGGTGGTTCAGATGCTGTTTGACAACCGAACAAGTACTTTGTTGCAGGCATTCTGACCCACTGAAGGTGGAGTTTGCTTGTAGTAAGAAACCTGATTTGTCTTCAAATGTGATAATGTTCAAAGCGTTGGTTCTTTACTTCTAATTCTAGTCCCAATTCTTATCTGTGATGGATGAAGTTCATTTCCTGCATCGTCTCACTGATGGCCAAACCACCATAGAATAATGCAAAGAGCAACAGGAAACATGGGGAGAAAGCGTAGGAGTTTGACTTGCAAAAAGCTGATGACTTATTTCGAATCAGTAACATACCTCTAAGACCGTTAGACCACAAAGCCTACCCGAAATAAACTTGACAGCATGGCCGCCCTGTCACAACATAATAATACAGCATCCTGGGCACCTCTTCACAGGGATTTATGTCAGAGGAGCTGGAAATGGTCACAATAAAGCCAAAAGGAGCAGAGGTGTCATTAATCATTGGGAACAAGCTGGCTTTGGTTAAGAATCTCGGACTGAAGCCATCACCTTTTGGCCACTAAGCTGGAAGAATTAGTCTATTTTTACGCATACATTGTTTTGTCGTTTTCCCGTATTTGGTATACGATGTGACCACTGACACTTGAATGTTGTGGAAATTCTCAAAATAAATCCAGTGTATATTTCGGCAACGACAGCAGTGTGCAGATGCTGCTTACCAGGTGTCTGTTGGCATACACTATGATGGTGTAGTGATGTGGCAGATCATGAAAACGATGATTTAGTAACCCGTCAGTCCATTTTATCCATGCTTATGAGTTCTCATATCTTTTGTTTAAGAGGTCATTTAAGCTGTAATATCCTGTTTTTCCAACTCTGTACAACTACACATACCCTGGTATGTTGTTACTCTTGTTTCTGTTTGGAAACTTTGGCAACTTGACTTAACAAATGACTGGAGCATGGAGCATCCCAGTGGAAAAAGACACTGAAGCCACAGGCTGCAGACTGAATTACTCTCCCAGGGGGATCTCTTAGCACAGTGAGTAATGACGCAATGACCTGGCAGGGGTCAAAGGGCTGACCTGCTCAGGACAGGGACCGAGGGGCCAGGACAGGGACCAGAGGCCAAGAGGTGTAGGTTGGTGAGTGTGGGTGTCTCAATGTTTGTGCGTGTATCCTAACTACTGGCTGTTTAAGGGCACATTAAAATGAAGTGTCCTTGTGGAGTCTGTAGCTCATTGACTGGGAACAGGGGTCAACAGAGGGCTTGATCTGAACCAGCTGGCCTTAATGATGAGACAGAAGTGTCAACCCACTTCCACATTTACATGTCTTTTACGCTTCTCCTAAATGTGTAGGTGGTTGAAAAATATACTAATTTATTTTAGGTAAGGACATAAAGACTGAGGTTTATAATAAGCATAAGCTAATCATAAGCTAATCAAAGAGGATCATGTTTGTTTTAGGATCTTCTCAGGACTGAAGAGCATGGAAGAACATGGATAAAGATAGAAAAGATTGTCCAGTGAAAACAAATGGAACTAGTAAGGTTGAAGTCCTGGTAGAAACATGAAAAATCGCTTTCCTTTCTACTCCCAGACACTTCAAGCCCCACGGCCTTTGTTGGAGACACCACCTCCACCACTCCACTACCAGCTCCTTCGCTGAGGGACGGCAACAACATCTGCTGGCTCGGAGATTGATTAATTGGCTGATCGGGCGCCTGCGGTGTAAACTGATTGATTGATCATCTTGAGGTTGGAGCTGCCTTTATCTAGAGCCCTGGGGAGCGAACCTCTGGAGGTCCCCAGTCATCTGTCATGTCCAACACACAGGGGAAGACGAAGGAAAGATGAAGAGCTGTGGGTTCATTACCGAGACATGGGGGGCATGTATGGAGAAAGTCTCAGCCAAGACGGGAACAGGGGGCATGCCGAGAGAACAATGGGAACGTGGGGACAAAGGGGCTGAGGATGAAAGAATGGGAGAAGATACTCTAGTGCCTTTAGAGAGGAAGATAGATACCAACAGAAATGAAGGCAAAATGAGAAGTGTGGCCAATAACAACAACAACAACAGCGTAGAGAAGCAATGTGTTAATCCCTTATTGGGAAACTAGTTTTTAAACTTTTTACACTGTACACACATGAACAAACAGGATCTACAGGCATGTATTCATAGAGAGATGGCAGAGTTCTCTTCTTCTGCGATCCTGGCAGACATTACTGTCTTTCAGAGGCTGTAAACTGGTTTTTAACACCAGAGTGAAGATACCAGCATGGAACTTAATGACGTAAGGAATCAGGTCATGATATCTTTGGCAAAGGAAAAACTGGCATGGCAATACATGCCCCCGCTATGCTAATCCCATGCAGTTTGGGGGCAAAAGCCATGAAGTTTTTTACGGTCAGTACAAATGTGGTAGTATTGCCAATTTATCTGAACATGTCTGCATACTGGGGTTCTTGACAAATTGGGTATGACTGGAAAAAAGTGTCTCTTGTGGATCCAATGAGCTCAATTGTATTGATTTGTGATGATTTTAGTCCTCATAGCTGCCATTCCATTGCAGTGAGACGGTTCTTTGAAACTTGACCTCACTGTATTAAAATGACCTGTTGTGACCTCTAGGATAATGACAGCCCCATGAAACTTTACAACCAAAACCAAGAGACGCATTTAGAGCATGTATTGATTTCTTAGGTATACTGACAATAACTAGATTTCTGAGCAGTGACCAGAACACAATTTCTTGCCATCCAATCACGGAAAAATGCAATTCTTGCAGAAATTTCCAAATGCCAAAGGATTCAAAACAAACAGTCAATCAATCACAGGACTGATTTTCATGTGGTGTTTCTCAAGGTCGTGGTGTCTTAATGTGGTATTTTGGAGGGATTTTTGATCATATCTATTCATTCTTCAGTAGACCAAAATATTTGGTATCTTAAGCAAGATATGGTAACACTTTTTTTTAAGGTGTCTACATAAGAGTGACATGAGCATGTCATAAACATGACATGGGCTGTGTCATGAACATTACACTTTGAAGTAACATTAATGCTCATGATACTTGTCATGTCATGTTTCTGACAGGTTTGTGTGACTCTTATGTAGACACTTTCAAAATAAAGTGTTCCCATATCTTGCTTAAGTCACAAAGTCATTTATTTCTCTTAAGTTACATCATTTAAACACAGTGTTATTACTATGCCAATAGTCATCCTTTGTTACATCATTTTTGAGTAAAATTATCAATAAATATCATATGTTACACTTTTGGTGAAGTTTTTTGTGTTTCCTGCAAAACTTGAAAAAACTTGAAAAAATGACGTTACAAGCCCTTTTCTTCTCTTTCTGCCTAACCAAAAAAGAATGTTTATCACAGATTTAGGAATAGAAAAACTTGACACAGTACTGGGCTGCATCATAAATGAACCTTCATGTTCCCAGCTTTCAGGTGATGCACACAACTTCTATGTGGCATCTTCTGTTGACCTGATATCTCCCCCTCAAATCCTCTGTTTGTGTGTTGAGGAGGTGAACTGGCACCTCTCCAGCTACCAGTCCACACTCTGCACCGTGGTCCGTGTGGGACAAACAGGAAAGAAAACAATTAGGAGAGCAAGCCTGTCATGATAAATTGTCTCATTTAGTTGGAAGGTATTTGTTCTAGCTATGGTTATTTGCTGCTTCCTTTCAGGATCCAGGTTGTTTTGGGACATACTATCCCCGTTCACTTATAATTCCTGACCACATGCCTGTTTAACAGCATGCAGTGAGAGTAATGGGATACAGGGAGAAGAAGGTGGCAGATGAAAACAAGTGTGGAGAATGCTAGTACGCATTCATTCACACACGTAAACCGATGGCAGAAAATTCCTTAACTTGACGGCAGAGGACACAGTGAATGACCTGAGAGTGGAGAGGCGCATATTGTCTTTGGACAACAGATGTCCCCGGGGAGCAAAGTGAATGAGAGAGAGAGAGAGAGAGAGAAAGACAGAGACAGAAAGAGAGAGAGAGAGTTGTGGAAGAGAGAAGAGAGATGGAACAACCTAGAGCAGAGAGAAGGTGAGAGGAATGTATAAGGAAAAACATTAGGGGAAGACATGCAGGGAGAAAAAGAGACAGCCCGAGGATGTGTTGCTGACATTGGACCTTGTGGATAACTCAAGCTCCATGTGCCAGTGACCCGTCCGTGTGCATGTGCCTGCAGCATGTGAGTCCTTACCTGGTTCCATCTGCATGTTAAAAACCAGCCTAGCGTATGTATAAGCGACTGAATCCTGGTGTGATTATGGCTGTGGGCATACTGTACATTTCTCGGTGCTCACGCTGTGTATCAATGCATATTCATTCCACCCGGCAGCAGGTGGTCTTCTCAGGCCTGATGAAGCCGGGAGGGGGGCCACAGTCCACCTTCAGCTTCTGTCTGACAAGCCTATGTCAGCACAAACAGCAGGGTGACCTCTAATCCACTAACCTCTTTATTGGAATATATGCCTTTTCCCATTTCCTTGACGCTCTACATACATTTTGTTAGCTGTCATCATTTATTAACATTAAAGGGATGCAGAGAAAACATTTCTATCTTGTCTTTTATCACAGCTGCACTTATATTTGATTTGTGAGCATTGTAATGCTTTCCACTTGCCATATTGTGTTATTGATATTCTTATTTCAGCAAAAGATTTCCTGTTTGCAGATACAGTGCTATGCTGTTGATATTCCTCTCGACATTTGTTTAAAGTTTACACTTTTTTATGTAGTTTAAAGTGCTGTTTTGGATTGTTTCTTTTCCTAATTGGCGTTTGTAATGTTGTTTTGAAAATGGCTTTAAGAATCAATATTCTTTTTCTTTTCAGCTCTCGGTTTATTCCCCTACTTTTTATCCTCTTTCCATTTTCTCACTGCTCCTATATCTCATCCAGGTTTTCTGCCTCTTGACTCCCCCCTCATCTTCGCTCCCTCCATATGTTGAAGTTCTTTCCATCGTTCAATCAAAACCTCTACCTCCAGCACCATTAGCTGAGCCGACTGTTCACCACTATAGAACCTCATTAATACCTCTCTCCTGTCAGAGCCGAGAGGGAAAACACAGAGAAAGACCAAGAAAAGGGAAAGGGATGAGCCGAGAAAGAAAATACCTGTCATATTACATATCCAACATATCTACTGCTCTGAGCCACACACACACACAATGCTCCATCCAAGTTAACTCAGAATGCTTGCTTTTCTAACCTTTGCACTCCAATATCTAGCCAATTAAGTCTCAGCTGTGCCAAGTGAAAAAGATGGTGAGAAAAAGAAAGAAAATATTTCAAAACCACTCTCAATAATACTACAGGCTGCAAAGAGGTCGTGACTATTACATTCTCAGCTGCAGAACCACTGACAATTCAGTTGTACAAGTGGAAACAGGGAAGAAATGTCAGGTTCAATGCACTTCAACGTTTTCATAAATACAGTTCAGGTATCTCAACATCACTGGCAACGATATGCAGCATTTAATAACTGTCAGTATAACTGCAGTTTTCTTCTAGTACTCTAATTCAAGGTAAGAAGTCCCCCATAGGGAAAAAATAAATAGTGAAACTGTAACTGTGTTTCATTCAAAAAAATTCAGAGCAGTAAAGCTTTAAGTTGAGGAAAGTTTGAGAAAATGCTGCAATTGTTGTCGTCCATACATGTTTAATATCAGTTAAGTTCAGTTTGACTGAATACTTTGTTGGTCAGTCTGAGAGTTTGTATCATGTGGAGAAATAAAAAGACTGAAGTGGGATAAATATATTACATCTCAATATTCACCTTATCCCGAAATGCATAAAATCGCAATCATATCATATCGTGACTCCAGTATCGGGATAAAATCGTATCGTGGGGCCTCTGGTGATTCACACCAGATAGATAGTATGCTATATTTTGATATATGTCATTATCGAGATATGGAATGACTGGTGCTTGGCGATGTGTGCTGAACTAATGATGTCCACAGTGAAAAAAGGAAGAAAATCACATTGTTTGGCTCAGTAGCTGATGACTGTCAGCCATCTGTGACAACAGCCTAACCTTAAACACAACTTATATTAGGCCTCAAGATTATTCCCATATCGCTCAGCCCTATCTGCTTATGAACTCCTTCTCACCCAGAAAATCTAAAATCATCTTAAATCTGTTAGAACCTGCTAAGGCTCACTCTCTATCCCACTAAAAGGATCATTTCTGTTGCTGCAATCACTTTGACCAGGAAAAGAACTTAATGACAGTTATACAGTTGCTGTATGAGTGGTTTTGCCTATAATGAATGGCTACAATTAAAATTCACAAGTAACAAACTCTTGCTGCATTCACAAATGTGGAATATATAGAGGAGAACAAAAAGTCAAACTTAAAAGACTTTTTGGAATCCTTTTTCTTGCTTGGCTGGAAAGGACCCAAATCTCATATTTTCTGTTATGCATCGTGCTGAAAGTGCCGTTTGGTAATGAGTTTCCGTTTACACGCGTCAAATGCATTCAATGCTCAGACAAAGGTGAAAAAGAGCAATCCAGAACAAAGCAGACGATTCCAGTCAGCGTTCCAAAAATGTTTAGAACAAATGAGGATGAATTCATACATAAATACATCCACCACCCATTGAGGCTGAGGCAGTAAATTGACTATACAAGCTCTCTTGTCAGAAAGAAGCTTTCCTGACACCAGTATCCATCCATCAATCGAAGCACTGCCGTGCCCCGTCCTCGCTGTTGGCCGCTCGCAGTGCCAATTAGCTGACAGGGTAAGGGCCTGGCGCAGAGTGCCAGCCACGGGCCCTGCCAATTAAATCCTGACCTCCCGTCTAACCCTAGACGGGATGCTGGGAATACTGGCATGGTGTGTGGGCACCACACCCTGGGCAGGGGTAAGGTACAGCTTACAATATGTAAAGGACGCTTCGGTGGACACCCTCGAGAAAAAAGGGAGCATCACAAAGACAAGTGTAAGAGAAAAGAGAAAAAAAATGGAACACGTGTCGTGTACTACCAGTCAAACGTTTGGACACACTCATTTAATGTTTTTTTTTTTTATCATTTCAGATTAATATTTAAAAAATCACAACTATGATGGAACATATATGGGATTATGTGGTAAACAAAAATGTGTCAAACAAACCAGAATATGTTTTATATTTTAGATTCTTCAAAGTAGCCACGTTTTGCTTTGATGGTCGCAAACACATTAAGAAGGCAAGAAATTCCATAAATTAACTCCTGACCAGGCACACCTGTTAACTGAAAACCATCCAGGTGAACACCTCATGAATCTGGTTGAGAGAATGTTAGAAGTGTACAAAGCTCAGTGGTGGGAAGTAACTAAGTACATTTACTCAAGTACTGTACTTAAGTACAATTTTGAGTTACTTGTACTTTACTTGAGTATTTCCATTTTATGTAACTTTATACTTCTACTTCACTACATTTAGAGGAAAATATTGTACTTTTTACTCCACTACATTTGGCTGACAGCTTTAGTTACTTTTCAGATTCAACATGAAAAAAAGATTTAATATGATTACAAATTTATAAAACATAACAGTGTGTTCAGTAGTTAAAATTAGTCCTATCTGGACAACATTAAAATACTACTTATATAAATGCATCAATACAAATAATCTTATAATATATTTAGAACATATAAAACAATCTGAGTGTGTCCACTCTGCATAACGAGTACTTTTACTTTTGATACTTTAAGTACATTTTGGTGCTGATACTTTTGTACTTTTACTTCAGTATGTTTTGAATGCAGGACTTTTACTTGTAGTGGAGTAAATTCACAGTGTTTTATTAGTACTTTTACTTAAGTAAGGGATCCTAATACTTCTTCCACCACTGACAAAGCTGTCGTCAAAGCAAGATACTGGGATACTGTAGAGAATCTAAAATATTAAACATATTCTGGTTTGTTTAACACTTTTTCTTTTTTTACTACCTAACTTTTGACTGGTAGTGTATATGCAGTACACTGTCAGTGGGAGACAGTCACAAGGGCTGTGGTGTCACTTTGTACTTTTTCAGTGTCTTTAATAATTAATCATTGCAGAGGGTATATAGTTAAGTCCCATGTAAATTAAATAATATATCCACAGTGACTGATACATTTCCCCTCCAGGCCTATTAGTGTCTGCCTGTTAGATCTGTAATTGTAGCTCCCCCTCTGGGCCAGTCAATGAAACTCTGATAATGCTGCAGAGCAGTGGTGCCATACTTTTTTTTTCCCTCCCAACTAGTCTAATCCAAAATTCAGTCAATGTTGTCTGAAACATTGCTTTTCACATATGAATACATAAAGAAAGAAAAAGAGAGGGACCAAGATGATCAGTGGCCCCCTGCAGGGAACCAAAAGTTTAGATATGTTAAGTGCTATAGAATATTTGTGTAAATATCAGACATATCTCACATAAAATAGTACTGGACAATACAACTGCAGTTCCTTTTCCCAGAAACAGATTCTACAGTAAAAACAAATACAAATCCAAAAGGATATAACCTCTTGGATGTTTTCATAAATGCATAAATAGAACAGACATACTACACCAGTCTTGATTAAATTATTTTTTTTTTGTATATACTTGAGAAATGACTTTCTCAAGGGCTGTAAACAGATAGAGAATTTCTGACAGGAAACAGGCACAGAGGTTGTTTACTGGCAATGAAGTGAAGACTATGTGGTTACACTGGTCTGATGAGATGGGATACATATTTCATCCCAAATTTCAAAGAGGGCACAATTGCGCTTTTAACTCTTCAACAAGTGAAGACTTTTGACATCACCATGCAAAACAGTGAGGGTATTATGTCACTAATCAATGTGCTTAGTCTGAAATCAGGTCCTAACACAAACTGGAGGAACAAAACTTGCCAGTGGTCCTTTTTGTGTAAGGCACCTTCAATTTTGGGTCAATCTGTGATTTATGCCACGTCACCCTAACCCCTCCTGTAACACACCTACAGAGAAACAACACCTGCAAATTCATTTTAACTTCATCCAAATCAAACAGCCCGACAAATCTTCTAAATCCAGTTACATCAAGCCCAGCAGGGGTTAGGCTTACAACAGCTCAGAGAACTGGAGTTAAAGATAGGATGCAATTTGTCCTTGGTGAGCTGAGCATATCCACAATATATTTAAATCACAGTGTACCACTACCTCTCTTTATCTCATTCAAAAGTAAAAGACATGAGGACCTTCTCTCCCCCCAATCTTCTTTATACTCTGTGATGTGGAGAGAAGAAGTAATAACATTAGGAAAAAAATGTTTTTTTTTTATTATTTCTCTCCTTTTTTTTTTTTTTTTTTTTGAAATACCACCGACGGGCACCAATTCAAAACCCAGCAAGTCTCCTTTAATACCTGGGAAATTAAATTGTCGACCCATTATCAGCCGGGTCCAGTCGGCTGTATCTAAAATGCAACGGCACACAACTGAAGTACACATGATTTCGACGGGAAAAAAGGGAAAAAAAAAGCAGGACATTTGCTGGAGACTGCAGTTTTCAGAGGGGTGGAGGGGAGAGGGGTGCAGGGGTGAGCAGAGGGGGACTTGCTGCATTAAAAATGTTAAGCTTTACCCAAAGTCATTTTCAAGGCAGCCAAGCATCAAATGGAACACAGTTTAAGGAAAGAGTAGGTACTGATTTTCTCCAGGAGCTCTGACAGGATGGACATGGTGTGTGTGTTTGAAGCTGTGTGAGAGTGTGAGAGTGTGTGTGTGTGTGTGTGTGTGTGTAGGGAGCAAACAAACATTCGTGGCATGCTTTATTATCCCTTGCTGGGAAAGCAGAGGTGGTGGAAAAATCATGGAACATCACATTAGCCACTGGTATATGTGAGTGTGTGTCAAGATGGGAACAGAGGGAGCAACAAAAGCATGATAAACTACAAGGCTGATCGGTGGAACGAGGCTCTGGATATCTGCATTCGGTTTTTATTGGGCCTCATCTCCGTATCAGCAAATATTTCTATCACTTTCACACTGAACTAACGTCAGTATCAATGCTTATTAAAGCTCTTTAAGGTTTGTTTCCATTGCTTTTTTTGTAAATAGGCCTATAGCAGGGATGTAACTTTAATTGCTGCATTCTTTCTAATGACCTGCAGGGGGCGACTCTACTGGTCCGATTGTCAAAAATGACCCTACTTCTTCCTTTATTTCAGTAAACATTTTCGCAATGACTTTATGTATGCAAGTACTTGTTTCAAGTCTTCTTCAATACAGCATGGACTTCATTTTGTAAATTATGGTCCCATTTAGAGTAAAACAGACAAAGTATGTTTTAGAGCAGGGCTGCCTTGTAAATGACATTTCGCTACCACAATGCACTGTGTGTTTTTGTCTTCAACGTTTGACCCAGGATTTAACTTTAAATCAGTCACACACACCAGTGAATCCTTGTAAACACACAGAGAGACCATCACAGCCTATGGCACAGAAAACCTTGGTTCAACCCAGACATGCCACCATTGAAACAGTTGTTCTTCCATTTCTACTCAAACAAGCTCCTATTGAATGGGAAGTTATGCGCAAACACAACAAAGCCTTCAAGCACCCTTCTGATAGATGTTATACTGTAAAAATGTCAGGCTTCTACTGGTGTCACGGTTTTGTGTGGATGCTTTAGCTATTTTGTGTACGATTTATGAATTCTGGCTTACACATTTCCTGATAGAAAGGTTATGTCTCCATCTGTGTCTCTCCCAGCTTCTATATTTAGTTATTTTTATGATTATATTTTTTGTGTCTTCACATGTCTGTTGGACATAATTGCTTACAGTCAAACACAATAATTAAACAGTGTTTTGGGGGGTTCCAGGGATTATTCTAAACATATCCTTCTGTTGTGTATTTATATACTTTATATTGTTGGCTCGTGTCTCTCAATGTGAGTGTAAGCTTAAGGTATCAAAGAGGAAAAAAAAAAGTAAATGTAAGATCTGAGTGTTTTATACCAGTTGCCAACTGTAGACAAAACCATTGCCGCCAGGTAGACCCCACCTAAGCCACTGTTTGGAGCTTGGAAAGATTGATGACTCTGGGTTTGATTGAAAAGTCTGCCTCGGGGTTAGAGCCTGTGTCTCGGTGAAACGCTGTGGCCAGTGATTGATTGGCCACTGGGCCAGTTTGGCTCCGCAGGGAGCAGAGTCGTTGAAAATCAAAAGAGGGGATGGCGGAAGTGTGATTTCATTAAAACACATATGTGTGGACTGACAGATGGCTGTAGACTGTGAATAAGTGCATGACTTGTGTGCTAGTACATCTCTCTGTCAGAACTCTTCCCGTGTCAGTACATAAAGACAAGATTATATTTATATTGAACTCGTTCACTCCCTGATCTTTCCTTGTGCTGGTGTCCACCGCAAACAATCACAGATTCCTAATTGACGTTGCTGGGAAATTAAGCACTAATTGACCCGTTCTCTAATTAAGGGTTTATTTGTGTGTAATGAGTCTACTAAGTAACTCGTTGATGAAGCCATCTTGACCACATAAAGCCGACAATCAGAGTTCTACTACGCTCATTAAATCACACTCACCTTAAAATAATTCTGAATGCCTACATGATGTGAAGTCTTTGTAAGGTTGCCAGGAATGTCAGAGACAAAACAACTCAATGTTAAGTGTAATTTGACAAGATTGATCCATTGCTTTTAGTAGCCACTGTGATCTTGAAAGTGAAGTTTGTTCTGTAAAAGCAGACACAATCAGCATCAAGACTAAAATTGTAAGTGACAACTACAACTTTGCAAAAACATTTAAATGTCAATCATTTAAACAGTAAATATGTTAGCTTGTTTTCCATCTTCTCAATAGCTGATCAAAGTAAAAGGAGGTGAAAACACCATGTAGCACGAGTTTATGCAAAAAGCTCAAATACCAGCAGTGCTACCATAAACTACCATAAACCTCTTGTGTACAGCGGTGTTCTCCTTTCTTTATTGCGGTTCCTCCTGAGTGGCATAACATGTGTGAGTGCTGACATGGAACATGTTCCCCTCAGACAGCAGAACCCCAGGAACCCAACAACACTGACAACGACAACACACACCCCTGCCTACACTGCTGTGAACTTTCAATTACTGGTAGACTTGGTGGCTGGCTACTGCCAGTCAGCCTGACAAGGAGGGGAGTGACTAGAGGTAGGAAGGCTGAAGGACAAGCACTCCTACTAGGGTGGTGGGACCCATCTTGGGCCCTGGCTACACTAAACAACACTGTGATTCACATTAAAAACACATTACATGACATGAAATGACAAGTTTAGATGCCTGAAACTGATGCTAGAGGGATAGATATCTTTAGATTGTTTTCTTTCACATACTTCAGCTAAACTAGCTATTATACTTGCTTAATTTAGAGAATGGCAAGTTGACAGTATGGTCAGAATACAGCTACAATCATCGCACCAAAGACAGATTTTTTTTTAAGTACCAATACCTGGGCTTTGGGTTTCAGCTGATACCAAGTACTGATCCTGAAGTGAATGATAATTTTATTTAAACATTACCATTCAAAAGTTTGGGGTCACTAAGAAATGTCCTTATTTCTTAAAGAAAAGCACAATTTCTTAAAATGTATAAAAAAACAAACAAACAATTGTGCTGATTTGAGAAGCAATAAAATTATCCTTCCTGAGGCTAGTTGAGTATCTAGAGGTAAAGTTGGAGATTTGTACAGATTAAAATTATTTCTACCCTTGTCAATGTCTTTAATATATTTTCGATTCATTTTGTAACTCATTTCATGAATAATTATCATCATAAAATTGAATAGTTAGACCTCATTGATATCAGAAGAGTCCAATATTAGATATAAATATCATCATTTGCCATTTTCTTATTCCAAAAATATTTACAAAATTCCTATTTTTTATGACACATTACTGTTAATACTTTCCTAAAATATTCTAAAATTAAAGGTTTGCTTTGTATGAAATGTTGTTTCTTTTAGTACTTAATATGGCAAGAATCAGCAGAGGTTTAAAAACCACAATCTATAAGCGGACTCTAAATCAATAAAATCTAAACGCTACCCAGCCCAAGTCTAACCCCATGTCTCGGGGCAATTCTCCAGAATGGGTGTCACTATAATTGGTGCAGCTATGGTTGCGGAGGTTATGGTCATTATAGGTGAGCGTGGGGAGGCATAACTGCTCACAGCATCGCTCTCATTGTGCGTGAAGTAGAGTGGGGGACTGTATGGGGTCCTGCTGCTCACCGTGACCTGTATCTTAATGAGGGGGACAAATCAATACTACGCCGGACAAAGAACACAACAACTACAGCTGCCATAGACAAATGTTTTTTCAGTGGCAATGAACATGAGAGCTGGGTTAAGGTCAGTTCACATTCAATTAAAACAATGGCAAAAAGGGCAATAAAATCACAGATTCAACAACATCTATATTCTGACTGAAGTATACACAATACTTTTCTATAGTAGAAAAGCAGTTTTTCTTTTTGGTTTTGTATTCTTAAAGGAAAACAATCATTTTATTATTTTCTATAGATCTTCTTAGTTTAAGATCACATCCTGTTCCAATACACCCTTTCTTACCGCTGCTTACATTTAACCCATTGACGCCTAATACTGCCTGTAAAACCTGATTTTAAAATAAGCCCCTAAAACCTGAAGTTTTTCTGGAAATTCAACAGAAGTGTCAACACTTCTACTAAATAATAGATTTTTCAGCCTCTGTAGCAGATAGAAATTAAATTCAAAAAGTATTTGAGAGCTTATACAAATACTACAAAACGACGTATCCGCTTTCCAGGCTTCAATGGGTTAAAAAACACTACTTTTGGACATCCTATTGGCTAAGGCTGCATTCTGACCAAATCAGTGCAGTGCAGCAAAAAAGCCAGCCCTCCAATTAATTTTAATGGTTGTAGTGCAATCGAGCTGCAGTGGTCGGCATCATAGGTAATGCTAGAAGAAGAAAAAAACGCAGCGGCCTGCAGCAGTAAAGTAGAAACAGACTCAAGATTCTGAAGCTGTGG
Source organism: Centropristis striata (assembly GCF_030273125.1). NCBI lineage: Eukaryota > Metazoa > Chordata > Actinopteri > Perciformes > Serranidae > Centropristis > Centropristis striata. Next base: position 4,013,892 of record NC_081538.1, on the reverse strand, counting down.
CCAATCTTATAACCAGCGTGTTGATGAGAAAGTACAGTAAGCCTGTATCGCTGCCAAAAACAACTTTGGTACAAGATTGTTTAAACAACTATGAGGGTAAAAAACTTAACATGAGTGTGTAACAGCTGACTTCATGGATGCCCGATAGAGCAATTCTGTGGAAAATTTGATAGCGTGTTTCCTTTACCAAGCTCCAGCACAAAGTGGAATTTCTTTCTTTCTGTCTTTTCTTAGCTAAGTGCAGTATGAAAATGTTGAGAACATTGCAACGCTCTGACGGAAAACATTAATTGGGAAATGCAAAGTCTACCTGTGCTATCCAACCTTCATAACATGGTATCACACAAATGGGCCATTTGAGTGACACTCCCAAACCGACAAATCGCCTGATTTCATCCAAATGCACTCTTAGACATACTCACTGAAAAATGCCTTTTTTAAAGCCCATTTTGTGGCATTTATTCTGTGACAACTCTGTCTCGCTCCCAATGTTTCTTCTTTCTATATTATTACTGAGGGAAGAAAAAAAGCAGTCTTTCCCAGTTGGACAAAAGATAGATTGATGACAGATGCGATGTTTTCTCATGTAGTTAACGCTCTGTTAACTTTTTCACTTCCCACAATATTGAAAAAACAATATAATTTTTTTTGACACACAAAATGTGCGTGGGCCGGAATAAATCCAACAGTTTTGAAAACACTCTGACGTGTTTCAGTAATTAAAAAAAACAAAAAAAAACAAGCAATTTTCTGGGAGCACAGCAGAATAATGTCACTCACTGATTTTATGAGTCAACACTAGATTGTTGTTAAGCCAGAAAGAATATTTTTTCAGTTAAAGGTGCAACTTTATGCTGGTCAAGACGTTTCCCAAACCACTTCTCAAATTTAATAATGATGTAATAACATCTAATACTAAAGTATAATTATAACACTTTATATATAATCCCTTAATCTTATATAGTGATTATAGCTCAAAGACAGTGTAGCCTATAAGATAATACATGAGGTGTTAACAGGTTTACTGGGAAGAAGGACTAAACAAATCACCTCTGAAAGCTCTATCAGCCACCAGATTATGTGCTTAGTACAGCAAACCACAATATCTCCCTGGAGCGCTGTCTCAATCAACTTATTGACTTTGCCCAGCAACCAGAACCAGCCTCACCTTCTAATCACTGATGCTTATATGCTTGTTTATGTAAATGTGATATGTTGGGTAACCTAAGCTGAGGAGGTCTTCAAATTATTGAGAGGGATAGTTAAAAGCAACCCATGAAAGTGAGAAAAAATGGCATATATGCTAATATGCATATATTTTGAGTTAAATCGGTAACACTTTACAATAACCATCATTTATAGATGGTAAATAGATAGTTTATTCATGTTTAATCATCATTTATAAACCATATATAGGCCATTTAGAATGGTGAATAGAAAATGTAATAATGTTGAACTACAATTTATAAATGCCAAATAGATTACTTTACCATAAAAAAACATAATTATTAGTTTATTAATAGCTTTGCACTCATTATAACATTTTTAACACCATATTAAGTATGTAAATGATTTCAAAATTATTCTTATACCTTTAAGAAATAGCTTGAAACCATTTAAAGATTAAATATGTATAGAATTTTGTAAATGGTTAATAATAATTGGTTTATAAACCATCTATAAACATCACTTAGATGGTTATTTTAAAGTGTTACCGTTAAATCTTTTGTCTTTCTCAAGCGGCAAAGAAGTGCCTTAAATCTGCAATATTTCAAATAGCCAGCAGGGGGCAACTGTAGTGGTTGCAAAAACAAGTCTGATTGTGTAGAAGTCTATGAGAAAATGACCCTACTGACTAAACACAGTTTATGGTCTAAAAAAAAAAAAAGAAGCAAGCTTGTGATCGCCAAAATGCCAAACTCAAGGCTTCAGAACAGTAATCTACAAACCAGCGGGTGATGTTTTGGTGGCTATGTCCACTCCTTTTACACAGTAAAAAACAATGTTTTTTCTGCTCTTTTTTTTTTAAACTTTTTGAGTAAAAAGAAAACACCAAGACAAAGAGGGTAGAATGACAGACAGGCAGGACACAGAGACACATACACACACACAAAAAAAAACTTAAAAACATGTTTTATGTTTCATCAAAGATGAGTTCACTGTGGGTAGCGGACAAACACGGAGTGAAATGACAATGGGTGGGAGACGTATTCGGCGAGAGGCAGCCTTTTAAAACGGGAAAGTCCATTTCCAGTTGAAAAGAACAGTGGCTGTGTGGAAGCGTCTGACTTGACAATTACATGAGTGGGGCGAACGGCACTGCGCCTCAACTGATAACCCGTCGGATTCTATTAAAACTTCAGCACTCCAAAAGAATGCTCAAAGTGAGGAAATTATCACACACACACACACACACACACACACACACACCCACCCCCCCACACACACACACACACACACACACACACACACACACACACACACACACACACACACACACACACACACACACACACACACACACACACACACACACACACACACACACACACACACACACACAATTCTGACACAGCACAACCCTCTGACAATTCTTTTGCTGCAATGTGTGTCCTTTAAGTGGAGACAAAGCTGAGAGAACCATCAACTGGCTTTACAGTGAAGATATAAATTACAGACGAAGAATAAAACTAAGACTGTATACTAGACGGCTTTAGCAATGCAGACAAGAAATTGCTTTATATTCTTTTTTTTATCCATTACCAAAAGATGGCTCAAACCTGAGCAACCACAAAATGAGGACTGGATCAACATCATACAAGACATCTACACAATGGAAAAAGTGACTTTTCATCTAAAGCTACAAATGGACTCATTTTACAAAACCTGGTCAAAATGGACAGATTATGTGAAGCCTACAAGTTCTGATTTTATACAAAACTGTCACTTAACTAACAACGACTGCTGCAAAGAATGATGATAGGAGAAAATGATGACGCTGTGTGATATTGGTACCCCCCACCCCAACTGTTCTTGTTCTTTGTTCTGTATAAAATGTTAAAAAAAATCCTCAATAAAAAGTGAATTTGAAAAAAAAAAAAACTAAGACAGTATATCACCACCATGTGTGTTGTCTCATACTGAATGCATAGCCACTGCAGTGCTGCTATCTGTATTCTCAAAGGCTGCTAATGGCCTTAGGTTAGCCTTGGGGCCACAAGCAAAAACTTCACAGTGTATAGGAGGAAAAGTTCTCTTTAGTACAAGCATTAGTACTTCAGGCAAAGACAAGCACAAGGACTCTCCTCTGTGACAGTTCAGTAAGACCCACCACCCATGATGCTGCTCATATATTAGATACAAAGCAGGTGGAACATTTTTTGCCTTCTCTTATTTGTCCTGTCTCCCTCCCTATGAAAAACAACAGAAATTAAATTACAGAAAACCTACAACTGAAACGGCTTTCTTCACAGATGCTGAAGGGAATAACACATCACATCATGTGTCTCCCTCTCTCTCTCTCTCTCTTTCTTACTCACCGCCTTTTTTCCTTCTTCCCCCTTTTCGTTTTGATCGCCGTTCCAAATGAGGGATCCCTCATACACTTGTCCTGCGGCGTGGAATCACGTCAACGCTCCTCTCCCTCTCGCTCACTCTCAACAAAATGATTCATTTTTCTATTACGGCGATGAGCGTGTGAAATGAGCTATATAATCAATAGCATAGGTTTGTAAACAGCGGCCGCACTCGGGGGAAAATGTGTTTTCTTTTTGAAAACAATAAGCTGCCCGTGTGTGTGTGTGGTAAGGAATGCTCATCTGACAATGTTTACAAGGGCAATTTACAGGAAATAAAGACACTTGCTGACCAAAATGAAGGTAGCTTATATAATACGACAGGATGAACAGACAAAAAAATATCATACTACAAAATGTGGATACAGAAAAGAAGGATTTACTTACCGATTGTTTTTTAAAATGAACTTAAACTAAGCTCCGTTCGGGGTTTGCATTTTATAGATTGACGTCTTCAAAATATCTATTGAAAGAACTGTTGAATTGACTGTGTGTGTGAGTGCCAACACAGTCAAGACTGCTCTTTGAGTTACTGCTCACACACTCACAGCCCTGACATTTGTCACTGTACCAGGCATGACCTGTCGATTGGAGCAAATAGGCTCACCTCCGTGTGTCTGCGCCATAGAAAAAGGAACGTGTGACCGTAAAATGGGACCTGTCTTCATGTAAAAATTGCTCTCATCAGTGAGTCAATGCGCGGAAGGTCATAGTAAATGTTCAGCGTCTGCGATACTGTGGAGCATGTTTATACAGCTGATTGTTAAACTGTATGACAAGATAAAATAAGATGGCAAAGTTCACAGCAGCTGCCATACATCAACACGTACACTACCGGTCAAAAGTTTTAGAACACACCAATTTTTCCAGAATTTAATTGAAAATGATGCAGTTTAATGTCTCAGTGTATTCTGAAATTAATGCACATTTGCAACATTTAAAATTCTTTATTGAGCATGATAGTGTTTTGAAAGTAGAACAAAAATTCAAAATCACATTTTATGTTGGACTAAAGGACTAAAAAAAGACACAAAATGACAAAAAAAAGACACAAAATGACTAAAAAAAGACACCAAAAGACACAAAATGACTAAAAAAAGACACAAAATGACTTACAAAGACATGAAAAGAATTCAAAAATGGACAAAATAGCCCAAGACTCGATAGAGTTAAGTTGTTAACCCATTTCTTGTTCCCTGAAAAAGGCCTACTTGTATAATTCTGAAATGTACATTATCTTTCAGTTTTGGTTAAGCTTACCTTTTTTATTTACCTCTGGCAGTTCACCACTTACCTTTGTACCCTCCCTAGCTGTTCATTTGACTAGAACTGCTTGAATTTCAATAAAAAACTGGAAAAATTGGGGTGTTTTTGACTTTTGACCGGTAGTGTATGTTCATGGAGAGACTTACGTAGAGCAGAGCACGGTGTTTCTCATCCTCAGTGGCGAGCCTCTCTCTTATTACAGCCTGCTGGATGCTCTCCTGGGCCACGGCCCGCTCCACTGACAGGATCCTGGACACTTCATCCTGGACCTGGGACTGAGCGTCAGCCTGAGCCTGGGCTGCTGCCCGGGCCTTCTCCTCCTCAACCCTGTGGAGCAGCAACATCATACATGATTAAAACTCTTTTTAAATACCATTATGTCCCAGACTATGCCTGTTAGGGGACAGAACTCAGGCTCTCAACATAACAAATGGAGAATTTGCTGTAATTATGACAGGCATCACAACAGCTGCAAGAACAATACTTAAACATTGGAAAACACCTAAACGCCCAGAGCTGAAAGAGTGGGCAAACTCCATGATTAAAACAGCCTCATATGAACTCATGCTCAACAGGATGAACAACAGAAACAAAAATAAGGCACCAATCTGGGACCTTCTCTGGACTCATATTACACTGCCTGAGGAGCCTGTGGCATGAACACTGAACACCCTCCTTTGAATGTCTCCAATAATATAATATAACATAATATCTGTTGTATGGGCATTCTTCCTAGCTATGTCGTTATTGATACGTCCCTTTATACTAATGTTTCTGTTTACACTTGTATTACTATGCTACTGATGCTACAGGTAATGTGTACCAAAATGTCTCACAATGTCAAATGTTGTACTGTCATAGACCAAGGATAAAAGAAATAAAGACTTGAATTACAAAAAAAAAAAAAAAAACTCTTTTCAATTGTAGCAGAAACCTGAGCCCCCCCCCCCCCCTTTTTTTAAATTATTTATTTATTTTATTTTTAATTTAATTTACTTATTTATTTTTTTCTTATTTATTCCTTATTACTTTATTTTTAAATATTCATATGTAGATGTGTATGTATGTTTTTATTTATTTATTTTTATTTACTTATTTTAATGGCTATGTATCTGTATCTTTCCTTAGTATTATGTCTCTTCGCTTTCTGCTTCCTTGTTTGTAACCTGTGCCTTGCACATGTATGTCGTGAGTATGAATGGATTGAATGTGTGTAGTTCAGGGTGGGTGGCTACATCTGGGCTGATATGTCCATAAGAACTGGGTCTTAAGCCTGTTTTGGAACCATTGTCTTTTGTAAAAACTGAGATCCTGACTGCTTGTAAAAAAAAGAAAAAAACCAATAAAGAAAATTTGGATAAAAACTCTTTTTAACCCATTTCAAAATGATATACGTTTATGAATGCAAAAACACTGCACAACCTAACGAATTGAATTTTAGACTGTATTCGGAGTAAAATAATAATGCACCTCACTGTACAGGACTACAGTATATACCATACCTACTACTTACTTTTCTTTCCCCTACAGCTATCTCTATAATGCATGAGTTGCTACTCAAATTTTCAGTGTACAAAATGATGCTGTCCACAGTATACTGCACTGCAGACCAAGGTCCCCATATGCTGCCTTAAATCTGTACACATGGTGAGCCATTAATTCTCGTTTGCAGGTTCTTAATTTCAAACTAAAATCAAGCTGCATTGAAGAATAAAAACTTTTGTTTTATAGTTGTCTATTGCTCTGTATAATCTTGTTCAACAAAGAGAATGAATGGCTTCAGGGATAAATGATTAAAAAAAGTGTTATTTTTCAAGGCAGCAGAATTGTTTTGATAAACTAAATGAGAATCTGTGTATTTCAGATATTTTTATTAAACCACAATATTATATGTACAATATATTGCTGTGCAAATGCTCATTTCCATTTATATTAAGTTTAAAAAAAAATTGTATTCATGTACATTCACAGATATAAAACAGATGATATAAAAGATATAGGATTGTATTTTGAGATTAGAACAGTATCAAATAAGCAAATTAAAAAGAGAAAATAACATTTTTCCAAATAAAATACTAAATAAAAAAGACAAAATCTATCTAAGAATCTAACATAACTCAGATAAGCCAGTCTAGAAACACTGATTTCCAACTTTTATTTTCCAACTATCAAGCACCGTTTGCCTTTAAAGCACCACCCACATTCATATGCCTGCGTGCTGCAATGTTGCAGTGTCTCCCTGAAGAATTAAAAGGTCACAAATGCAATTACAGTGTTAATGAAGCATAGAAATAGGCCAATATACTTGTATATTGATTTTCAACCCTAATGTCAGATTCATCCATACAATGTCATGCGATTCCACAGTTAGCAAAAAGGGGGCAACATTGAGAAGTCATAAAAAAAAGAAAAAGATGTACCACAGTCAGTTGACACCTGTCGGACCGTTCAGATATTTATTTAATTTCTAAATAATGTACATTCAAGAGGGACTTATAGATAGACAGAGAATGCCACAGTTTTTCCCCAAACAAGACTCATCAATCGAGTGAAGCAGTGATATAGACAGAGGCAGTACGCTCTCTGCAGACACAGGACCACCATTTGAACCCTGTCACTGGGTTCTCATAGTTGCCTAGCAACGCACTCCCTACTCTGCGACAGTGTGCTTGATTGGAGACGAGAAGGAACGTCCCTGAAACCCTGAAAGTCTTCCTCTGTTAGGAATCAAACAGTGGTGGCAAGGTAAAATAAACACAGAACAGACAGAGCGGGTGCCTGGGTGAATTATGACAGGCTGAACGCAGACGGCGAGGATCTTAATAAACTTCTGCCGAAGGAAAATCCGAAGAGAGCCCTGAAAGACACCCCCGATGAGAAGTACGCTGTCTGAGAGTGATTGTGACTGGGTTTGTGATATATTGCACAGATAGGAAGACGAGTCAATAAGAGTTTCCTTCACATTCAACCATCTATGATCCGTCTTGGTTAGACGTCTAATTTATCATTTTTTCTGTCTACTGCACAGTAAAACCTCAATAGTTTCAAATGGTGAACTACTGGATTTCGTCCAAATTTGTACTTTAAAGCAGTGACTTTCCAAACAAGGGTAGTCTACTTGTGGCGAGCACAGAAGTTTAAACATGTAGCTTAAAGTAACTAGCTAATATATGGTAGAAATACATAGGTAAAAGTATGACTAAACTGCTCAAATGAATAGCTAAAAGTAATTGTTAAACAGTTCAAATATGAAGCTAAATATAATGGATAAATGGCTGAATTAGTTACCTAAAAGTCATGGATAAACATTTAAATATTTATCTAAAAGTAATGGAGAAACTGTTGCAAAAGTACTGAATCAATAGTTTGATTAATTACCTTAGAATAGTTAGCAAAAAGTAATGTATAAATGGTTGAAAAAGTTTGTTTAAAGTAGTATATAAAACAGTTGAAACATTAACCTTCATTTCAAGTCACAGTAGTTTTACAATGGCTGATTAAACCAACCTACATTTTGAAATATTTAGCTAAAAGTAAGAGATAAACAGTTGAAATTGTTAGCCTGAAGTGTTGGATAAGCGGCTAAAATGGTTGGTTAGCTAAAAGTACTGACTCAACAGTGAATAATTATCTTGAAGTAACGAAAAAACGGTTAAAATAGTTAGCGAAAAGTAACGGAAATAGCTAGCTAAAAGTAATGGATAAAGATTTTAATATAAAGCAAAAAGTAATGGATATATACAGCTGAAAAGTTAGCAAGTAGGAATTGAAATAGCTAGCTAAAAGTAATAGATAAACATTGAAATATTTAGCTAAAAGTAATGGATAAACGGTGGCAATAGTTAGCTTGAAGTATTGGATAAGCGGCTGAAATGGTTGTTTAGCTAAAAGTACCGACTCAACAGTTTGAATAATTAGCTTGAAATTATGTAGAAACAGTTAAAATAGTTAGCAAAAAGTAATAGATAAACAGTTGAAACATTTAGCTTCACTTCAAGTCACAGTAGTTGTACAATTTTTTAACAATTGTTTTAAACAAACTTAAATATTGACAGTTCAATTGTTGGAATTTTATTTAGCAATCTCAACTTTTATATAATGAATAGTGTTATACATTTGAAACATATGTTGGGAATGAACGTGTGTTCATCCGACAAGGCTGTGGGGGTACTTGGGACCAAAAAGGTTGGCAACCACTGGACATTTTTGTTGGATTTATGAACACTTAGATGAAATGCAAGACTCATTTACAGCCTCATCAGGTTGCTGCATTGCTCATTAAGAGAATTTAAGTGCATCATGGTGGTTGTCAAGTGTGTGGTAACAGGCGCAGATACAGTATGTGGCTTTTTCTCCTCTCTGCTCTGTTTTCTTGATATTACAAGCACCCGCTGAGCCGTCAATGTGAAGGGTTTTCATATTTTATTCTATTTCAAAAATCTCATTCATCTCTTCGCTCACCTGTGAATATTCCCCGAAATCTAGACAGTGATGAGTCGTGATGGACAGACTAGTCTAACTGATCACCATCCCCGTGCCTTCGGCTTTGAGGAGATGACGGGTGGGTCTAATAAAAAAATATGTCCGATGTCTTAAAGCTGCCATTTGCCCTGCAACACCGCTAAATGTCAGAGAGCAGGGGGAGAGCAAAGACGAGACAGGGAGACAGAGGAAAAGAGAGAGGAGGACGGAGCGAGAGTGAGCGGTGGCAACATGACATGTTTGGCCCTGAGGAAGTGAAGCAAAGAGGGAGTGAGGCAGAGAGTGGGAGAAAGAGATGGAGGGAGACGGAGAGAGACCAGCCATGTCCAGTCTCACAGTCCACTGGGCTGCACACGTCAGCACACTCCATCCATCATCGGGCTCCAGCTCACGCACACGCAGACACACACAGGGAGCCTCCTAATGGCCTTTTACATTCACCATTTCCCCACAATCAACGCCTGCCTGCACTGCTAATGCACCTAAGCTACCTTTACTCAAGAAGCTTTAGCTGTTGCTATTGTTACGACTATAACAGAAAAGTGACAGAATAGAGGGGTTTTTTTAGAAATGGACTTTGGTGGTGCTGGACCTTTTGTACTTTATGGCAAATGTACAGTATATTAGGGCTGGGCGATATGGCCCTAAAAGAATATTGTTATAAAAATTAGGTTTATACAGTGTTTCAGATGTTTTAAATCCTACAATGAGTATGGGAGTCCCCATTTCTTACATGTCTTGTTTATACTTCTCTGATATGACTTTATTGCTGAGGCTGGCAGGGTGAGGTAAGGTTCAGGTTAAAGTATCAATAAAGGAAGTCTAGAACAGAGTGAGGATTAGAGACAGGTCAGAGGACATTTAGATTGGGGATATCCTGATTACTGTATAGGGGAACAAAGGAAAACGTCAAGATGCACTGTATGCAAATTGTCTGTTAACAATTTGCAAGGGTTAGGACAGCCCATTATCAATATTAGTATAAGAATCAACTGTTAGAGCTCCTCTGGGAGCCTTTTTCTCTGTAACCCCTCGTTGTGTGTTGCACTGTTAAACGCTCCTTCTTGTACAAGAATAATACATTCTAATTCAACTTTACTACTCCGAATCCAATCTTCTTTATTGAAGGGTCACTCTAAAAAATTCCTATAACAAATATCACGATATTTCAGGCTATTTTTGCGATAACGATATTCTTGACGATATTACCAAATACTGAAAAATATATGGAAAATATGATTTTTTTAGTCTGTATAAATAAATAAAAATCTAAAATGTAGTTTGAAGCGCAAATCTCAACAGTTGCCAAATACAAAAAAAATGTACTCTTGACTCTTGAGTATGAGCAAATGATAAAAATAACCATTTAGGGGTTTCGGGGGCATATTCTAATGACATTTTGTAAAGAAGAATAAAAGGTTCTTGTATGTTTTATTTAAGGCATCTTATTTTGACAGTCTTCTTGTAAGTTCTGTGGTGGATTCTGTTAACACACTGTGCTCTTATTTTGAAAACTGCATGTGTTCAGCGACAGGGAATAAGTAGCTTTTTGTGATTAAAACAACTTTAACCACTACATCAAGAAGTAAGAACGTTGCCAATATCATGATATGCATTTCTTTAACCATAAAAAAAATATACCGATATTATCATGAACGATACGATATGGCACACCCCTACAGTATATTCAAACTATTCTAGGAAACTACAGTAGTCCCTGTAGCTAAAAAAAAAACAACAACATACAATATAAGAAATAAATGTTTGAAAGGATCAAACAAAAATATGCCAAATAGATAAATAAATGCATATATACTGTAAAGCTTATTGACAAAAACTTTGTCTGCACTCGTTAAATTATTCAATGTGCGAGTGGTGAAAGTGTGCAGATGTTTTAAGGACAAGCAGCATTCTCCTACGCACCTGTCAGCAACACTAACACTCAGGAGTGCAAAAGCTCCTTTTGTTTACCTGTTTTGTTTCGTAACAGCAAACAAACATGACAGACAGTGAAGCTGAACTGAGCCAGGCGATATCAAACCCTCCTAATAAAAAGGTTTACTCATGCAAGAAATACTTTTTTATTTGCCAAATTTAAAAAAAGAGAATAATACTGTGACTTTGTGAAGGATTCCAAAAATCTCAGTATTTGGTCACCCCGTTGTTTTAGCTTTATTACCGAACAGTAAACTGAAACTTGTCAAATGTTATGGTGACCAAAAGCTACAATCTGGACAAGTGAAAGAAAGGGGACCAAGAAAATAGATAGCCTTGCAAAAAAGTCCCTCGACTGACTTCCTCACAAGTGCTAACCCAAGCAAAGACTGCTATCACTAGCTGGATGCTATCTGTCTGCTTCACCTCTATTGCTTTCCAGTCATTATTGCCCTGTCCCTGGGATATTGGACGCATTTTTCATTCGACTGTAGAAGATTGGCACTGGGTGGGAAAGGGGGGCTTTGAGATAGAGAATGGAGAATGGAGTCAGACAGAAAGAGAGAGAAAGACAGCACCGGTGTAGGGGAAAGAAAGAAAAAAATATCATGTTTTCAGATGATAAGTGGACAATGTTTGGCCTGGTACTGGATAGAAAGTGAGGATCATCTTTGCCCGGTAACCTGATGGCTCAGTGAAAACAGAAAGATGGAAAGACAGAACCAGTGAGGCAACATTCATTTGAGGAGAAGTGAGTCGGGCTGTGTCGGTCTTTCCAGAAAAGTATTTTCAGGAGATGACCCTGAACAGAAGTGCTCGGGAATATTTAGGTTATTTTTGAAACTGGCAGAGATTAGATCTATGGCAGTTTATATGAAATATTCATAGGTTGAGTAGCTGAGATGCAGCAATTTAGGGTTAAGTGAATGTAGTCAGGGCAAGCTTTCAAGAGCGTATGTGTGAGTGCATATACACACTTTCCAGTAACAAAGGTAAATGCAGGCACGGTCAAAAATAATAGGCCTCCAATACTGCAGCAGCCGGTTTAAATCCATTAAGCCATCATCACCTATTACTCCGTAGAGAATTATTACCCCTGCACAAATACCACAACAAAAGAAATGACAAATTCATGTCTTCTACAACTGAATATTTCCCCCATTTACCTCTTTACCTTCTGTCTCTCCCCTCAGAGAGATCAGATCAGATCAGTTAATGCCTCCTGATGTCTGCCTGTCATCTACACAAGATGCGTCTCAATACAGTGTGCCTGGCAGGAAGGATTCTGACAGACCTGTATAGCAGTGCAGGCTCGACCCAAGTGCCTTGAAAACAAAAGGCATTTAAAGGCCCAATGCAATATTGATGTTAGGAATAATGTCGCTGAATGCTGCCTATGAATATTTTATGGAGCTAAGCACTCTCCCTCACACACATGCGCTCACACATACACCTGACTGTGGGTGCTATGAAGTGCTGGGACGGAGTTATAATTAAGTGTATGAGAAACAAAGGACAGAGCAGTGAGAAGATTAATTTAGAAGAGGCCCCCGCTCTGCAGAAGGAACATAAAAGCTATTTTCCCCAAACTATGAAGAGATAACTGCAATGGTCTTAGTGCTATGACCAAGCACACTGTGGAAAGTGGATATTACAGGCACTCTTAGTTGTTGTCTTTTCAATTATGAAACCTATTGCAAAAGTCCCAAAAAACAGCCATTTAATACACTAAAAGAGGCAGAAAACATAGGCCTCTACTTAGTTGTGTGGCATAAGTTCAGACGCCTGACAGAGAGTCTTATTGAGCTTAAACACTGGGATAATATTAGAAATGATTTCAAATTTGTATTGAACTCCCTTCAGCTGATTCCATCGGTCCTGTATAAAACCAGCTTGAGTAATAGACAAATAACAGACAGTAGATTTTCTACAAAAAGTCAATAACCATTACTGTTCTGCTGTATAGGTCAGCA